>NW_005842159.1:1547755-1554985 GCF_000455745.1 Alligator sinensis | reverse complement strand
AGTGGGGAGCAGCGGGGATCACCCCCCTGCCTGGCACCACCCAGCAAGTCGGAGCTTTTTTTAAAGAACCGGGAGCTGGGGTGAGTGGGGCAGCCATGGGGGGGCTGGGGGAGTGGGCAAGGGATGGGGCCTGACAGGGGACCTCCCCATGGTCTCCTCCCCACTCCTTCAACCCCCTCTCCCCCACCCTCTATTTACTGGCATGGAGCCTGGCTCCAGGTCCCTCCTGCAGCAGGCGGGGACTGCCCAAATCATCAAAGCTCTCTGAACCTTTTCTGACAATTCAGAGAGCTTTGAATCAATTCAGAACTTTTTATTGGTCCCCTGATTCAATTCACATTTGGAGATTCGGCCACCAAATTGGGCAGAGTCTCCTCCGAATCGAATCACCACCCGAAACTATATACAGCCCTATTATCTGTACAATCTTCCCTAGAATGTATTTAATCCCCCCATCAAATAAATGTAGAAAGCAACATTTTTTCTACATTGTAATGAATCAGAGTTGTTTCCCTTTATACAACTGAGCCAGAATTTTACCCACAGCATAAGATTAATATGAAAAAAATCCTATTAACCAGAGGCATTTTTAGAGGTTGTATGAAAGATGTGTGACAATCCACCTAAGAATGCTCCTTTGATACCCATGGGTGTAAAGTACCAGGTAACTAAGCTTGACTAAATTTTTTGCCAGAGGGAGTTGTCTTCCTCCATGCCACAAATACACCATTTGTTATGACAGTAACAGATAAAGAAACTCTAAATCCACAAAATGTTTTCTTGTGTCAAGAAGTGAAAACAAGCCTATGGCATATATCAAAATATCCTCTTAAGGGAAAGGAGTTGAAGCTTTTATGCAATGTGGTAACACTCTCTACCTCTGTAATCAAGGGAAAGGGATTATCAATGAAAACCATATATTTAATTTATTTATTCTATATTTTATATTCAAGTAGCACTTACTGGTGTCATAGACATTTATGCTATACTGATATATCACTTCAGAAATAATTTATATGCACATGCATTTCATTTTCCCCTTAAGTGAGATTTCTGTGTTAAATACAAATAAACACTTAGTGTATTATACAATATCATTCAGGCTACAGATTTATAAAACTCATAAAACTGTTGCAAGGAATACGACGTGGCCTCCTTGAAAACAGATGAGATATTGTATTATACATTCTAATGGCAGGGGGTGGAGATGAGGAAGAGCATGTCTGTAAACATTTGGCCAAAACACTGTGGCTACTAGATTCACGCTTTTGAATATAGCAGCTTTTATACACGTAAAATATTAACCAGAATATCCCCTCATTGAATGTACAATTTCCTTATAATTGTTGTCTAATTTAAGAAATAAATGCATTTTGATTGTGCTGTCAGTGCATTTATTTGGACTTATGTTTGTTAGATGGCACATTATACTCATAGGTTACAGACTGTGACAATGCTCAATGCAGTCAAATGTATCAGGTAACTGGACCTCTACAGAGCATGAGAAATCTATAAATTACCAGAACCAGTGAAGGCTTGTAAAAGAAAACCAGACCTGCTCGGTGCCTTCTGGTGCCATCAAATGTGCATGTAGGAAAGAATAAATGGCATTAGTAGAGACCCAGCTGTGTGACAGCATTTATGCTGGCTCCCCTGTGTTGCCAGATGATGGTTTTGAATGCTCAGTAGTGAGCTTCCTTTATATTTCTTCCAGGTATTTGTGGAAAAAGAATTTAAAAACTGCTGGATGGCAGAGAGAGTATTTCAGACAAAAAAGAAAAGAAAGGGACCACAAGCTCTTCTCCAGCTCCTTGGGGACACAATAATGTACTCTCTCCTCTGCATTTTTTTCCATGTCCAGGGACCAGGGCTAAGAGTTCCACAGAACTGAAGTTTATTTTTTCTAATTACAAATGAAGTAGATCCAAGAAGGCCCAGCTTGTTTCCAACACAGTGGAACTACACAAGGTTTGCTCCAGTCATAGGACTGTAGGAACATCAATAAATTAAGTTCCCTAAGTAATGCAAGTAATACCAATAGAAAGACTCCTATTTAATGGACTTTGAGTCAGACCAAATGTAGTACCACATTGCATTATATGGGCTTTGAGAAGTTCACGTATATTAGGCACCACTGGTACCATTTTTTATATAACACATAACACAACCATGCAGATTTCCCCATTCCAGGTGCTTGGAAGATAAAAGGTACACACTGAGGTTTTCAAAAATGATCATTTTTCTTAGCATCCACCATAGACCCATAAATGTGTATTCCATCTCTCTACATTCTTGGGATTTCCAGCTAGATACCATTAAACAGTACAAGCACTAACCAAAATATAATGGAAGCATACAATGGACCCATTTCTGCATTGACTTAATCCTCTTCAAAACTTCTAAATTAAAAAAGATTGCATGAAGTATCCATCATCTCAAAACATTTTTACTATATATCTGTGGAAAAAAGTGCCATCATTTTACACAACACCAATCAAAATGCTTATTCTGTCACCAAAATAAAAATATCTAAGAAATGCTGAAGGGATTGAAGTATTTACACAGAAACATTAATATTTAGCCATATGCTGCTTATTAGGCAAAGTAATCCCTAAAAGTGGGGTATGAACCATTCATAAATACTTGAATGGTGAAAGAAAAGATAGAGGAAAGAGGGATTTATGTATAGTAACCTAAGGGCGTATAATGAACAGTAATGGGAAGAAATCTTTCTGACAGTGAGATATATTAGCTTTCAGAATGACCTCCCAAGGAAAGTGGTAGAAACCCTATAATTTAGATCAGCTAAACACGATTGGACAAAAGTACTAGAAAACCCCACACTGTGGCTTATATTCCTGTATTTGAAGGGGATGCACTAGAAGACTGAACAGTGAAAACACTTGCATGCCTCTACTTTTTCAGCATCTATGGATTTTAAGATCTTGCCAAATAAGCTTAAAGAAAAAAATCTCAGCTTCCTGTACTTACAACGTAAATAAATGTAAAAGGGCCAGATTGTCAGCTACTGTGAACCAGCTTAACTCTACAGACTTCCATGGAGCTACCAATTTACAGAAGTTTAGAATTTCCAGGATTTCTGTAAGCATAGTCAAGTTATAGTCATTCAATCATTCATTCAAATATGTCACACTTTTACATAATTTCGAAGAATAGCAGGGGGATCAGCCTTTTTAGCAAACATGTCAAAAATTAGCCTCCTCGAGTGCCACTCTGACCTTTTTCCTCTGCTGAATCTGGCATTCTGCTTTCTACTGTGTATTCCCTGCCTGATCTCCTACTCTGCTTTCTGCTTCCTGTCCTATGTCCCCTGTTTAATCTACTGCTCTGCTTTCTGCTCCCTGCCCCCTCCCTTATCTGATGGGGACCACACACAGAGGCTACGCATGCCACTTGTGGCACAAGGTGGCCACCCCAGTATAAAACAGAGGTCAGCAACATTCAACTCATGATTCAGTTTGACCTGTGGAACCGAAAAGCTTTGCCACTGTCTGCACTTCCCCATACTGGGTCCGGGCAGCAAGGAGCTACACAAGGAGCTAGGTAGCTGGAAGATGTGCCTACAGTGTTGCTGCTTCTCCTCATCCCTCACTCCCAGGCTGCAGTATAGGCACAGCTTCCTGCTGCTGGGGAAATGATCGATCCAAGGCTGGGCAACTTCCAACTGTGCATGTGCTGGAGCTTAGAGGGGCATGGTAAAATGGCACTGGTGCAGATGTAGCTCCCAGCCAACTGTCCCTGGCACAGCTCCCTTAGCACCCTTGGAAGCTTTGCTCTCACCCCAACTAGGGAGTGGGGGTCTGGGAGAAATGGTACCAGTGCCAGCACAGTTCCCAGCTGTCTGACCCTGGCATGGGTGCAGGCAAGCCCCTTTCACTGCTAACGTATTGTCAAAGCCACCCAGCCCACGCTAGACTGGAGCTAGGTTGTTCCAGGAGCCCATGTCTTTAAAGGTTGCTGGCCCCTGGTCTAGAAAGTGAGAACAACAGATTCTCCTTAGTCTCATTCTCTGGGGCAGTCAATGACACTCCCTGGTGGCCACATGACTCCTGCTCCCACTCCGGCACCTTGGGGTACACTCCCTTTTTCTCATCTGCCACACCTTGATGGAATTATTACGGTGCTAAGGGAAGCTGCCCGAGGGTCTCAGAATGACCTCTAGGTTACTTTAGCCAGCTGATCTCTCTTGTACCCAGCTGACTCTAGTCTTGCTCCTTGGGTACTAAGTTGTGTCCCTCCTGGCCCTATTAGTGCCTCAGGGCACCTATTGCTTTATGGGCTACATTTGTGGCCCTTTGAGAGCCCCTGTAGATATGCCCATGTCTTTCAGATGTTACTCCATGTTCATTTGAAGGGGGACCCCCTGGTCCAAATGCAGCTTTTGACCCTCAGGCCTTGAACCTTTGTTTAGGCCTCAGCCTTCCCAGCCTTGGTCATTTTATTCTGGCTTCACCCCTCAAGCCCCTGTCCACTGCCCCAGATGTTGACTGTTGGGCCACTGGCCCTCAGGGTCCCCAACCCCAGGCCAGGCTGCTTTTGCTACCTCTGCCCTTAGCCCTCAGGGCTTCTGACCCCAAGCCAGGCTGCCTGTCACAGAGTACCCCAGCAGGTACCCCTCCGCAGCCTCCACACCTCCTCCAGAGTCAAAACCCAATCCTCTGGTATCTGGTTTAAAAGCAACATAAATACAAGCAAGCTACTTTGCAAGCTAAATGTCTCACCCCCTCTGAGTCAATGTGACCTGCAAGCCATACTTCCTATTGAGATCTCATGCCAGCTCTTGGGTGGCTTGGGTGCCTGCTAATCTGTATCCTATCCTGCAGTCCATCTTTCCCAGGACCTCCTCTCCCTGTGGCATGCAGGGCCAGACTGTCTACTTGGGTTAGGCACTGGATGTAAGTGCCCCCAAACCCCACACCTTCCTGTCACATGGCTCCCCAGCTACACACAAGAGTTTCCAGTTTTACTGCAGCAGTCATCTACTCTTCCCTCCTAAAGTGATATGGGAAGGGGTTTAGGGGGATGGGGGGAGAGGGAGAAAGCAAAGTAAGATTTCTCCTCTTAGAGATAGCAAACACTAAATTAATTAACATTATACGAACTGTAGCCAAAGGCTGAATGATATTTGTTTTTTCAGTATAACACAGCCCCACTATTGAAATCCGGCAACATTTCAAAGCAAAATCATGCTGTGAAGAGAAAATGGAGGGCTAGATTTCCATAGCCTTTGGGTGTCCAATTTCACTTCTCAGTACCATACATAATCCCCATAACTATGCACCTTCATTGTAATTGCACATCCTATTAGGCCTGTAAAGGCATACCCATTTCATGAATGCAATCTATCTGTCAATATTCTTACCTTAAGAAATGTGCTTAGTTCTCAGTAACCAGGGTCTAAAGAAAATAACCCAGTCACAATGAAGAGGGACAGCATTTTCTTTACATGCAGGGAGGAAAATAATAGAACCTGTAGCTATGTCATACTAAAAAGGCTTCTTATGAGCCACAGGAGAACAGAAAAGTATTTCAGGAGGTCGCAAGCTAGTGTGGAGGTAGAGAAAGTGGAGTTTAGAAATGAACAAGGGGGGAGTTTTGAGGGGGAGGTGGGTGGCTGATGAGGGACCAGAATGACTAGTGGGAAACAGAGGGGATTTTATAACTCAAAAATAAAAGTGAGATTATGAACAGGTTGCAAAGGGGCAGGAAGGGAAAGTAGGAATACAGATTAGGGAGAATAGAAAGACAGTAAAGGATGCAGATGAAGTTCAGATCCAGCTGGCCTGCTTACAGTGGGAAAGTGAAGGGCAAAGGTCTGCAGTTTAAGAATCTGTAGCTAGATTAATCAATTTACAAGAAAACTTCACAGTATCTTAAAATACAGGCTTCCACAAAGGCTGCAGTTTTTTTCTGTATCCCACCTATTGTCTCCTCCAGTCTCTGCAATATGGAAGAAGGGTGCTCAGGAAGAAGTGTTACTCAAAGAAGTTCTGTATGGTCATACCTCAACTCAGCTCCCTGTTACACAGCACTGGCTGCCAGCATTATTTAAGCCTAGATGACATGGCTCCGGCATGACCATTGTGGGAAGCCTTTCTTTTGAAAATAACAATCACTAGCATAAAAATGGGTCCATTTTTCAAAAGCAGCAAATGATTTGAACTAATTATCATATTACCCAACACCGGTTTTATTGTGCTGCTTTATGCTCTGCATTGTCTCCAGATAAGTCTTTCTGGACTTACAGTGTTAAATACAATAGTTTCCATCATTTAAAAGCACCTTAAGGTGATGTATAAGTACTACATCTAGACCACAGTAAGTTTGATCTAAATATCCAGGCGTGCAGGTATTCACAGGGTTTGAATTGCTCTAAAATGGAAACTAGATTTAAAGTTAGTTCAGCTCAGAGGCGAACTAACATTAGATCAGCCTAGCTTAACCAAGACTAAAATAGGTTAACCCAGCCTAATGAATGTCCATACATGTTCAGAGCACAGCTCCAGGGCTGGGAAATCCCAGCACTCACCCCAGCCTTGTGGCTATGTTGTTTCTACCTTTCCGGACCCCGACTGGGCTGTTTTAGCTCCCTGACCACACCTGCCCCCCATAATTAGGCAACCCCACTTGCAGACCCATGACCTACCAGCCCCAACTAGACCTTCCAGTGCCCCCCAATCCTGCCAGCCCCCTTGATCCTGCCAAGCCCTTCTTCCCCCCCGCCCCACCTCCTCCCACAAGTGACTTATCTCAGGCTCCCCATGATGCCTCCAGGCAGCAGCAAATGTCTGCATGCACCGCTCCCGATTTAGGTTTAGGAGGCTTAAAGCAAACAAACTAAACCTAAATAAGGTCCTACAAACTCTTGTTTGCACCCTAAGTTTCCATGTGCGCAGAGGATATGAATTTCACACCAAAGGTACTGACATACATAGCACAGTAGTCACTTTTCTCATCACAGAAGCAACAAGAATATCTTGAGCCAAATTTGCATGTCATAGCCAGAGGCATCATTTGCAGGTGACTGAGCAATAAATTAAATTGGTCAGAGTGGCTTATATGCAGCCCCCTCCATACATCCAAGTGATTGCTCCTTACTCACATCACTGGAGGCATTTTAGACATTAACGTAACAATTATTTTCCACCAGGTTTGGCATACCAAGGTTGTATAAAGATTTCTGGTACTCTCACGTGGATTTAATACTTC
>NW_005842159.1:1493194-1547724 GCF_000455745.1 Alligator sinensis | reverse complement strand
TTCCCCTAGTTAACAGAGGACTAAAACTTGCAACTTCCAAAGCGTTGCTCCATAATTTTTTCTGAGTTAAACTGTAACCTCCTTTAACTACCTTGATATAAAAGGTTTCACAGTATTCTATTCATGATTTGCAAAGTTATTTTATATGGTAAAACAAGAAAGAATTGATCATATATAACTGACTGTGGTTGATGCAACAGACATAACCATTGTGAATTAAGTAGCAGCCAGTGGACCGCTGTGGATCTCAGAATCAGGTGAAAGCAAAGAAAGTGGACCAAAAAAACCAGTAGGGCTAAGGAAATGAACTCAAATACATGATGAGTTTTCTATCTTCTTTCTGTTCACGTTCTGATTATGTCTCACGTGCATATCATTTATGGTCAGTTTCTTCTCTTCCACTATTTTCAATCATCCCTAGTGATAGTGACCCTGTGATTGATTTCTGACCCACCATTAAATTTGATTGTATTTAATCAGTTTGCATAGTTCTATTTATTATATTGGATTATATTCCTCTTATATGCACTATTAGTAAAACAATTTCCATCAGTGTTTGGAAATTGTCTGTTCTTCAGATGAACACTCCTAGTTGAGTATTCATCTGAAGAATAATTTGTTATCTGGTATACTTCAGAAAAAAAAAAAATCAGTCATTCAGTAACAAAGATGAAACAATTACTCTGTGCCTTTAGTAATCAGCCAGTCACAGCACCTAGTGACTAGCAAATTAATGTTTCCATTTAACTATTCAACAAACACTTGAGAACAACAGCAACAGTTGCTGAAATTAAGTTTAAAAGCGATTTGCAAATGTGGGACAAAGTTCATCCTAGAACTTACTATAGGAGAATTAGAGGAGAACTCTGCACATGGTAGTGACACAGTTATGAAGCTGTGGGATGTTAAAGTAGTCTTATCATTTAATTAATCACGCAATCTGCATTTGCTGGGGGTAAAACATTAAGAAATTTTCATATGACACTATGGTTGCAAGAAAGGACCTTATGCATGGTAACAACATGTGTACGTAGTTGTAAGGTTGTAACGCATTCTTGGGAATTGATCTAAACAGAATCAGCCAACTTCTGCCCTCAAATGTATTTGAACAATCTCAGGGATGCTAACAGTATAATGTAATGGCAAACTTAGCCTTTTCTTTTCATTCATGGATTGTCAGAAAATGAACGTATTGCTACAATGTGAGAGTAAAAAGGTAACCTTGTATATCACTTATAACTTTTTGCAACATGAATATGTTTTGTCTGAGTTTGCTCAAGATATGATTTCATACAGTATATCAGCAACACATCCAGTGCTGTTACTCTATAGCTAAAGTTCAGTCATTATTTCCATTATAAACATTTCACAGTGGTTTGGAATAAATTGTTGTAAAATATATCAAGCTGTCAGTTGGATGCATTTTTTTTTCTCCTCAGCACAATTGCTTTACATCATATAGGACACTTTTGTGGAGTGGCAGAAAATAAAAGTGTATGTTTCTCTAAAGTTTCAAACTTTCATTTTTGTCATGCTGTAGATAAAAAGCACCCTACTTTTGTAAAATAAATTAATCTTTAGGCATTTATCCAGGAAAGAAATGTTAGGTATTTAGGATTCAGGAACAACAAATTGGAGATTGAGCAGATGATAAAGAATTGGTAACAATGCCTCAAAACTGGTAAAAACATGAAATTGCCAAGATGCCACAGTATAGTATTATTAAAAGTATGAGATTGAAAGCATCAACAGATCTCTTGCACAAAGTCAAAGCTAGATTTATTTCACAGCAGATAAAAGTGACCAAGTAACTCGAACACAAAACACTACAATTTAGGTCTTGAATGTGCAAACCTTTACTTAATCCCTTTGAAGTCAATTGGACTACCTCCGTATTTAAGGATGGCTTATATGAAAAAAGGATTGCCATTTAAGGCCCTTATAACCTTCACCTCCTGTGTAGTGCCGAGCTCCCATTAACATGCTCCACATCTTGTATAAACACATCCATAAAGAATATCAGAATTTAGCCTGTCAGAAGGAAAAGGAATTTCTGAGCTTAAACTTTTGCTCAGGGGGAAGGTACTGTTTGGCAAAACACTGAAGTCAGTGAGAGTTAGGTACTTAAATTTAAAGTAAAGCACATGATTATAGTACCCAGCTGAGCAAGGATGAAAATACTTGCATGCCTAAACTTGTGCTTATTAACTTTTATAAAACAGGATAGAAATTAGTCTGACCCTATTAATCAGCTTGCCTACCTATAGACTAACAAAATGTATATCCAGTCATACTTCCTATAATTTTGCTAATTTAGCAGTCAATACTTGAGACAGTTAAGACACTCAGATAGCTCTGATTTCCTCAAAAAGTTTGGAAAAATTTTGTCAGATTTATTCGGAATTTTGTAATGCACACATATTCACAACTATAATAAAAAGCCACGTAATAATATGGGTCTTAGAAGATTTAGCTTTATCAAAATAATAAAGTAAAACCACTTAGGGTTTTTAAAGAGTTAACCTACATTAATTAAAGATACACTGTTTAATTTAAAATGGTCAAATATTATATTCAGGGTATTGCACTAAATGACCAATACCCGGAGGTCCCATTCAATCCTTTTATTTATTTGTTGGTTTGTTTTACAACTCTGTACATTCAAAGTCAAACAGGAATACTTTGCTCTGATAGACCATTAGTGGATCTGTGAAAGAAATTCTTTGTCATTTCATTAACATTTTCAAGATAATGAAAAATTTTCCCATCCTAGAAGAGGAAGAAAAATTGCAGTGTAGAAAAATCTCATAATCCCAATTTTCAGAAAAAAAACCAATTATAATTATAAATTTTCTGTTTGGATCCTTTGAAATGTTTCATTTAGATTTTAACAATTTAAAATTCTACTTTAATTAGCTAACATTTTAAACAAAAATCATTTAAATGTAGAAGACTATATTTTTAAGTAACAGTCTTTTTTGCATATTCTTTTTTTAAATATGCTGAGACAGAAGATCAATAAAACTGGTTGTTTCCTCCGAGAAAATTTTCAGTTTTCACAACTTGGCATTTTTCAACAAAAATACTTCACTGAAGAATTACTTACTAGTTCTAATCATTTTGTGTGTCCCAGGTTAGTGTTATTTTATATACGATATTATATGATGTAAATTCGGTTCCAGGATCTAGACATATGTGGCATGAACTCAGATAGCTATTAAAACATCAAGTCAATTGACCTTTGTGGATTTTCAGCTTAAAGTTGATGGTGTTTTAATAGTTTATTGTATGTTGTGCCTATTATATTTCTATACAAGCCTTGTCATTAAAATTCATCTTTTTATATCTTTTATGGTCTTCTGGATAGCAAGGTGAGAAATGCATCCTGTTGCAAAGTATGCAATACTGATGATAAGGCAAAAATTTCAAGCACTCCTGCAAACCCTCCAATCACACAGCTTTCTTTCTTCACTCAGGCTCTGAAAGACCTCTTCATCAAAGCCCAAAGAACCCTATATACAATTTTAGACCTTTACACAACTTCTTTTTTCTGAAGGGTTATGTCTTAAACCTCTGGATCCTTCCAGCTTTCTTTCCTCCTGTTAGAACTTTTTCTTTAAGTTATCCTTCTACCCCTACAAAGCTCAAAAAGGGGAGAGTAGCAGCTTGTCTACCTTCTCATAAGCTCTCTCTTTCTTACTCTGCTGGGAGCCACCACAGAAGGCCTGTTAGCTGACCTTGACTTCAAATACAAAAGACAAAAGGAAAAAGGATGAAACTAACTGATCAAGAGAAAGAGTTGTACTAAACAGACAAAGAGACAGTGAAAGAGAAAAACCACAATGATTGACTAGTGGCTGAAGAAGAAAATGATGGTAAAATATTCAGCACAAAAAAACATTTTAACTCTATCTATGCAACATATCCCCCTGAAAAAAATAATTTTCCTGGTGTGATAGATTCGCAATATGCCTTATGATATGTCAGGAAACAATGCATTATAATATCCAAGTAAGCCAAGTAAACAAAGTTATTACAATTAAACAAAAAATAGAAATGTGATAAATTTTAATTGGCCAAAATGTTTGCCTTCTAAGAAAATCAGCGGTAATTCTAGTTCAACATATCTTACAGGTTTGGAGCAAACTGATCTTGAAAATAAAAGAAATGTTGAAGTTGTCAGTGTTATGAATAATGCTATTAGAAATGTTTTGTAACCAACTGACCTTACTGAACAGCATAGCTAACCCAGTAGTTCCAGGACACCATTTTCGCTTCTTGTTCTAGTCGGCAGTGGCAGCAGCCCCTCAGAGTCAAGGATGATGTCCATCAGGCTTGATGGATCCTCAGATGATTGAGGAGCCCAATTCTGGATACACATGTTCTTCAGCAATGGCGGCATGTTGTTGGTCAGGGGAGTGGGATTCCCAGCCCTGAGTTGGTCTCCTTCTCCTTCCTCCACCACCACCATTCTGCCTCAGTATCGAGTTGTTGGGCCATAAAGTGATGTGCTCCTTGGTGGACCATGTGGCACCACACTGAATGGTCAGCAGCTTGCTCCTCCCAGCCATTGGTGTCAATGCCTTCGTGCTTAAGGGTGACTTTCAGTGTATCTTTGTACCATTTCCTTTGGCCACCCTTTAAGCATTGGCCAACGGAGAGCTAGGAAAAGAGAATCTGGCAAGGGAGGCAGTTTTCAGACATCCAGAGGCAGTGGCCCATCCATCAAAGTTGATTTATCAAGAGCAAGGCTTCGATGCTGGTGGATGCAGCTTCATGGAGGATGCTTGCACTGGTCCAGTGGTCCTCCCATTTGATCCCCAGGATTTGACATATGTACCACTGGTGTAAGCTCTTGAGGTTCTTAATATGGTGTTGGTAGACAGTCCAGGTTTCACTGCAGTAGAGGAGGGTGGTCAGCACGACAGCCTTGTAAAGCAGGACCTTCGTCGACTTCCAAAGGTCTCTATTTTTGAAGACACATTGTCACAGCTTGAAGAAGGGGTCCCTGGCACAGCTGACCCAGTGCTGGACTTCTTCATTGATGGTAGCCCATTGGGAGAGGTGGCTGCTGAGATCTGGAAAGTGCTCCATGTACTCCAGAGCCTCCCTGTCTATGTAGATAATGTGAGGGATGTTCAGCTGGCCTGGAGAGGGTTGTTAGAGAACCTTCATCTTGGTGACATTCAAAAACAAGCTGAGTCTCTTATACAAAGTGTTGAAAAAGATCTAAGGTCACTTGCACATCCTGTGCAGAGTGAGCCATTGGCAGCAATTGTCCTCAAACTGAAGGTTGTGGATGAGCTTGGTGGTGAGTTTTGTTTTTGCCTGGAAGCACCAATAATTCTTAGATGCTGTTTTTGCTCCTCCTTGTAGTAAGGATGTAGTATAAATACCAACTGGTAGATTAATATTTAGTATTTTCTGCAAAGCAAATTGGGTGCATTAGAGAAGATAGAAAAAACACAGCTTTATCCATAAGAACATGAAACAAAAATTAAAAACCAGTTATGACAGCAAGACTTAAGGGTGACAAATAGAAGAGAAGGAGTACAGGAGGGTTAAGACTTTTAGAACATTGGCTACTCAGTATAGGGATATACAGAACTAAGTGGCTCTGACTTTTTTTCCTTTTGCATTTTGACTGAAGCTATCTTCATTTCCAGAAGTAGAGATGATATCTCACTCCGGAGTTGTCTGGCTGTTCGGTTGTTGAGCCCACTCAAACTATATGCATTTGGGCATAGGCAGCATTGAGGATCTGAGCTATTTCCAGGGCTCTTGGGCACAATAGAAAACAACAACAATAACAACAAATGAAATTAGTCAGATACTTGGAGCTGAGATGAAAAGAAAAAAAAAAATGATAAACGTAGCCAGTGTAACTGATTTTAGGAAAGAACTGTGGGTAACTCAATCCTTCAGCAAAGAGGGTTTTAAAAAGATTTAGTGTAAATGGTTTGGGGTGATTAATCAAAAGGTGGGCTGTTTGATCAAATAAAACTAGAACATTATTTAACTGGAATGCACCATGAAGGGATACAATCCATAATTATATGTTAGAGAGCTTAACACATCTTTATTTCTCATCTCAGAATACTTCCACAGACAACATTCGCAAAATACATACTTTACTGGATGAGGAAAGGAAGAACCATGCCCTTTAAAAAGAATATGGAAAAAGATGCTAAACAGTTAAGACCCATAACAAGTTTGCCTACCACTTGGAAGCTTCTAACTAGAATCATACTTGAAAAATTGGTTGTGCATATTTAAATTAATTATATGTTTACTCAAGAGCAGAAAGAATGCCAAAAAAAGTTAAATGCTAAAAAGAACCATCTGATTGTGAAAAATATATTGAAAGAAATCAGAAGAAATCAAAATAACCAAAAACATGTTGGTTATCTGATACTGTGTCAAACAGACATCATAAAAGTGCTAGACATTAAAAAACAGATATCATTGGTGAAATTTATACAACATGGTATGAAAGGTATGTGCTGCACTTGAAATACAGTGACAAAGTACTAGATTAGGCAAGACTGACCTAAGCACAGAGAGGGATTGCTTCAGGGAATTCTTTGTCACCTTCACTCTGTTACTCCCCTGTTTGCAATTTCTGCAATGCTGAGACATGCCAGGAAAGGCTGTTTAATGACTTTAAGGGAGAAGAACTATTGCACGTGTATTTTACATGTGCAATCTGAAACTATATATAGTGACACTGGGATTGAGAGGGTTTTCTTGAGAAGAAAGGTTTGTGAAGAAATAACGAAGACAACATGGAAAAAGAGTATTTTTTTAAGATGAGTTGTACCTTGAGACTACATCGTCCCATTATGCAAATACAATTACGATGATAAACAGAGATGACATTCTGGTTATGTGATATTTAACTGATGTAATAAATTGGATGAAGACTTATCTAAGGAAAGCAGACAGAAGAACACAGAGAAAGTTAGCACTGTACAAATTGATGAGCATGAATTCAGATGTGTACAGACTGTATGTGGACAGGAAGGATGGAAGGGCAATGTTGAGAAATAGAAGGATGTTGTAAAATAGAAGCGTGTAATGATAGAAAACTTCATGAGAGAGTGGAGACAAAACTGATCAGATCTTGGATCGAGTTCCAAAACTAAAATGAGGAATATACTGCTAATGAACAAGCCATTAGAAAGATAAGATACGAGCAGTAAATACAAAAAGAAATACATTGAGAGGCTCTTAGGATGACAAGCAAAAGGAAGGTAGCAAGTTATAAGTGACTTGTCACAGAAGGACTTGTAAGCGAATGTGAGAGTTTAATTATGATCCCACAGGAACAGGCTATTTATGCAATATACATTAAAGCAAAGCAAAGATAATAGGAAAGATATAGCTCTGGAATGTAGAATTCAGGGCAAGCCCCTGCCTTCTTATAAGTTATTTTATAAAACTCATGTACCAAATTGGCCAGAGATTAATATGAAGTACAGCATGACAAAACTGACTGGTTTGTGCAGTGGACTGTATGGAAGAAATTTTTGACTACAAGCAGGGAAGAAGTATTTCCAAGCTAGGGCAGACAAAACGGGAGAAAGTAGGAGTACCAAAACATTATGAAAGGAAATGCTAGAAAACCAGATAAAATAAAAATAAAAGAGTGAATGCTTCATTTTGGACTTTTCTTATCCATTTGATATAATTAATAAATTTAAAAAGCAGAAAAAAGATTGATGGATATGATCAATTACAGCAGGAACTGAAGAAAATCTGGGGCATGAGGAGTATATTCTGTGGTGTGCAAGGCTCTCATATAGTGGGTTCACAACAGCATGGCATAAATTGGAAGATACGTCAAATATAAGACAACATGTATTTCAAAACGCAACACTGAAAGGCACATCTAAAACCATGAGTAAGGTCATAACATTCTTAATTCAGTAATCCTTTGGGCAAAGTTAGACAAATATTAACAATCATGTTTTCTCCCCAAATCCTTGCTGGTAGTAGTGACATAACAAACATGATACATGATAGAAGTGCTCAGAATACCTATGGTTAGGCTAGATTAGAATCTCTCTTTAGTAGACTGGCAAAGAGCTAGTATGGAGTGTGTTAGCTGACCGAAATTCAGACATAGTATTCTGGAATTAAATGGGGTTTTTATCTTTCATTCTCCAGACTTTATTTGCATGGTTCTCTTAGAATATTTATAGCATTAATGCATTCTTGATTAGGCAATATGTAATAAAAAGGGTTTTCTGTTGGCTATATGAGATTCAATATGGGACCTCAGGGAAAGAAAGATCTCTTTCAGCTAACACCACACACATTCATTTTTGTAGTTTTGGCTTGTCATGTTCCTTAAAGGTCATTGCCTTATGACTTGATCCTAATATATTGTATAGTATAGAAATACTGTTGAAAAATTTCAGAAGGAACAATTGCTGTGACTATAAGTCCTGAGAGAAATGCAAAGAGGTTTGCTTCAGTAAGAATTGTATACCTGTATGTAGAATTATCCAAGAAGTATCCAAATTCTTCCCAACAATGCCTATTACACTGAAACTGAAGTCCAGAAGACTGGCAGGGTACAGTAGATCCTGACCCCAAATCCACTGAAATCAGGGGGAATCTTGATTCAAATTTATAGTTGCATTTAAAAATTCCATTCATGTTGTCCTGTTAGGGCTCTTTAATGAAGATTAATAGAGAACATTAATAGAGAAGATATTCATAGCCTAAAATCAATGCATGTATATAAAAGTTAGGATGAAAAAAGTTGTAAAATATAGTTATTTAGTTCAAGTTTCCTAAGCTCCTTGAATTCTGACCTTCTAAATTACATGTAACCATCTGTTCTCAGCATCTATATGTTTCTTGAGATGAGGGAATAGGAGTGCAGAGCATGAATTTCCTAAGGGCTAGATTCTTGGGGGAAGCATAACTAGAGAAGCATGACCAATAATTTCCCAGCCTCAAAATCTCTAGAGTTATCAGCAAAGATAGTGAGGAGAGGATTTATGATGTGGAGGACACAGCTGATTAGAAAATTCACTTTGAATGGATGCTAAAACAGGAAGCGAAAAATCTTGGCTAGGACTCAAAATTTAAATAGAGCATAACAGCCTGTTATGGTATTATTTCAGAAAGAAGTAAAGGAAAGTAATCAAGAATACTTGTACACAACTTATTGTAGTAAGGAAAAATTGAGGGATTGTAATTTAGACTTTGGAGTCCAGAAGTTTTATGTTCTAAAACAATAATATATAGAAACAACAATATTAAAGAAGGCTTAGAAAGCTATTTAAAAGCAATTTGAATTAAATAGTATATTAGAGAGCATTTGACCAGCTCTGCAAAATTTCATAATATTGTAGAATTGACTATAATAATAGAATAAATTGGAAAGGAAAACTCTTGCAAATCACAATTATTACATTTTATTTTTTTAAAATCCATTCACAGATCTGTGGGAACTCTAAAAGAATTCTCACTAGGAAACAAACATACTATAATTTATATTTCCTTCAGACTTATGCAGACTCCCTTAGCTAACATTGTACTTCTCTAATGGTCCCCACAGTATTACAGGTTATATAGGCTTCTCCCTTTATCTAGGTATTATGATATTCTTTACTATCCCAGGCTCCAACAACACTAGGCAAAGTTACCTTCCAGTAGAAAAATCTTGTATAAGGTACCTCTTTTATTTTTCATTTACACAATACAGCAGATGGGCATGGCACATTACAAATAAATTATGTGACAGGTTTCCATTCACCAAAAATTCCTATCTGGGGTTCTAATCCTACAAATACTTGTGCATGAGTGTAGTGCATAATCCCTCGTAGGAATGAAGTTTTGATTGCACATCAAACGAAAAACAGGAGTGGATGATAATAAATAAAGGGAGGGAGATGCAATGGGTGCAAAAAAGAGAGAACTTAAATTTACTGGAAAACACTTTATAGTGGATAACACATATTATCATTCAGCAGTTGTGCAGCAAGATGACCGTAACTGCTTGTTTGAATTGCATGAGAAAGTAACACAATGTAAAAAAAAACTAAGTGTAATAAATTGTCTAAGAAAAACAAACATATTTCATATTACAGATAAAATCATAAATATTTTGCATTTCTATAGCAACTTCTATGGCTTATTAATAGGGCTGTGTTAAATTTCACTGGCCATTTCATGTTGATGCTGTTTTGATTAATTTCAAGATCAAAACAGCAAAATTGGAATGAAATAACAGCCATCAAAATACCCTCAAAACAAAACAAGGCTAGTTGAAATGTTTCAAAAATTGAAACGTTTCGATGATAGGCTGGAGATGGGAAGTCAGTCCAGCTGGGCTGACTTCCCATACCCAGTGCCAGATCCAGAAGGGGATCGCGTTGGGGTCTGGAGAACAGCCCAGCTGGGCTGGCAAGAGGCAGCCCAGCTGGGCTTTCCCTTCCCCCATGCTAGATCGTGCTGGGCGTGGCAAGGCAGCCCAGCTGGGTGGGCTGCTTCCCCATCCCTGGTGGTAGATTGTGCCGGGGTGGTGAGGCAGCCCAGGGATGCCTCACCACCCCTGGCACATTCTAGCATTGGGGATGGGAAAGCAGCCCAACTGGGCTGACTCCTGGACCCCAGCACGATCTAGCGCTGGGGATGGGAAGTCAGCCCAGCTGGGCTGACTTCCCATCCCCAGCGAAACATCAAAACAGTGTCAAAACAGCCTTTCTGTTTCAGTGGAATGGAATGGAACAGCTGTTTTGAATCAAAATGTAATTCGGAAAGGAACGCTGTTCCATCGAACCATCAAAACTCAAGTTGAAACAGAACAGTGCCGTTTCGCACAGCCCTACATATTAATGATAAGTAACTACGTTTATAGAGATAAAATATTGCAAAAATAACTTTACAGACAAGAAGCTGAGATATGGGGACGGTTGGGCAACTTTCCCAATATTACAAAGGATGACTAGCAGTGTTAGGAACAGAAGTTAATGTGCATCAGTCCTATAGGTTAAGCAGAAAATAAATCTTTTTTTTTCCACAGTAAAGACTTAATAAGGCTTGCATCTCCACTGCCTTCTATTTTGTACATCCATTTAAACTTGTTGAAAGTAAAAAGTGTAAAATGCCACTAATGTAAAACTCTCTACCAAGCATCATCTTTGCATAAATTTATTTAGCAGCTTAAGATGCAAGGTAATGGGTAATCAAGTCCTATCACATGACACCCAGAAAAGGGTTTATATTTTAGCTTTGAAATATTTTTTTTTCTAAAATAAATATAAATATAAATAATAAAATAGGTCCCCATGAGTCATACAAACTGAAGAACAACATGGAGATTGTTTGAGTTATCAAGTCTACCACATGGTTTAAGGGACATGTTCATCAAAGGTGATTTAGGGCCTTGTTACATGGTGCAAATTAAGCTTCTAAAATGCTGATTGTTCCTAGTGTTAGTTTGAGTTTACAGCAGTCACATTCAATCTGAATAACTTCTGACTGTCTTGACCTGCACAGCTGCACCTTGCCACTAGAGGGCTGGCAGGAAGAGGCTTGACTAGGAACTATAGCTGAGTTATCCACATAGAACAAGAGGACTGGGAGAAGGGATACTGCCACCTAGGGGCATGTATAGATGAAATGAGGGGCATGTGTACATGACACTTTAAAGCGGGTTAAGTGCTTTTGCACCGCTTTAATGGTGTTGGTGTTTGCACACGTCGGCATCATATTGCGTGTTAATTCCAGGCACGTTAGCACATTCAGTGACATAATGCACCTTAAATGACTTTGGGGCACAGCAAACTAAAACACCTCCAAGGACTTGTAGTTTGCTGCCCTACAGCTGCGAAGCGAAGCACCGGGCTCTGTGCACCTCAAGGACTGTGCAGGCAGGCCATGTAGGCAGCCATGTAGGCAGCCTGGCAGCAGCCTGGGAAGGCAGGCTCCAATGAAGAAAAAAAAAAAAAAAATCAGCAGAGAGTCTGATTTTTTTTCCCCCGCTGGAGCCTGCCTGCCTGCATGAGCTGTGCGGGGAACCAGTCCTTCCCTCCATGGCTGCGGTGCCCCCTGGGACTGCCCGAGCCAGGTGCCACCTGAAGTGGGCCGCCACTGTCACCGAGGAAAGCACCAGTCCCCCCTCCTGCCCCTGCAGCCCAGGGACCACTCCACCCACCAGCAGCTCACCCTCCCCTCCCCTCCCCCCCACCCTCCGTCAGAAAGGCAGGTAAGACACAGGTGTACATGACACAGGGGTTTACTTTGCCCTAAATTGAAACAGTGTTTTTAAAAACCCACCACTTCAATTTAGGGCCCCCATTTCATCTACACGTGCCCCAAGATGCTAGAGGATGGATACTTAGGCAGCTTATCTCTGAGGAGAGGCCACACATTCGTGGAGCATTAGTTGGGTAACACAAATCAGAGATAAACCTGCCCTGGAGTGGTGTAACTTTAAGGTGCCTAAAGGGTGCCTAAAACTAGTTTACACATCTTAATGTATACACAGTCCAGGAGTTAAGAATTCCCTGAGCTTCCTAAAATTAATAACAAATTATAATAATGTAACAAATACCTTAGAATATTCTCTTCTGCTTTATTTCTCTTTTGCTTTATATAACCCTTCTGCCAGACACTGGAGAGAGTAACAAGAGTCGGGTTCAAATTTAGGGGTTTAACAGCAACTTTCTAAATCTGACTCAAGTCCCCATCCAGAAACCTGGGAAAATAAATGTTAACTGGGTGTTTCAACATGAATAAACTTCCCCACCCATAAGCAATATTAAAATAAAACAGGGTTTACTTCAGAGGAAAAGTAGAGCAAACACAGGTAAAGATGACCTTAACTATTAAACCTTAACTGAAACTCAGCCAGTTAAGAATCTAAATCACTGGCAAAGTGACCCAGGGGACTTAATACGTAGCCTACCCTGTTCAGAAAGGAGACTCATCCAGGGCTGTGATCTGGGGGCTCTACCAGCTACCAAGTGCTGGGTAGGGAGGCCCACCCCAAAGGCCCTACTACTTCTCACTGTCAGGCATTGCCACTCTGCTTTTGGGGCTTTGCCACCTATGCTAGCTAAACAAACCAGTGCTGGGTAGGGAGGCCTGCACCAGAGTTGCTGCCCCTCTAATGTTGGGATCATTGTGCTGGCCTCTGAGGACCTCATTTCCCATCCACCCCAAGTTTCAGAGATATTCAGATGCACTTACAAACTGATGACTTGCCTTTCTCCCTCAGCTAGTCCAGTCATCAGAATTTTCCTTCTTTTCATAGACTTTATTTCCTGATAGTGTTCATTGTCTTCATTACCTGGTATTCTGCAAGCAGAAAAATTAGGTCCCTGAAGAGCTTGCTGAAGAAATGGTTTCAGGTGAAAGGATCAAGGCTCAGAGCACATAGGGTAAATCTTCCAAATGCATCAGCTTTTATTTCTCTTTCCAACAATCATATTCAGCTCAAAAAAGACCTTTTCTAGCTTCAATAGATGCATTGTGTCAACTAGTTAAGCTATCAGTAGCAATGGAAGGAGCTAGCAGAATTTTGAAATTTATATTCTTTTCCCTGAACTCTTCACACACAATTGCTAGTGACAATTAGTAGTGGACAACAAATGAATAGCACACAAACAATCACAGAATAAGTTCTACAAAACCTATCAAGACACCAACACCGGCTAGGATCACTTTTCATGAAAATTCCTCACCTCAGGTCTTTAGGCATGCAGAAAATTCAAAAGCTACTGGAGAAAAGCATCAGCAATTGTTAATGCATTTTGTCGTCTTTCTAGCTAGGATCATATTTTATCCATAAATGCAGTTCTTTGTACATTAAATGTTAGTATTTGTGAACGAGTAATAGACAAAACATGATGATCCCATAATCAGTTATTTTCTTTCCAGAATTATGTGACACTTCATATAAGCACCACTGGTATTTCCAGAGATGATGATGTACTTTTCATGCTACAAGGGATGATACAAAGAAGAAATGTGCAGAAATTAACAAAAGGAAAATACAGCCTGAATAACATGGAAAACTTCCCTATCTTTTCAGTGAAGTGCAATATACTTTAGAATAACCTTCTTGGAAAAGAGATTAAAACACTTTAAAGTAGACTGGACAGAGCATTAGACAATATGCCATACAAAACAAATCCTAAAGTGTCAGGGGATGAACTAGATGACCCAGGAAGCCTTATTCATCTCTAATGTCTGATTCCACTAACTGAACAATGTGGGGTGTGAATATCAAAGAAAATTGCTTTAGGGGAAGTTGGGCTACATACTCGCTCTTTTATCCCCAGGGATGTTGTTACAAGATGAAAAACACCTCCTGGAGCTGCCATAATGGTAATATATATATATATATATATATGTGTGTGTGTGTGTGTGTGTAAACTTATTTGGGGAGAAAATCCAATCTATTTGAGATGTTTAAGATAGCAAAATACAATGTAATAAAATAGGGTTTTAGCAGATGGAAATGGCTTCTATGTAGCAAAAGATGAGTAGGAATCTATGACAAGCAATCTCTCTTTGTTTAAGGATTAATTGCCACCTTTCAGCAATATGGGATTTCCATCAGTAGGAAGCTTGGAGAGAGACATTTCTTGAAAGGGAGCATTATCCTTGTGATATCCCATTGGTCACATGAAGCAGAAAGGTAATTGAACATTTTCTGAAATGAGAAGGAACCTCTGGTACAGTTCTGTTAATATCAGCTCTTTTATATATCAGATTTTCATTTCAGTTAAAATATTGTGTTGTTGGCACACATGGACATTTATTATGCTCAGAATATCAAAATGAGTACAATTTTGAGAGGTTTCTAAATCTGCTCTAGGAAATCTTTAGAAGACAGAGATGTGACAATTTGGCATTTCTGTTTTTCTAACAATCAAAAATAGCTGTAGTCAATGTGAGAAAAATGCACCCACCCCAAAATATAGAATAGCACAAAAATGAAGTGGCAAAATGTGAAATGTCAGGAATCACTAAAAAGGTAGATGACTTTCTTTTATCTTACCAGAGCGCACTGGTTTCTATAAGAGGCTACTAACTGCTTCAGAAGTGCCATGGTGGTGTTTTAATTGGCAAACATTTCCACCAACTATATAGCATAGAATAAATGACACATGTAGAATAAGAGTGCAAACTGTGTCCCTGCCAAGAGTGATTTTCACAGTTCTTACAGTCAGCTTAGTCCGTTCTCTTAACGAGGATAGAGTTAAAGGATCTCTGAGTACCTTTGAAGCTTCTAGCCATTCTCTTCTTCTTTTTCATATTTTATATTTTCCAGAATTTTCTTTAAGGTATCTAAATGTTCTGCTTCTCTACAGTGGCACCCCTTCAATTTTTAGGAAGCGATTATTCCATTGCAGTACAAGGCTTTGTTGGGAATGCTGCAAGCATTATTTTAGGCACAAACTGTGCATGGTTCCTTCCCTTCTGAGCAGTCTACTAGATGCAGATCTAGACCCAGCACCCTTTCCTGCCTATGCAGGGGGTCGGACTTGATGATCTATTGAGGTCCCTTCCGACCCTAACATCTATGAATCTAAGATGCAAAGGTCCTGTCAGCATTTGGGGCAATGTAGCCTGCTCCTCTGAAGCAGATGTGGCAAAGGCAGGTCCCTGTATTTTCCCCAACTTTGTCATCATCAGGATTCTTGTGATGGTGTGAACTGGCTAGCCCCTGACAAGGATGGAGTTAAAGAGAACTACTAGGTTGGGCTGGGCTGTGTTGGCCCCAATCCAGTATGCTTGCAGCCAATGCCAGGCCTCCAGGACTGGTATCAAGCGGGAAGTCAGGATCATAGTGGAGCAGAATCACAGTGCTGACTGAGCCTGGGTCTTGGTCAGACGTCCTCTAAGGGGTAATCCCTATGGATCCCCATGTCAATGAAGGTGCCTGGGTAGATTACAGTTCAGGGACTAAGGAGCTTCTCTGGTGCCCTGTTGTAATCCTTGAGGTCAACCCCATAATATTCATACTACACTCTTGTACACATTGGAAGAACCCAGAAAGGTTTATGCCTCTCACTATGTGTGCACCAGTAAAAATTACTAGACTCAAGTGGTCCCTTAGAAGCTAGGTATTCCAGGGAGGGGGTGTTGTGAAGAGGTGAGAGAAAACCTTTCTGAGCCTGCAACCAGAAAGGGAAGAAACTTGCCAACCCAGTCGGAGTCAACAGCAGCGAGGGACCAGCAGCTGCCACAGGAGCTGTGCTTTATCAGCACCTGCTCCATCAATATTGGCCCCACCTGGGGCACTGCCAGTATTTCTGGCTTGCTGCCAGGGCTGGAAGGAAAAGAGGATGGACCCCAGATGACAACACAGCCCTGGGAAGGACAGGACACTGGCGGGGAAACTGTGGTTGGAGGGAAGCAGGTGGAGCTTCCCTTTGGGAACCTGGAGGAGCTCTGATAATTTGAACCCTGCTGTGGAGTCTGAAGCAGTGGGAACCGAAGGAAGAACTGATGAGGAGACATGCCTGGAGAACAGGTGGTCTCAGAAGCCAGCAACACTCTCAAACCAGGTCTTTTTATTTCAATTACTTTTGTTTCGTTTTGTTGGTGTGCAGCCTGAGAGGCTGGGCTACTGCCACCTGAAAGAGGGGGAAAAGAAAGAGGCAGCACCAACCCCATGCTGGAGACACACTGGTGAGTGAACCAACTCCACTACTCGCAAGGGGGCGAGTTGATGAGGATGGGTATACGGGACCATTGCACCTGAGGATTTGGCCGGTGCTGCATGAATCTTGATGATGGACACCGAAGCATCTAAAGACTGAGAAATGCACAAGCTGCAGGCAAAAGGGACTGAGAAGGCTCATATATTCCTTTTTAGGTTTCTCTTATGGGTAGGGGCTGGGCATGGAGGAATGGCCTGCAGCCCTGAGGTTTCACTTACGTTGTGGTTAGTAGCCACAGCCTGCAGTCACAATAGCCCTAGAGACAAAGACTTACCTGAGTTCTGTTTCCCTGTTTTGTGTTTTCATTTCTCTCTCATTTATCAAGCCATGACTAAACAGTCTTCAGGGTGACCCAGCTGCTGCCTACTTAAGTCAGGCTCAGGACAAACATGGGCCCACAAGAGTAAAGAAGAAGAGGAGATCACCAGTTGAGAGCTGAGGGCACAGCATACACTATAGCAACAGGATGGTACTAAGATGAGGTGTAGGAGAGGTAGGAGCCCCAAAGAAGAACTAGACCCAGAACATCCGGGACTGCATGCAGCGAAATAGACCACCTCCTGACAGAAAGATATTCAACACCAAGAGGTGGTGGGTGAACATCGTGTGACCTTCGCTGAGTTTTAGACTTGGGTGAGTCCACGTCCTCACAGCTCAGTCTCATAGGGCACATAGCTGTCGGGCCCCGTGTCCCTATCCTGTACTGCACTGGCGAGTGTATGGAAATAGAGGGGATGGTGCAGATGCAGAGGTAAAGCTACCTAGCAAGCCACAAGAAAGCTAAGTTTAAACATGATCCCTTAAAAAACAAAAAAAAAAGAAATGTTTGCATTGCAGGGTCAACTGATTTCATATTCCTCTTAGAAACATTCCCATGCAGACAAGACCCTGTAAAGAGTTGAGCACAGGTACTGTTGCAGGTGAAGACCTGAAACAACAAATTACCTAATTTCCTTCTGGTGTTTTTTCAGATGGGAACCTCCCTCCCCTTCTCATTTCTCGTTTCCCCTATAAAGTTGACTGTTATCCCCAACATCCTTACTCTTTTTTTGCCCTACCTCTTACTATTAGTACCTGCTCTCTGCTGTAGACCTTTCAAGGAAGTCTCAAAATCAGCTTCATATATTTTAAAGCTCTTTATATCAGGAAGCTATTAACACCTTTTTTCAGATCTTAAAAGAAAATAAATGTTATACTAGCATCAAAATAGATTTTGTATTAGGTGTCACCAATCATGTAAGTGTCTTTATATAGGTATGGCCATTCATTTTCCATGTGTATTCAACAGATATTTCCAGCTGAGACTCTACCCTAATGAAAGATAAAACTAGATGTGATGGGGTTTGTGGCATAGGCACCTATCAGCTAAGAACTGGAATGAGACCACAAAACTCATTTCACATAAGCTACTGAACAGCAGTCATATTATAATGATTTTCACATCTGCTAAGAGCCTTAGCTTCAGATGGTATATTGAATTTAATATTCCCTTATGAAGATATGTAATCAATTTTTAAGCTCAGAAATGTAATATCTCCCTGTGTGGGAGTAAATTTCCTGTGTGACAAAGAATGTGAGGATGGAATCTGCTGCCCGTATTCCAAGTTCTCCGCTGTCATTCTGTGGCCCAGTATATTGCATTTTATTGGTGCCTAAAGTGCACCAAAGTCTGAAACTTAATGAGTTTTACTACCTTGTTGACTGAGACCTTGAATTTTTAATGAACAGAGTCTTAAATATAAATGTTATAATTATAGGCTGATAAATATTTATAAAATAATAGGATATTAATGGAAAATCTTTAAAATATATTTAAACCATGCTCTTAAGACTGGACAAATAATTAGGTGCTCCAAAATAATCAATGTGACTAAAATTTGTTTATATAGATAGTGGCAAATCATTTAATCCTAGAGCTTTCATAAGTCAAAAGCAATTCTGTAAAGGTACCTGAGGCCTCCTAATGTGAGTTCAGTGATGGTAAAGTTCTTCCAATGCTTCTGCATTAAACATTATTTCAATAATATTAAAATATTATCCTTCGTTTTTGAAGATGGAGTAATGGAGCAATAATTCTCTATTAAGTAGTAGACTATATATTAGGAGTAACAACTCAATAAAATAATAACCAATACATCCCTCAGTAATGAAAGTTAAAGACTGGCTTGTTTATTAATGGGCCAAAATGAATCTACGCTAAACTTTCATTGTATAGCCAGCAATAATGCCATTATACATAATATTTTCCATCACAATTAATTGTTGTTATGCATTGTACTTGGGAACATCATTGTGTTCTGGTTATTTGGTTTACGTTCTATACCACAGTGGAAGTTTCTGGACAAACTGAGTACTCTGCTGCAGTTAGGCAATCTCACTTCATTTCTCACTACTTTTAGGGAAAGGTTTAAAAAAAATTCTCAGCATCTACATTTGGGTCACATGTTCAAAAGATCTCAGCTCCTATCTTGTCTAATTTACTCAGATTCTTATACTGTAGTCATCACTGTAGAATCCTCATTGTGATATTTGAAACAAATTTAAAAAGTGTTGGCATGGGATCTTTTGAAAATCGGGTTATGTTAATGAAGTGTCTAAATTCTATTCAGTCTCTATACTGACCTCAATGTAGTATCAGCATGCCCTTCAGTACAGCATTAAGTAAAGTGCATAATAGAGGTGTGCGAAGCAGGCAGTATTCAATTTGGATTTGGCCCGATTCAGGGGACAGTGATTTGATACGCTGATTCGGATCACTGTCCCAATTCAGTTCAGCCAAATCTGAATCTGAAGATTCTATTCTGATTCAGAGAGATTCAACGATTCAGCCACAGACAGCTTTATAGGTTTTTTTCTACGTACCTTGAGGTACCAGGAGCGGCTCATGAATGCTGAGATGGTGGGGCGGATGGAGCATCCCACGGGAGCACGGGGGAGTCCCCTGTGCACTCCATGGGGGACTCAGAAGTGGACTAGAAGTACTTCTGGTCCACTTCTGGGTCCTCCCCCAAGTGTATGGGGCTCCCCCCTCCACTCCCATGGGACCTTCCATCTGCCCCACCATCTCAGCATTCATGAGCCGCTCCTGGTACCTCAAGGTACGTAGAAAAAAACCTATAAAGCTGTGTCTATGGCTGAACCATTGAATCTCTCCGAATCAAATCAGAGGCTTCCGATTCAATTCAGAGAGATTAACGGGTCTCCTGATTCGATTCAGATTTGGCTGCCAAATCGGGCCAAATCTCCTGCGAATCAAATCAGCAACCAAAACTTCACCCAGCCCTAGTGCATAACTGTTATAATTCATTCTCTCTCATCCTCTCCACAGAAAAAAAATAGTATAGGTGTTATGTACAAATTTGTTTCGTTAAGATATTTTATTCCTATCTGTTTGCTTAATTCAATATGTGCATGCTGCTATATTAGAAGGCCAGGTCAAATACTGTACAGGTTTCCCTCACCAACTACACTTTTGCCAACCATGGTTTTGAGTGTCTACACTTAATATTCTATATACCATTTTGGCTACCACGGTATAGAGTTTTGAATAATCATGGTTTTCCATGGCCATGCATCAGCCCACCACCTGCCATTTTCCCCATAAGCCTTGTCTTACCAACCACGGTTTTGCCAGCCATGGGAAATTTCAGGAACCTAACCCCAGCGGTTGGTAAGGGAAACCTGTACCTTGGTCTCAGAGAAAAAACTAATATGATGTGCTATCAAGTTAGTTCCCATGACAGTTTGTTCTGCAGTCCCAGGAAAAGCTGAATAATTTATTTTTGTGGCAGAAAGTTTACTTGTTTGCCATCAGAGTTGCTAATAGAGTGAGAGATTTATTTAATAGGTGTATAAATGGCTACTGCTATATGCCAAAAAGTTGGGCTAGAAACAAAATTTTGCATTTTAATTTTTTCCTTTCCAGTTTGGAACAAAATATTGAGATCACATCATCTTGATGGATTTTTAAAAAATCTGTTTTGGAAAAACTGAAATGGAATAGTTTGGATATTTCCATCCTGCTTCCCCCACTCCACTGCAGTCCAATTTGTGAATTGCTGCAGAGCTGGGCATCTAGGGCTTCTAGGCTTTCAGTCCCTGGCAACCTGCCTGAAGAGGAAGGAGGGTCAGAAGTGGAGTTCCCTGAATGTCTGGCCTTCAGAGCAGCCTGCAGGGGAGCCAGGGAGGTAGGTGAACTGGAAGAAATGCCCTTCTTGTTTCTGTCAAAATCAGCATATTCTGCAGGACTATTTGAGTCTTGACAAATCAGCAATTTTCAACAGAAACATGTTTCACCAGAAATTTTCCTACAAGCTGCACTGCTGTGCTACTTAAAAAATCTGGACTTTAATTTCTGTGGAATCCTTCTTTATTTCATTTTATAAGAAGTTTAAAAGAAAATAAGATTTTATACTGTACCAGATTTTATGTTTCCAGAAATTGATTAATGAAACACAACTAGTCTTTTTCCTTTGACAGAAATAAAACACACTTCTCACAATAAGTGCAAATTAAATATCAAACACAATACATTTTTCTGTTTTGTGAAGTCTTGTAGTGAAATGTAAGGAAGGGGGTTTTGATGGACTTAGTACTTTCAGTTTTCGAATCTACCCATATTCTCATGGTATTATGTATTACTGAGACCTACAATGGTAATTTTAAAGCCAATTACTCAAGGCCTTCAAATGTAATATGAAATCAAAGATATGAAACTTGAAGGGCATTTACATAGGGCTTATGTTTAAGGAAAGCACCGTGTATTTAATCGCACATCATAAACTAGATGTGTGATCAGAGGCTCTTCAGCATTTTAAGAGTTGCATCATATTATGGTTGATTCAGTCAAAACATCTTGAAAAGTACAGTGGATCATATACTGAGAATGGGCACTAAGCCACCTTTTAACAACCTGCAAGGCCTGTTCCATTCTAGTGCTAGCCCTGCTTTCCTGGCCAGAGGGGGAAGAAAATTGAGTTTTTGCCTGCTGATTTTAGACTCTACCACTCTTTCACTTGGTAATTCTGAAGCTGCAAGGTACTGAGCATACTCTGCTCAGATTCAAGCCAAAGGGATTTGAGAAAACAAAGAATTTCAGTAAAGGTACTAAAAACTGTGGGATTAGACTCTCAGGAATAGCAGTGTTTAGTATTTATCAGTCTGACCACCATGCTGGAGGAAAAGGAAAATGCCATTTCACCTGTTCTTCTAGGCATAGGCACAGCCAGAAGCTCGATTTTCCAGGTAGTTTGAATTTTACTGCCTATACCTTTTGGAGAAAAAGATTTGGACTTCCTGTTAGCACTGTCTCTGTTGGAATCTGCTGTGAATCTTTCTGTATTCTTCAGTAGAGAGATATGGAGGTCAGGTGTCCAGCTGTGATATCACGTTCCTTTACAATTCCTAAGAATGAAATTTTTACCATTAGGTATCATTACTTTTTATGCAATGATGAACTTGCTTCTTAGGCAGTAAACTGAAGGAAACTTGGAAGAATCACTTTTTGCTCTTCAAAATTGTTCATTATGTCAAAAATGAAAGTATGCTAGTGCTAACAAAGGAAGTCCCTGTACCATCAAAGGCACCATTTTCCCCACCAGCCGGGAGATTCTATTTACAACGGGCTATAAGTGCTAAACTCAGAACTGGATTTAGTACAAGGTCATGCATTTCAGTGAAAACCACAGCTGAGAGCACAACTGTCATTCCATCTTAAAAGTCACATGAAACTCATAATAAAATATAGGGATAGGTGACTTAAAAGTTGTGGCAGAATCAATTGATAGCTATGTATGAACTTGTTTGATTTGAAATGTAAAAGCAAATGTGATAAATGACCCCAATAACCAAAAATCATAGAAATCATCATAAGAGCTGAAAACGTGTGAAATGTGCGCCCTGGAATATACAATGATAGAAGAGTTGTTGGTCCTGTTCAAGATGACATGTGGATCTGAAATGCTAAAAACAAATCTAAGACTAGCCTATGTAAGTAACATATTATTACAATGCTTTTTAATCCAATGGTGTCAATTTGTTATAGGCACTTGAAGGCAAAGAACACACAGATAGATCCCTTTGGAATCTTCCAATCCACGCATTCACATTCCTTTTCTCTCTCACTCCCCCGTCCCTCCATAGATACTTCATCTCTGCTAGAGACCAAAGCCATTATACACACATGCACACACACAAAACAGGAATTTCTGTCTGAACCTATACATATAAAAGATCTGACAGTCAGAAAATGTTATATGATACAGAGCCAAATTGTGGCCAGCACAATGGTATGAAGGAGCCCCCTAACTCCCTTGTGCTGGCTACTAATGTCACAACTTGCAGCATGGTGAGGATAGTGAGCTCCACAAAACCTCCAAAGCTTCTTTCCTCTGTAGGTTACCCAAGCTCCAGCCCCTACCAACACATCACCTAGCATAGCCTTAACAGCACACAGAGAAGTGTACAGAGCCTGGGCCAGGCTTGAAACAAATGTATTTGAGAGGCTGACTGTGATTCTCCTACTCACAGTCTGGTCTATGGTGTACTCCAGGGCACCATAACAGCCATGCAGGGGGATGTCACCAAGACACAATTCCATCCGAAGTGAATAAAGAGAGCCAAGACTAACATTGTGAACTGCATATGTGCTTTGTATATTGAGATCACTCAATAAAATATAGATTAATATATTTACATAGAAGCTTATTAGATATTACATATGCACAGCTAAATTGTGACCCCCTGACTCACATTGGCAAGCAGTTATTCACATTAGCGTTCCTATTTGTGTTGTTCAGATGTCAAGTCCCTAGCATCTTTAAAGGTATTTTGTGGGATTTCCTAAGTAGCTATTAGTACTGCAGCAATGCATTCCCTTAACAAACTAGGTAATGAACGTTTTCCTTACTGCGGGAGCCCATATTAAAAGACTGTTTCTAGAACTGAAACCCTTATTTCCTTGAATCTATTTTAAATTTTCCTTCTTGTAGAATGCAATTTAAGTAAAATTCTTAAAAGTTTCCTGTGTTCTATTGACTCACTTCTGACTTCACTGCTTGCCTTTTCTCTAACTTGCCTAGCAGAATTTATTTGGAATTCTGTCTTATATTTTTATTTCCATGCACATTTTCTTTTTTAGCTGAGCATGTCATTCTGTTGCTCCCAACTCAGTATGCTACTGCTGCAGTTGGCAATATTCATGTTTTTCAATAAGGGCATGGCCTCCTATACAAATAACTAAGCACAGTTCCAACAGTAATGATGTTTTGGTTTTTTTTATGCTCAGTCTCACTTGGGGTGAAGGTGAGCATGTAAACCAGATGTTTTGGTTAAAATGAATTCCTAAACTCATGACCTAACAAATGCTACCTCAGCATATCCTGCAAGCCAGAGAAACATCCCACCTGATTTATGATAATGATACAGAACAACAAACAGAACGTTATATAAAAGAGCAAATGATCATTAATTTAATATTGTTATTTATGAATACTTATGCAATAATCACAACTATTTCTACATCCATAGAAAACAATAACTCTAATTACTTTAACTACTCTATACTTCTGTTTTTTTATTTGGAGATGCATAGCAATTCAAACTGGTTTTGTGATTCAAATAAAGAGGAAGGAAAACAGATAGATAAACAATCATTTATCATGTGTTATTTATGCAAATATATTACTCTGCTTATAGAGATGCTTTTTCCAGATAAAGCCTTATTCTTAAAATAAGAATACAGTCAAAATGCCAGGAGATGCTTGCATCTTTACCTCCACTAACCACATGCAAATATTGGCTTCTCAATACAGCTTGCTTTGCCAAATAAGGAACAACAAATTGCAAACAGCTACACATTGACTATGCATTAGTCTGATCTACAAGCCAATTTTAATAGGCTCAATGGAAAAAAACAAAAACAAAAAAAACACATGTGATTCAGTTCCTTAAAACAAACAAACAAAATTAGGAAAGTGAAGGAATTCTGCAGCCATGTCCCTGGCAGTAGAGTAACTGGGGGGTGGCCCTAGGTGCCACCTTTGTGTAGGGGCAGAAAAGTAGCTGCCACCACAGTGCTATCTGACCACACGGACAGAAGCTGTCACTGCCCATGTATGGACCTGCTCTGCTATGCCTTTGACCTCTGGGAACACAGGGAAGAAAGGGGCAACATACCCATGCCCTTTTTCTACACTGGAAGAACCACGGTGGTCTAAGTTTTCTGTAAGCAGCATAGTTTAAACCAGCAACAAATAGAATACCATTTGCCCTTTGGTGGGGGAAGCAAATCTTACACTGTAGTCTGCCAGTTTTAAATCAGCCTGTGTGCGCCAAATTTCTGCTGTTATGGGTATAGATCAATTTTCAATCACTTTATACAGTAAAAATGGAAAGCGAGTCATCCCTAAGCAGGCCAGGAACTGCTAGATTTTAACTTCATGGGCATTGGTGGAGGGAGACATTTTTTGGGGGGGGGTGCTGAATGTATGCACACATCCCCCCCTCCCAACAGGTAGGTTTGTGGGGGGAGGAGCAGGGGGAGGGGAAAGGGCCAGAGCGGGGGGCCGATCGAGGCCCCTTCCTGTATAACCAGGGCAGGACACAGGATGGAGCCATGAGCAATTTGTTCGGGGGGGCACCCAGCACAGGGAGGGGTAGCAGCTCTGGATGCTGCATGCACCCTGGGAGGCATGGGGGGCATTTGACCCCAGGTCTGCACAGGGCAGGGTGGGTTGGGACCAGGGCGGCACTGGGCTTTTCCCAGTTCGGGGGAGCTGAGCCAGGTTGCGCTCAGGGTGGCATCGGTGGCACTGGGAGCAGTGGCTATGGCAAATTTTGGGGTGGGTGCAGCCCCCCCCCACATAGCTTCACTCCCAAGGCTACTGCTGCACACCCCGAGTGCAGCCTGACCCAACTCTCCCCTGCTGGGAAGCACCCAGCGTCACCCTTACCCCAGCCCACAACAAGCAGCAGGTTGCCCTACCCCACACAAATCCAGGGCACACGCCCCTCCATGCCTCCCAGAGTGTGCATAGCAGAAGGAGCTGCACTCCCCAGATGAGCTGCTCATGGCTCAGTCCCACACCTCACCAGCTGTGCAGCATCTGGCCTAGCCCCAGCCCCAATCCCACCCTTGCTGTAGCTGCCAGAAGCCCATGGTTGGGCTGCCTTGAGGCCCTATCACTGCCCTGAATTTGGAAGAGCTAAGCCCCATTAGCCCCACCTTCCACTGCCTATGTTCATGGGTGCTCTAAATGGATGATAAGTGCTTACAAGTAGGACATCTGTTTCTCCTGGAATAGTTTATAATTTAAAGGGTATTGTAACAGGAGGGCGGTCAGGGTCGCCGTGCTCTCCCCTGCTGCCTCCTGTACCGTGTCAAGCTGCCGAATGGCCACCTCCAATTCTCACCCACCACGACTTTGATCTTGTATATATATATTTTATAGGGAGGCTGCCTCTCATCTACTGGTTCACGGTTCTCCTGCTATCTCTAGGTCTATATGGTACTGAGTGTTCCTGGACACTCCAGCCTTATGGGCTATGCGTGGCTCCAACCACCCCTGTACCACGCCCCAAGCCTCGCAGATGTGCCTGACGTTGTTCGGTCTCTCTCTCTCTGCGCCCTTTCTGGTGCTCGGACTCTCCGCCCTCCCTCCAGGGCCTTCTCAGTAATGCCGCCCTCCCTCCAGGGCCTTCTCAGTAATGCTGCCCTCCCTCCAGGGCCTTCTCAGTAATGCTGCCCCTCTCTGGGGCTGGGGTCTATGCACCCCCAATGCTGCACCCTCGCTGGTGCTGGGGTCCCCACACCACTGTGAGTCCCCTATGAGGCCTCCTCCAACCCCTAATAGCCTCACCCAAACCACCGGTTACAAACAGCAACATAAACACAAGCCCCTGGGCTACAACACAAACAAAAGCCGCCCGGCTATAACCACGCTCAAGCCTACCGGGGTTTCTTCATCCCGCAGCAGTGTTAGATGTTGCTCTTGCATCAGGCTTCTCCTTTCTTTCATGACCGAAAGCTCTTTCTTCCTTGGCTGCAAGTAGGGAACTGTCTCCTGGCCTCCTGCCTGTGATTTATATAGGAGCCAAGCCCTGCCCCTTCTTGTCAGCTGTCTAGGCATGTGAGAGTCATTAGTTCCCCCTGGTTGCCTCAGCAACCAGCACCTGAGGGGTTATCTCGGCTCTCCAAGTAGCAGGCACCTTAGTGCCCTGCTACAGGTATCATCATACAAAAACTTATGCATATGAATAGTTCTCACAAATGAATATTCCTACTGAAGTCATTAGAAATCTTCATGTCTGTAACATTGTAGGCCTTATGTGTAAAACTGAATACAATGAAATTCAAGGCGCTACACCTAGGGAAGAATAATCACAAATACAGATAACTGAATGAGTGGCAACACTTATGAGAAGGATCTTGGGCCTCAGCTGGGTCATTTTAAGAATTAACTCTACATAAATCAGTAACGGGATGCATTAATAAAGAAATTAAATGCAATTTTAGAATTCAGTATTTAGTATAAGACACGGGACATAATAGTGCCACTCCAGTTAGCCCACATCTAAAGTACTGTGTGTAATACTAGGTATTTTAAGAAGGATATGAAGAAGTCAACAAGGGCCCAGAGATAGGCAGCAAGAACAAAAAGGAGGTTGGAAGACAATCTGTAAAAGGAAACATTGAAAGAATGAGACATGTTAAGCTTTAAGAAAAGATGTTTAAGGGGAGACATGATTTCATAGTTTTCATAGACATTAGGCTTGGAAGGAACCTCATGAGATCATTGTGTCCAGCCCCCTGCCCAAGGGGCAGGCAGTCAGCTGGGGGCAGAGCACCCCAGTAAGATAAGCATCCAAGTGTTTCTTAAAGGTACTTGCACCACTTCTGGGGGAAGTCTATTCCAGACTCTGGAGACTCGGATGGTAAAGAAGTTTTTCCTTATGTCCAGTCTAAAATGGTCTTCCAGCAGTTTGTGACTGTTATGCCTCATCTTCCCCTGGGGTGCCCTGGTGAAAAGATGTTCTCCCAGTTACTCATGCACATCCTTTATATACTTATAGGCTGCCACCAAGTCACCCCTGAGCCTTTGCTTCTCCAGGCTGAAAAGTCCCATGCCTCTCAGCCTCTCCTCATAAGACCTGTTCTATTGACTTTTAATCATGCGTGTGGCTCTTCTCTGGACTCTCTCAAGATTATCCACATCCTTTTTAAAGTGTGGAGCCCAGAACTGGATGCAGTACTTCACCTGTGGCCTCACCAAGGCTGAGTAAAGTGGGAGGAGAAAAAGTGTGGGTTTTTTCTCCTGAGGCGGAGCACCTTGCATTTCTCCGTATTGAATGTCATCAGGTTTTGATCTGCTCAGCTTGTGAGCTTGCCCAGGCTGGCCTGAATCTCCAGCTTATCCTCTAGCATGACCACACTTCCCTATAATTTGGTGTCATCTGTGAACTTAGCCAGTCCATTTCTGACACCCAAATCCAGATCATTTATGAATATATTAAAGAGTACTGGTCTGAGTACCAAGCCCTGGGGGATGCCACTGGTCGCCATCCATCATGTTGACTTGGTTCCATCGAATATCACTCTCTGGATCTGACCATGGAGCCAATTCTCCAGTTATCTGACCATAAGATTGTTGAGGCCACAGTTCCCCAATTTTGCCATGACAACATCATGGGAGACCAAGTCAAAGGGTTATTTAAAATCTAAATATATGATGACATCAACCTTTTCTCCTTTGTCCAGGTGATGCATCACCTGGTCATAGACGAAAATGAAGGTGGTCAGGCAAGACCTAACCGCAACAAAGCCACATTGGCTACCTCTCAGAATGTTGACCTCTGTTAGCCTGTCATTAATGGTTTCTTTGATGATTTTTTCTGAGATATTTCAAGGGATTGAGGTCAAACTGATTGACCTGTAGTTCCCTGGATCTTTCTTCCTTTCTTTCTTGAAGATGGGCACCACGTGGGCCCTCTTCCAGTCTTCAGAAACCTCTCCTGAGTGCGATGAGTTCTCAGATATCCTCACCATTGGTCATGCTATGAAGTCAGCCAACTCTTTTAGCACTCTTGGGTCCATTCCAACTGGGCCAGGTGATTTGTGGATGTCCAGCCTTTCAAGCTATTCCCTCACAAGATCTTTGCCAATTATAAGCCAATTATGATCACCCTTACCCTAGTAGTCCTGCATCCTGTCAGGCAGGGTTGATCCCCTTGGGCTTGTGGAAAACTGATACAAATTAATCATTGAGGAGATTAGCTTTTCCTTGGTGTCAGTGGTCAGCTGCCCCATTTCATTCAGCAAGGTTCTGATATTGCCCTTGTTTTTTTTCTGACTTCCCACATATTTGAAGAAGGACTTTTTATTGTCCTTGATTCCTGTAGCCAGTTTGAGTTTGGTTTCATCCTTGGCTTTTCTGGTCTGCTCCCAAAAGGTGCAGGCCAGTGCTGCATAATCCTCCTTAATTCACTCATCATGGACTCCCCTCCTTGTCATATCATGGTCTCTCAGGGCCTCAACAACCAACCTTCTGAGCTTATGAAAGACAGCTTTGCTAAAGTTGAGGATTTCTGCATTGCTGACTGATTTGCCAGCTTTGCAATGGATAGAAAAAATGATCAACTCATGATCACTGTCACCAAACTTCCTTTTGATCCTCAGGTCTCTGACTAGATCATCCCATTTGGGTAGTACCAGGTCCAGCAGCACTTTACCACTTGTCAGCCCATAGACTTCTTGAGTCAAATAGACCTTGTCAAGGCAAGTGAGGAAGCTTTGCAACTGATCAAATTTGGCTGAATGTTCTTCTCATGAGATATCAGGGTGGTTGAAGTCACCCATGCCAACCATGCACAGAGTGTGCAGCCTCTGCCAGTTCCCTAGTAAATTTGTGGTCAAGCTCTCCCTCCTGATTAGGATATCTGTAATAGACTCCTACAGATATATCCCCTTCACTACATTCTCCCTCATATTCTAAACCAGAGGGTCTCAAGTTGCCCTCCTCAGGTGCCAATCTGTGCTTGTAGGGAAGTATACTGCTCCTTCACATAGAGAGCTACACCCTTGCCCTTCCTTGCAACATGATTCCTCCTGTAAAAGGTATAGCCATCAATACCTGTGGTCCAGTCACAGGTGGAGTCCCACCAGGTTCCTGTTATCCCTATGAAATTGTATTCATTTTTGCTTAGCAGAAGGGCCAGTTCCTTCTGTTTGTTTCCAATGCTCCTGGCATTTGTGTACAGGCAGCTAAGCCTGCTATCAAAAGCTCTGGGCTTCCCTGTCCTCTTAGAAGAGTTCTGTCTTTGGGCTGAGGTAGTAGTCTACAAATATATGAAAGGCTGCCATAAAGAACAATTTTCTCCTTTACTGAAGAGAGCATTATTTGAAGCAATGGCTCTAAACTGCAGAAAGTATATTTATATTGGATATCAGGAAAACTTCCTTCCTGTTAGAACAGTGAAGCAGAAAAACCGTCTGCCCAGGGAAGCTGTGGAATCTCCTTCACTGATCCAAGAAGAAACTGAAGAGGTCATGGATGATTTAGTAGTAGCTTTTCTACGTGGTGTTGGACAAGAAGATCCTGGAGGTCCCTTGCAACCCAATTTTCAATAAACCATATGACTCTCATATATCAAGTTACAGATTTATGAAGATATATAAAGACCAGTAAGACAGATGGACAGATCTCTATAAATTTATATACATATACAAATATTAATTTTGTTACATTTCATTTATCAACTTGGTACAACTTCACCTAACTCTGATAAATCTATCTGGCATGTTCAGTCTCCACATCTTGAGGAATCTAAAAAAATGTATATGTTCTTTCTGTTCATGTTAATACATTTATGTTCATCATTCTGCCTTAGCTGACTTACAAATATATTTAACTACAGCAGGCCTAGCACAAAACTTGTACCAGGCCACCCCTACTGTTAGCTCTTTGCTATGCTGAAAACTGATTGTTTTGTACTTAAACCATTTTGCATTTAAGCTAGTTACTAAATTTGTGACAGTATTTTACTTAATTTAACCTCATTTGGCATCTACCTTTTCAGACAACAAGCTACTAGAATCTTTGCTACAGTGGGTGGATAGATCAAAGAAGCACAATAGAAAAAAAGCTGATTTCAAAAGTATATTAACTAGATATTTTTATACTACTTATCTACTTAAGGAGTTGACAGGCAGCTAAATAATGTGCTGAGTCACTTTCTGTAGGCAGTGAAGAAGCTAAAAATACAACTAGATATTTCACGCACATTATTTGAAAATGAAAGCTGTTAATATAACAACACAGACAAAACAGCTCTTTTTAGCTTTGGTATGAAATACAGGAATCTGTACAATATTTATTAAGAGATGGGGAGTCACTTTGTTAAAAAATAACCATATATCCTTTTGATTTTTTGGAATGGGACCCAAAACAGGTCTTTTTATGGATCAAAAGAGCAAGGTACTCTGTTCCTCCCCCAACAGGATTTGCTTCTTTTTTCTTTCGTCTTTTGGAGGAAAAAATCATCTTGTGAATTTCTTCCAACACTACATGACCCCACCTTACATGAATTTTGAGTATTTCTAAATAGATTTATTTGAGAACAGAGTGATGGAAGTCAGAATAGCACATCTTCAGAATTTTTCATCCTTCAGCAGACTTTTGTTTTTAAGACCAATTATGTCCAAGTATTCTTAGATGTGATTATTTTTTTCATAGTACATGTTATTCACACGTCAAAAAATCAAAACCTTAAAAAAAAAAATCAGTCCTACACGAAAGCTTTTGACTGAAAATTGAACAAATCACATTTGCAAAAACTAGTATAGTCCAAGTCCCTCATACTCTTATTATTTTGTCTGAGCCCAACTTCTGAGATACTCTTCTTCCTTTTTGACATAACAATCAACATTTATTATAGACAGGTGACATTTGGAGAAAAGCTAGTGTATTATTAACACTTTCCAGTTTTAATGGAAAAAGTTCAACCATCCCTAACTCAATCTTTTTATATTTTATTACAGTTCTTTCAGCTTTTATAATAATGACAAAGGTTTTATCCTAGTTTAGATGTATGAACTCTAATTTATTATCCAAATGAGTCTGGCATACTCATAAAACAGAGGGTTTGCAGGATTGGACCTATGCTGAGGAAACAGCATCATCTTTATGAAGCTAATCTCTTAATGTTTTAAGTGTCATTGAAGCCTAGGTATAGTTTGAAGATTTCTGGATATTTTAAGAATGAACAAATAAAATCTTCCATTCAATCTTCCTTTACAAAACTTGAAGATAGGGCGAGTGTACTTTTGATTATTAAACTAAGCAATTTAAAACATCAGCTTATTTGTAACATATGGCTGGAATCCTGGCTCCGCTGACATTAATGAGAGTTTTGCCACTGCCTTCATTGGGACCAGAATTTCAGTTAGCATGTCAAGTATCTTTTAAATATAAATGTTGCACAGAAATTGAAGATGCAAAATTGTAAAGCCAGGAAGAAAGCAATAAAAATGTATTGTTTACATTAAAAGCAGGAATACAGATAATAATTAAAGTATCACAAAGTAACTCAAAGAAAGTACAAGTCTAAATAGTTGCTAAGACTGTTTTCTTACTATTGAATGCTGATTCTTTCAGGATCTCTAACTTTCATTGGGTTAAATGCTACCTAGCATGCTGATGCTTGAAAGCATCTTTTCTGCTTGATGCTTCTTAAACAGCTGTTCTTAAGTCTTAGATCAAATGTCATTATCTCCGACTCATAACAGCCAGGCAACACAATGCTTCAGAGTTTTGGCACATTATTCTAATATTAAAAAAACACCTGACTTGCCATTCTTATCAGGAGTCCTAGGCATTGGAAATAAAATTGAGTTTTCAACTAAATACTTTTTTTTCCCCTCGGAGTCCAGTAAAGACTGAAAATCTTTGAAAGCTGAATTTCATCAAGAAAAGAAGCTTACTTGAAAAGCTAGGTCTTTTGAATTGGCTGTGCCCATCTTGCAGTATAGATGGTTTAACAGGCTGCCACTAAGCAAAGTAAAAAGCAAGTTGGGTGCAAATGCAATGATAAAAATATATACATTTCCCTTTAATGAAATAATGTTCATAACATTTTTACCATGTGTATCCGGCGTACAGAGTGAAATGGAATTACCTATGCTTCAGGCAAAAATATGACAGACAGACAGACAGAGAGAGAGAAGATAAATGTATAACACAATAAATGGAAATGAGAAAATAAAAAGGGAAGTATCAGTGGAAGATTAAAAATAAAATAAATTTGACAACCCCACCCTACAAGCTGAATAAAGAGGGAACAACAAGTCCTTAGTCCAGAAACAGTGAAAGCTGAAAGGAACTTGATACTGCTAAGTTTCATGTTCAGCACTGTAAATCTTTAAAAAAAAAAAAAATGGACATTTATGAACTATCCATAGGGACAAACTTTTCTACAGTTCTATATGTTCCTTGAACATCATAACGTATTGCACTTTTCACTGGTGTTAAGAATCAAATACAGAGTATACTATTGACTGATGTATAAACTATTTTATGGCATTGCACTACACAGTCTTTCTTCCCTATAAAAAATGGGAGGGGGGGGAGGGGGCAGCAAGGTACAACAAATTACTAGAGATAAAAGTACTTCAACCAAAGCAGCAAGCTAGATACTGACAAAACAGATGTGTGTATGCTATAATAATCCCAATGTACCAGAAAACTTTAAAAATATACAGCACAAGTTGCTATCTTGTGGAATATGACAAAGTTAACATTGGTGAAACTTGGAAACTATTAAAAAAAGGATCAAAGGGGGTTGTGGGGAAAGGGACCTGGTGGTGGGGGTCTGCTACAGGCCTCTGTACCAGGAGGATGAGCTAGACTGGGAATTTTCCAGGCAGTTCTCAGAGACTAGAGATACGGTAGTCATGGAGGACCTTAACTACCCAGACATATGCTGGGGGGAACAGTCAGCTAGATCTAACCACTCATACAGGTTCTTAACCTGTATCCAGGACCTCCACCTAACACAGGAGGTAAGGAGTCCCACCAGGGGTAACACCTTGCTCGATTTGGTGTTGGCCACAGGGGATGACCTGGTGGGGGACCTGGAGATTCAAGGCAACCTATAGGACAGCGATCACCAAATGATAAAATTCACTACCCAGAGAAGGGTGGTCATTATACCCAGCAGGACACAGGTGCTAAACTTTAAAAAGGCTAACTTTAATAGGTTCAGGGGACTGGTTAGCAGGGTACTAGGAACCAAGACCCTAGATGCTTTGGGGGTCCAGGATGGGTGGTCATTCCTCAAGGAAACCATCCTTTGGGCTCAGAGTGAGACAATTCCATGGAAGAAGACGGGGAAAAGGGGCCAGGAAGCCCCTTTGGCTAACCAGGGGCATCTAGGATACCTTAAGGGCAAAAAAGAAGCATACAGGAAGTAGGAGCAGGGGGTAGCTAGCAAGGAGGAGTACACTTCTTTGGCCCAAGCCTGCAGGGAGTCAGTCAGGAAGGCCAAGGCAGCTATAAAACTCAGACTAGTGACAGGGATTAAGGACAATAAAAAGTCCTTCCTTAGGTATGTTGGGACCAAAAGAAGGTGCAGGGTAGCATAGGACCCCAACAGGATGGGCAGGGGGGCTTAGTGACAGATAGCAGGGACAAGGCAGAGTTAGTCAATGAGTGTTTTGCCTCTGTCTTCTTAAATAAGAATCTAGACAAATCCTCAATGTGCATGATGGACACCAACAAGGGGAACATCAGTCAACCAATGGTCAGTGCCGACTTGGAGGGACTGGATGTGTTCAAATCACCAGGACCAGAGGGACTCCATCCACAGGGAATGAAGGAATTAGCAAGTGTCATAGCTGAACCTCTGGCAAGGATATATGAGCACTCATGGTGCTTGGGTCAGGTCCCAGAGGATCAGAAGAGGGTTAATGTCACTCCAATCTTTAAGAAGGGGAAGAAGGAGGATCCAGGGAACTACAGACCAGTCAACCTTACCTATCCCTGGAAAAATCCTAGAAAAAATGATCAAGGAACACATCTGTGGGAGCCCGCTGGCTAATATGATGCAGAGGGGTAACCAATATGGATCTTATAGAAGGCACTAACCTAGTTTCTTTTTATGACAAGGCCACCAAATGTTTAGATACAGGAGTCGAGGTGGATGGTATCTATCTGGACTTCAAGAAGGCCTTTGACATGGTATCCCATACCATCCTTATTAATAAACTGAGGAGATTTGCCTTGGATGATTATACAGTAGACTGGGTAGCACATTGTCTCAAGAGTCACACTCAGAGAGTGGTGGTGGCTGGGTCGGTGTCAACCTGGAAAGATGTGTGCAGTGGAGTCCCCCAGGGCTCAGTTCCAGGGCCGATGCTGTTCAACATCTTCATCAGTGATCCAGATGAGGGGCTGGGAAGCACCCTGTCCAAATTCATGGGTGACACAAAAATGTGGGGTGAAGCCAACACCCTGAAGAGGAGGAACCAGATCTAGGCTGACCTAGACAGGTTGTGGAAGTGGGCAGAGAGCAACAGGATGCAATTCAATAAGGACAAGTGTGAGGTGCTGCATCTAGGGAGAAAGAACTGCTATCATACCTACAGGCTGGGGGGGGGGGGGGGGCGACCTTCTCAGCAACACTGAGACAGAAAGAGATCTTGGAGTCACTATTGACTCCAGGATGAACATGAGTCATCAATATGATTAAGTAGTAGGCAGAGCCAATCACAGCTTGTCATGCATCCATAGGTGCTTCACAATCAGATCCAGGGAGGTTATTATCCCTCTCTATGCAGCACTGGTTAGGGCGCAGCTGGAGTACTGTGTCTAGTCCTGGATGCCGCAGTTCAAGCGGGATGCAGAGAACCTGGAGAGGGCCCAAAGATGAGCTGCTCATCTGATTAGAAGCCTGCAGGGAAGACCCTATGAGGAAAGGTTAGGAGATCTTAACCTTTTCAGCCTCTCCAAGAGAAGGCTGAGAGGGGACCTTGTGGCAGCGTACAAATTCATAAGGGGAGAGCAACACGAAGTAGGTGATGATCTGTTTACCAGGGCATCCCCTGGAAGAACAAGGAACAATGGCCATAAGCTACCAGAGAGAAGGTTTAAAAAAGTTCTTCATGGTCAGGGATGCCAGGATCTGGAATGGACTTCCAAAGGAGTTGGTGCTCGCCCCATCCTTGGGGATCTTCAAGAAGAGACTGGACAAGCACCTGGCTGGGTTCATATGACCCCATGTTTGGTGACCCTTTTCTTGCCTGCCAGGGGCAGGGTGTCGGACTAGATGGCCCACTGAGGTCCCTTCCAACTCTAGAATCTATGATTCTATGAAAATAATCAGCCAGGAAAGAAATAATGAAAATATATATTTTAAGATGAGAAGTAGAGAAGCAGATGGGATTGTCATTTGATGACAAAGTAAGAAAATATGTCAAGTCCAGCATCAGCTGCTCTTCTGGGAACAAGGCAAGCTTGTGTTAGTGGTCCAACTAAATTTGGGAACTGAAACACAGGGAAACCAACCACACATATGGTGAGAGACAATCCCTAACTTGAAGACCTTGCAAACTAAGTAAACAAGACAAAGAATGGGAGGAAAACCAGAAGTTCAGAGTGGCCAGTGGGGGGACAAAGGGCTTCTAAAATTAAATCTGACAGAAATGTTATATTCCTTTTTGCTTTGCTTTTCTCCCTCCTTTCTTTTTTGTATTCCTGAATAGTTTAGGCTACCTTCCAACCACCCCTCAACTCAGTCCTGATACTCAGAAGAGCTCCATGAGTTCAGTGTGAGCTCGTTTCAACAGTCCTGAACAATTTAGGTTAATGATGTTGGAGTAATACATCATCTGTCTTTAAATGGACCCAGGGCCAGGTAGCAGCATGGATCCAATGTGGTATTTCAGGGTTGAGAGGAAGCAGCAGCATGGGTCTGGAGGGTTGTCCCTGATGGACTTGTCCATTGGGACCAAGGGCTGAATTCTGTGGCAGGACCCCCACCCCAGTTTTTGGTAGTCTACTGAACTACCAGCAAGCTGGATGGAACAGTGCTATGGGCCTGCTTTGGCCTGCCAGCTGCATGTTGACCAATCCATACCTATACACTATTGAAACCTTCTAGTAGCACTAAAATTGAGGGAAAAGCTACCACCAACTTTAAAGGAAATAGGATGTCACTCAGTAACTGATAGAACCCTTCCACTCTTGATTCTTTCAGTAAACACATATACTGTACCTTCCCAGCTCTGCTTTAATTATTTTTATTATTCAAAATTTCTGCTATTGCTGCTATTACTATTAATTCCATTTGTGACTTTGTTCTAAATGCCCCCAGTGGGAACATGTAAGTGGAATTTGTATTTTGCCTTAGTATCTTGAATACTTACTGCCAGTGCCAATCCAGCTAGGGTGGTCAGGAAAGACTTTTTTTTAGGGAGAAGAGGTATGATTTTATGGTGGGTGTATATTTAAACTGGCAAGTAATTATCCATGATGCATACCACTACACATTCTACTATGAGCTCTCACCACAAAAGTAATGTGTTGGGTTTTTTTTTCTTTTTTTCTCTTCAGGGTCTTTCTTGTGGATTTCGCAGGTGATCAACACTCTCAGTAAGCATGGTGTGGTTTTAATTGAGCCTGAGCTCAGCCTTGTCCTGAGAGACTGAGCTTGCTGATACTTCCTAATTACTTGTTGTTACTTGTCAAAACAATGCCAGTTGCCCTAAGAGGAACAGTTTGTGCTCAATGTATTAGGGCTGTGCCAAACAGCAGTTTCATTTCAACTTCTGTTTCACCATTTCAACAGGACAGTGTTTTGTTTTGAGTTTCATTTCATTTCAAAAGCACTGTTCTGTTTCATTTGAAACATTGACACTGTTTCAACGTTTCACCCATAGGTTATAATGGGGGATCACAAAACTGCCTATAACTTTTTCATTTTTTGGCAGATTTGGATTAAAATAGCAGGGATAGTAGACCCTTCTGAGAGCATGAAGCTTGCCAAGCTTCAAGGAGATAGGTGCAGGGGTTTCTGGGAAACTGTACCTCAAGCTGTTGACAAGCAAAACTCATGACATGTAACTGTGTGTGTGTGTGTGTGTGTGTTTTAAGGCTCACCTTCATTGGTACTGGGGTATCTACATGGCATGATAGTGTGCCACAATGAGGACTCCTCTTCCCCTACAGCCTCATCCTGGTCCACCACTTTAAATTACAACAGGTAATAACTTAGTAACCAGCACAGTAGCACCAGCATCATCTCAGGTAGCCAAACAGTGCCAGTCAATATCTGGCAGTGCCAGAGCAGTACTTCCTTCCCTCTCCCACCTCCCTCTCCTTACTTTCTTCTTCCCTGAAAGCAAGACAAGCTTCAGCTTCGAAACTTAAAATGTTTTGACACTTTCAAAACGTTTTGACTGCCCTCGTTTCATTTCAAAGCTGTTTTGAAGCCCTTTGTTTCATTTCAATTTTGCTGTTTTGAGCTTGAAACTAGTCAAAACAGCCATCAAAATTTCACAAAGCCCTACAATGTATGTGTGAAAAAGACTTGCCAGGAGAGCCAGGGAGGTGGTGGGACACCGCGCCGGAAGCTGATTGCAGCAAAAGCAAAACCGCGGTGGCCAGAGCTGCCATGGGAAAAGATCAAAAGAAAAAGAAACAGCTGAGCTGGGAGGAGCCAGAAACAGCTCCCACATTCACATAGGCATGCTTTATAAAAGTGTGCTGGGGCTGATTGGTTGGCCAGATGCCCAGAGCCAGGATAAAAGACCTGGCAGAAGACGTGCCCAAGGAACTGGAAGCCGAATCCCCAACCGGCCCAGAGGGGCCAGAGCTTTTGAGCAGTCCCAGCAAGGGGACTTGGTGGGTACCCCAGAAAGGGGTCACAGTGAGAATACAGGGCCAGAGAGGGCCCAAGGATCTATTCACAGGGTCATCATGGACCGAAGAAGTTGACAGCAACGACTGGATTACAGCTGGACCCAGCAGTGCCAGGATACGGACATGACAGATGCATGGCAGGTACCAAACCCAGGGAAGAGTTGATGTGCCAGGGGATGAAACAGTGCCAAGACCGAATACCGTGTAAGCAGAGAGAAGGGAGGGGCCGTAGGAGATGCTCGGCATAGAGGTATCACTATTAGACTGCGGCTGAAGATCCCAAGATACCGAGTACTGAGAAGGTTCAGAACATCAACCTCAATGACACAGGTGACAACATCAAGGTTGGCGTTGGGCAGGGTGTAGGGGAGGCAGATCCCCACAAAGAAGGAACAGCGGGAACAACCAAGGGAAGGCACCAGGGAAGGTGGGACCAAACTTTGTCCTCCCAATCCAAACATAATCAAAGACATGGCAGGTGAGGCCCCTGTGGAACTGACCCAAAGTCACCCCAGTAACCAGGCTGTTCAGCCCAAGGAGCCACAGAGAGATTTGAGAAGAACCCACACTCGCGACACTCAGGGGAAAGACATGGGAGATTACAGTATGTTTCAGCTGTCCTTTTCCACATACAGTTATACTCTCTATCCATTTTGATACATCAAAAAACCTGGACTTAACCACAATACTGTTTATGATTTGGAAAAAAACTAGATTTTACAGGCCGGTTGTCAAGGGACTCCATTTGGCACAAGCAAGAAATCTCCAGCGTAAGAATTACATGCGACTGTCATGACAAGTGTTAATTAATGGATTATTCTAAAGGAACAATCAGGTGGAAGGAGTCTTTTACCTGTCTGACTTTATTAGTGCATACTTTTTACTCATGACAGGTCAGTCTCAGCTTTGAGAATCTCATCTAATTCATCTGGATTCAAGTTACTGCCCTGATGACTGGGATTTCACAGTGAAAAATTGACAAAAAAAGTTCAAGTGAAATTCATATCTAGCATTAAAAATCTGCTCTTAAATTTAATTGCCTTGCACAGTGCAATAACTGAATGTTCAAAGAAAAAGGAGTTATGTAATAAATACAATTATGGTAAAAATCACTTGCAAACACTGGGTGTTACAATGCTTTCTAAACATCCTCCCAGCCAGTATCTCTCCAGTCAAGTATAGTGTGATGATTGATAGATGAAAACAATATACTCTCCCTCTTGTTACCATGGCAACTTTCCTATCAGTCTACTGATCAATGCAGGGAGTTGGATTTCTCTGCATTTACTAATCTTGTCAGAAATGTTAGCATCCCAAAGGTTTGGCAAAGCATCATCCCAATTTAGCTATTTAATGTCATCTAGGCCATAGTGATATATTGTATTAAGTAAATCTATATATGCAGATTTAACTGTTTTGTAGGAAGAGAGAATCCCTCTTAAATGCATATTTCTACAAATTATAAACTGTTAATATTAAGAATTGCCTAAATGAAATGTCTGCATTTCAAGGTTCAGCTAAGTACAATGTGTGTTTGGTCACATACTTTAGGTCATTTCTAAAGTATCATAGGCTGCTAATCAATGGATACAATACTGGCATGTACCAATGCCTAGGCAAAATTCAAATGATTTCAATGGGCCCCTATATGAACAGGGTAGTATGAAGCAGTCCAAAATACATCAGAGGAGAATCAGGAATTCTCCAAAAGTGTTCTCAATTTTTTTTTACAGTAACTTGTCATATGGGGTAAAGTTGGATCTCATAGGCACTATTGGACAAACCAGACAGTGACTTCAAGTTCTTGGTCTTGACTCACATAAAAATACTATCAGAAGTGACTTAGTACCATATTTCTATAGGTGCTAAAGTCCCTAAAATGCATCCAAGCACTTGATGGAATTGCCCAATGTTTGTAAACAGGTTAGAGTCTAACCTGAATTTAAAATACAATTGATGCTCCATGGCTAGGGACACCATTAATGGCAATTAGGAACCTAAAATTTCTGGGCACTTTTGAAAATCCCAGTAGACCTACTTGCATCTGTGGATGCCAAAATGAGTTTTAAAATCTGGCTCTTTGACCCAGTGACAAATATAATGCAGGCACTATTGGTGAAATTAATAAAGGGACATAGGTATTAATGTGCATTGCAACACTAACTTTTAGGCAGCCTGCCACTTCATTATATCTATGATGGTTGGAGAAACCAGCTGGGATGCGAGCAAATTGGGTGAAAAACTGTTCTGACTGATATTAATCATTTTGTATAATATGGAATAGCTATAGAGATTCACTTCAGAATATCCAGTATTCTGGAGCTCTCCTGGAATGTGGGATACCCATGTTCTCATACCAACCCCAGAACAGAAAACAATGGGGTTCTGAGGAGAGGTGTTTCACCTGCCAGGTTATTTCTTTAACCATTGGGCAATTGGGTACATAGAAAGATATTGGATTTCAGACAAAGGTCTTGTGTCTGAACTTTTTGCTGAGGCTTACTTTGGTGGGTGTGCTCCCTGATCAAGTGTTCGTTGGGTGCATCTACACATGCATTTGATCTGGGATCAGTTTAATTGCCAGTAAAGTACTCACGAGTAAATGCTCCCAGGCAGGCATCTACACATGCAGGTTCACGGGAGCAGATTTACTGTTCCTGGCAGCAATCTGCTCCCACTTCCTGAAGCCCTGCAATGGGCCCCTGCCACCACCAGGGGGAGCTTGAGGCTCCAGCCACAGCTGCCAGCAGCTGGCAGGCATCTTGAAAAGCCAGACCCCCCTCCCTGTTCCCTGGCTAGCCACGTCTCTGGCCAGGAGCAGCACACACAACACAGGGGCAGCACACAGGAGCTGTTTCTGCCTCCCTGCACCATGGCTGCTTCATCCGTTGCCCTTGGCAGTGATGCCCAGCAACTCAGGCTTCTCCTGGCCACCACACTGACCACCAGCTGACCCATGGCTATCTGGGCGCTTTCAGCTGCCCCATGCACAGTGACCACTTGCCCAGCTGCACCATGCCATCCCAGGGCCACTGCTTCCCCCTGGACTCTGTCCTGTTGGCTGGAACCAGCCAGGGATGTTGAGGACAGGCTGCTGGACACCACTACCAGGGCCACCCTTGCCCTCCTGGGCCTTCAGTCCCGCTGCTTCTGGACCTGCTGGGCCAGTCAGGACTGCTGACTGCATGTCATCCAACAGACCTGTGATGACAAGCAGTGGCTGTGGATGACCTGGGCCACCATCCTGGCCCTCCTGGAGAAGCTCCGCCCATACCTGGAATGGCAGGACACCACCATGCAGCTCCCCTCCCTGCAGACACCTGCCTGGCCCTGGCAACCAGTATCTGCTATATGGGCCTTCTCTTTGGCATGTGCAAGGTCACTACCCAGGTGGCTGTTCTGGAGGTGTGCAGCACCCTCCAGGATGTGCTGGAGCACACTGTGCTTTAGTTGCATGTCTCCCTTACCATGGTAGTGAGGTTCAGTGTCCTGGGCTTCCTCCAGTGCATCAGGGCCCTGGATGGGACCCATCCCACCACGGCTTGCCTTATGGTGACTGGCCCTATTACAGCCGGAGGGGCTTTCACTCTGTTGTGCTCCAGGACATCATTGACCATCACAACACTTTCACCAATGTGAGTTCTGGCTGGGTGGGCAGTGCTCATGACACCTGTTTCAGAACTCTGTCCTGCCAACCCTGCTACGGAGTGGCCACTTCATGCTGGGGTGCTGGACCTGCAACTGATTCCTATGGTGGTCCCACCCCACCTAACTGGGGACCCTGCCTACCCACTCCTGCCCTGGACCCCCACCACACCCGCTTTAACCAGTGCCTGGACTGGACCTGGGCCCTGGTGAGGTGCACCTTCAGTCACATCAAGGTTCAACCACCTTGAGTTCACCAAGGAAAATACCCACCAGGTCATTGTTGTAGCCTGCATGCTGCATAACATCTGTGAGGCCTAGGGGGAGATGTTTAATGGGGCCTGGTTGGAGGTGTAGCAGGATCACCAGCTGCAATGGCAGCAACAGCAGTGGGCCCCCTACAGCTACACATTGACCACCACCCCGCCAGCATCATGGTCACTGCAGACATATCTCAAAACAAGTTTTTATTCCCCTCACATCAAACAGACCCTCCCTACCCCCTTCCTCCCCAGATAGACCCCCCCTCCCCAAAAACAGGGTCCCTCCATCACTCACCCCACCCACCAGTAAAACAACTTCTTCCCCCTGCAAACTATTTACAAATGTGGTGGTTTGTGTGGGTGCCTTCCAGTGGTGGGTGGTCATGGGGTGGGGGCACCTAGTGGGTAGAGATGCAGGTAACTCTGGCTCTGCACCCACACAAGCTGAGACAAGCAGCGAGCGTGGGCCTAGGTAGGGGAACTGGGTGGTAGGGGACCCAGGGAGGGGGCCAGGGCAGGGGCTCCTGGTGAATGGAGGCGCTGCTCAACCTCCACTTCCACCCAGGCCCATGAAGGGGCCTACTGCTGGGTGTCAGGTGGCTGTCAAGGGCCATATGAGACTATAGTCATGGGCACGGCAGCAGGCAGCACAAAGGTGACTGCCAGGTCCAGGATAATGTCTAGAACCCAGGGATGCCAGTCCAGAATATGGGCACAGGCAGGTTGCCTGGGCTGCAATACACAGCATGGTTGCAGTCTGGGTTCCAAGGCACAAAGATCTGTCAGTTGCTGCATAAAGGGCATGGACTTGTGGGTACTCTCCAACTGATGGTCAATGATGGTGACCCACTATGCCATGACCTTTATGCACAACTGCTGCTCCAACCAGTCATGCCCATACTCCTGCATCCAGCCCGACAGTCTCTCATAGAAGTGGGCATTGCAGCGCCCATCCCACGTGAATGGCCACTACACCTCTGCCTCACCTCACAGCACCACAAGGTTGCCAGTCTTGTCCTGTGATCTGTTGGGGCCCCGGGTGGCAGGGTGTGGTGTGAGCAGCGGCAAGGCTATCAGGGCTCTCATGCCAACTCTCTAGGCCTCTGCACAGATGTCCCTGTGGTACTGGGATTGGGCAGCTGCCTGCAGTGCCCACCGCAAAGGCATGGTGCAGGACTGGGAGCTGCATGGTGAGGTGATGCCCCACAGCACTTACAGGCTCTAGGCAGGCTGCTGGGGGTTGCCTGCAGGGAGCTGGATCTGGCCCTGGTGTCCAGGAGATGCCTGCAGCTGGGCCTGGGTGCTAACAGTCCTGGCAGGAGCCTGAATATGGAATAGCTATAGAGATTCACTTCAGAATATCCAGTATTCTGGAGCTCTCCTGGAATGTGGGATACCCATGTTCTCATACCAACCCCAGAACAGAAAACAATGGGGTTCTGAGGAGAGGTGTTTCACCTGCCAGGTTATTTCTTTAACCATTGGGCAATTGGGTACATAGAAAGATATTGGATTTCAGACAAAGGTCTTGTGTCTGAACTTTTTGCTGAGGCTTACTTTGGTGGGTGTGCTCCCTGATCAAGTGTTCGTTGGGTGCATCTACACATGCATTTGATCTGGGATCAGTTTAATTGCCAGTAAAGTACTCACGAGTAAATGCTCCCAGGCAGGCATCTACACATGCAGGTTCACGGGAGCAGATTTACTGTTCCTGGCAGCAATCTGCTCCCACTTCCTGAAGCCCTGCAATGGGCCCCTGCCACCACCAGGGGGAGCTTGAGGCTCCAGCCACAGCTGCCAGCAGCTGGCAGGCATCTTGAAAAGCCAGACCCCCCTCCCTGTTCCCTGGCTAGCCACGTCTCTGGCCAGGAGCAGCACACACAACACAGGGGCAGCACACAGGAGCTGTTTCTGCCTCCCTGCACCATGGCTGCTTCATCCGTTGCCCTTGGCAGTGATGCCCAGCAACTCAGGCTTCTCCTGGCCACCACACTGACCACCAGCTGACCCATGGCTATCTGGGCGCTTTCAGCTGCCCCATGCACAGTGACCACTTGCCCAGCTGCACCATGCCATCCCAGGGCCACTGCTTCCCCCTGGACTCTGTCCTGTTGGCTGGAACCAGCCAGGGATGTTGAGGACAGGCTGCTGGACACCACTACCAGGGCCACCCTTGCCCTCCTGGGCCTTCAGTCCCGCTGCTTCTGGACCTGCTGGGCCAGTCAGGACTGCTGACTGCATGTCATCCAACAGACCTGTGATGACAAGCAGTGGCTGTGGATGACCTGGGCCACCATCCTGGCCCTCCTGGAGAAGCTCCGCCCATACCTGGAATGGCAGGACACCACCATGCAGCTCCCCTCCCTGCAGACACCTGCCTGGCCCTGGCAACCAGTATCTGCTATATGGGCCTTCTCTTTGGCATGTGCAAGGTCACTACCCAGGTGGCTGTTCTGGAGGTGTGCAGCACCCTCCAGGATGTGCTGGAGCACACTGTGCTTTAGTTGCATGTCTCCCTTACCATGGTAGTGAGGTTCAGTGTCCTGGGCTTCCTCCAGTGCATCAGGGCCCTGGATGGGACCCATCCCACCACGGCTTGCCTTATGGTGACTGGCCCTATTACAGCCGGAGGGGCTTTCACTCTGTTGTGCTCCAGGACATCATTGACCATCACAACACTTTCACCAATGTGAGTTCTGGCTGGGTGGGCAGTGCTCATGACACCTGTTTCAGAACTCTGTCCTGCCAACCCTGCTACGGAGTGGCCACTTCATGCTGGGGTGCTGGACCTGCAACTGATTCCTATGGTGGTCCCACCCCACCTAACTGGGGACCCTGCCTACCCACTCCTGCCCTGGACCCCCACCACACCCGCTTTAACCAGTGCCTGGACTGGACCTGGGCCCTGGTGAGGTGCACCTTCAGTCACATCAAGGTTCAACCACCTTGAGTTCACCAAGGAAAATACCCACCAGGTCATTGTTGTAGCCTGCATGCTGCATAACATCTGTGAGGCCTAGGGGGAGATGTTTAATGGGGCCTGGTTGGAGGTGTAGCAGGATCACCAGCTGCAATGGCAGCAACAGCAGTGGGCCCCCTACAGCTACACATTGACCACCACCCCGCCAGCATCATGGTCACTGCAGACATATCTCAAAACAAGTTTTTATTCCCCTCACATCAAACAGACCCTCCCTACCCCCTTCCTCCCCAGATAGACCCCCCCTCCCCAAAAACAGGGTCCCTCCATCACTCACCCCACCCACCAGTAAAACAACTTCTTCCCCCTGCAAACTATTTACAAATGTGGTGGTTTGTGTGGGTGCCTTCCAGTGGTGGGTGGTCATGGGGTGGGGGCACCTAGTGGGTAGAGATGCAGGTAACTCTGGCTCTGCACCCACACAAGCTGAGACAAGCAGCGAGCGTGGGCCTAGGTAGGGGAACTGGGTGGTAGGGGACCCAGGGAGGGGGCCAGGGCAGGGGCTCCTGGTGAATGGAGGCGCTGCTCAACCTCCACTTCCACCCAGGCCCATGAAGGGGCCTACTGCTGGGTGTCAGGTGGCTGTCAAGGGCCATATGAGACTATAGTCATGGGCACGGCAGCAGGCAGCACAAAGGTGACTGCCAGGTCCAGGATAATGTCTAGAACCCAGGGATGCCAGTCCAGAATATGGGCACAGGCAGGTTGCCTGGGCTGCAATACACAGCATGGTTGCAGTCTGGGTTCCAAGGCACAAAGATCTGTCAGTTGCTGCATAAAGGGCATGGACTTGTGGGTACTCTCCAACTGATGGTCAATGATGGTGACCCACTATGCCATGACCTTTATGCACAACTGCTGCTCCAACCAGTCATGCCCATACTCCTGCATCCAGCCCGACAGTCTCTCATAGAAGTGGGCATTGCAGCGCCCATCCCACGTGAATGGCCACTACACCTCTGCCTCACCTCACAGCACCACAAGGTTGCCAGTCTTGTCCTGTGATCTGTTGGGGCCCCGGGTGGCAGGGTGTGGTGTGAGCAGCGGCAAGGCTATCAGGGCTCTCATGCCAACTCTCTAGGCCTCTGCACAGATGTCCCTGTGGTACTGGGATTGGGCAGCTGCCTGCAGTGCCCACCGCAAAGGCATGGTGCAGGACTGGGAGCTGCATGGTGAGGTGATGCCCCACAGCACTTACAGGCTCTAGGCAGGCTGCTGGGGGTTGCCTGCAGGGAGCTGGATCTGGCCCTGGTGTCCAGGAGATGCCTGCAGCTGGGCCTGGGTGCTAACAGTCCTGGCAGGAGCCTGAAGCAGTCTGTAGGCCTGAATGGCCCAGACCTGGCAGGTGTGCAGCACTGTAGTGCCAGGCAGCAGTGCCAGGGTGTAGACAGGCTGGCACAGATGGCCTGTGGCCTGAACAGGGGGACATAGGGCCTGGTGTGGCCTCAGGCTGCCTGCACATGGCCCAGGGCTCACTGTGCCTGCTGGCTTTTAAGGGCTTGGGGCTGGGGCAGGCATAGAGCCAGCCCAGCCCTGGGGCAGGAGAGGCTCCCAGCCTCAAAGCCCTGGAGCTAGTCTGAGACTGGCTCCCTAGTGGCAGGGCTGACTGGGAGCAAATTTGCTTGTGGTTGGCATCTACACATACATTATTGTACTGTAACAAGTCACAAGTAAATCTGCTACTTGCATTTGCAATTTTACTTACAAGTAGCAATTTTTACTGCACAGTGAGTATGTGCATGTGTAGAAGTGTATGCTGACTTTGCACTAAAGTACATTAGTACACAGGAAAGCATCTCAAATAGATGCACCCTTTATGTGTTTTTTTCCAATTCCTGTTTAATGTAAATGAAAGTAATTTACACAGCCTGAAGCTATTACAGTCAAAATATCTGAGATGCAATAAATGTCCATTTATATCTCTGAATTTTTGTGCAAGTGTGAGAACCTTAGCTACTGTAAACCAGAATAGCTCCTTTGAACGCAATAGAGTTATTGTAGTCTACAATAATAAATATAATACTCAAACAGAAGGAAGAAAAACAGATTTTAAAAGCTTCATTAATTTGGGCAAGATCTATTTTTCCTGAGGCATTTTTTCACAGTACCTCTCTACACTTGTTTGTATTCTCACATCTTCATGGATGTAGGACACTTATTAAGTTCACAGACTTTGTTAACATTTTCATATAATAGCAAATACATTATATGTTTCTCATGACCAGAGTAATAAGCAAATTACCACAATAGAGAGAAATGAATATGTTGGATCTCAGAATATATCTAAGTTTGTTAAAAAGAAATATTATCAAATATAATTCTAGTACCTATTTTCATATCTTCTAATGCTTCACAATTTTAAGCATAAATAGGAAAAAATATGCTCCATCAACCACCGATGGACAAACATAACAATTATAGGTAATTAGAAAGCTAATAAGATATGCCATTGAAATCACAGCTTCAGAAATGCAAAACCCTTTTTAACCAAAATTGGGCGTTAATTTATTACTCAAAAATACCCCAAAGCCACTTAATGATTTGTGATGTTTTGTCTGTAAAATCTTTATATAAAAATATAAGAATATTTTTTTTTAAATAACTGTAAATTTTTTATAAAATAGGCTGCAATTCTACTATGAAAGCTGTACAGATGGACCCCCAAGGCCAACAGAATCAATCACAGGATTAGTGCCTATGGAGAATGAATCCTAAAATTTGTTATAGGTATGTGGATACTTGGATCTGTGGAAAATTCCAATGAAGCCAATGATCTGAGACTAAAATTATTACAGATATTTCTTCCCAGATACAACTGTTTTCAAGCATGGAACTGGATATATATTGACTCATCCATGTACCTTAGAAGTTAATGGATCACACAGCCAGGAGCCTGAGCCTGTACTCCTTTAAAAGTAAGCATGAATGACACGTGCCCCTGGTAGCTGGTGGGGCACAATGGCAGCGGGAGCGCGGAGGCAGTAAGCGGGAGCTCCCACAGACTCCACCAGAGATGTCGGTGGTGATGGGGTGGCAAGCACCAACCAAGGGTCAGTAACCACCCACAGATGCTGTCAGCAGTATCGGCAGAGGCCAGCAGCAATCGCGGACCACCTCCAGATGCTGTAGAGGATGCACTGCCATGCTCGGGGGTGCCCATGCACCTGTATTCATCCCCTACGCATCGCCCCTGTAAGTAAGCTCCCCAAAGGCTCAACTTGTTCTATGACCCCCAGATTTTCAACACCATAGAAAATCTTGGCAGCTCCAGCTCAATGCAGGGTTCTCAAATTTTCCAGGCTCCATATTGCAGAACTGGGAGTCAAGCCTTACTCAAACTCAATTTGCATTTATGAAGCCAGGACTAGATCAACAGCAAGAAAACTTGGGAAGCCCTGGTTTTGGGGCAGTCCTGCAACAGAACCAAAAACCTCTGAGATCTCTGGAGCCAAACCAGTCTGCATGGTGAGGCTACCATGAAAACCCTAGAGTCTCTGGGCACTTACACACATGGGAAGCCTGCTCTGATGCACTGAAATCCAGTGCATTGGAACATGTAAATTGATGCACTTTGGCAGCCTCGCATGTCATGTGCATCAGTGGCACAGCATGCCTCTGTGCTGAGAAAATGGCAGTGGTACACTTTGAAATAAATGCGCTTTAGTTCAAAGTGCACCGCCGCCATTTTTTTCAGTGCAGAGGCATGCTGCACCACTGATGTACATGACACGTGGGCTTTTAGCTCACTAAAAGCTCTAAGTGCTGCATCAGAAACGCATGTAAAAGATACTCTCTGAGTCATAGGTAGTTCTCATTATCAGGGCTGTCCAAGACTGTGGACCATGGGAGCCCTAGTTTGACCACTTTGCAGCAGAGATTTAAATCTTGTCTTAAATCAGAAATTAAATGGAGATTTAAATATTTTGGAGCAGAGATTTAAATCTGGGTTGGCCCACTTCTCAAGTCAGTACTCTAAACATCAAGCTTTACAGTGGCCCCAATGCACATGTAATTATTTATAAAAAAACTTTACCACCCCCTGAAAGGAAAGACTGACACTAACTCTTTAGACTGGTAGTCAACTCACTCACCCAAGGGACTTGGTAATTTTTTTTTATTTTAATTTAATTAACATGTTAATTTTACATAGCTCCTGGAGCTCCTAACCTTTTGATTGTCCACACATTAACCCCTGAGAATAGTTCTAAGCCCTCATGAGGGAAGCTCAAAGTTCACCACTCCAGGGCAGGATTACTTCTGATGTGTTACCCAGCTCATGTTGCACTAAAGTGTAGCTACTCTACCTACACCTGTGTAAATGCCTCACTCACCCCTCCTCCCCCACTGGCCTAGATCAGGCCCACTGCTCCAAACTTAAGCTACCACTAACATCAATCAATAGATGAGCAGTTCAGACCCTGAGCTGCAACGAAGGCCCTGAGAATCAACAAAGCAAAGGCATAAACTAGACCTCTGACCTGGAATAATGACCCAGCTCTTACCGGGCTGGTCTTAATGTCTGGCCCTGCTCCTCCCTACACATGTATATTTCAGCTTCTACTTTACTGTCCATCAGTCCGTGCTTTTATGGAACAGGGGGACTCTGACTCAGGGAATTCATGAAGCACCAACAGTCAAAAATAAAAAAATAAAAAAAAATAAAATAAAAAAAAGAATGGTAGGTGAATGGGGTCAAAAAAATAAAATAAAAAAAAGAATGGTAGGGGAAGGGGGACCTCTGTGCAGTACCCTCAATATAAGCCAGAAAAGATTTCAGCTAGCTTTATTTGTGATATAACTGGGACAATATTAAACAGTTGAATTTCTTCAACCCACATTTATTAAGGTGGTGGCACTGCTGCAAAGCAATGGATTTACAGCTTTCTTTGACAGAAGATTTTCAAGCTAGCAGAAAGTCTGCTCCATTTGGCTATCAAGTGAGACAGAATAGTCACACTGCTGATTTGCAGCAGCTCCAGAGATGTTAATTAAGAGTGTAATATTGCTTCTAGACAGCAGATTTGCAGCCTCACAAGGCAGAGGTGATAATTATCTCAAAATATTGTAATTAAAGGTGATGTTTTAAAGCTTTAGTAAGGAAACAAAAAAGGTGACTCCTCACAGACCCACCCCAGCATGCAGGAGCTGGTACTGACACTTTGGGTCAAGAACCACACTCTTCTATGAAAAGCCGTCCTGCTTCCCCTCTAGCAATAGGACTGGTCTCCACTCCACACACTTATGCCACCACTGGAGAAGAGTTACAGCCAATGGCAAGAGGTCCCCAGCAGCAGATGATGCAGGAGGGCCCTGGGGAGCCAGGAGGACCAGGTGTACAGGAGCAGCCCCCTGGAGACACAGGGAAGCCAAGGGTGCTGGTGCTGACCCCCAGGGACACAGGAGAACCAGGAGAAGGAGTGCAGCTGGAGCTGGATTATAGCTCTCAACCTCTTCCCAGGTGGTGGGGTCATGGGTACTGAGGGGCAGGACCTGGGAAACAGCTCTGAGATCACAATGATCAACACACAGGATGTGGACCCTGATGGAAAGTGAACAGGATGGGTGGGACCAAGGATCCAGTGACCACAGCAGCAGGAGGCAGGAGGAACAATCAGGCATGCTGTCTCCAGATGGGAGGGGCAGATGGCATGATTCAGACTGGGGCACATAGAACCCAATGATAGGTTCACCCTGGACACCGCAGTCCTCTCCAGTATCTAGATCCTGGACCCACACCAACAAGCCAATGAGCTCAGACAGCACAGAGCTGCACAGTCAAAAGGTAGTACAGCTGCACCGCAAGTCCCACCACTACCACTGAGCATTATAAAATTAACGATGCTCCAGATTTTTGACCTTCACCTTTTCAGTTTCCCAACTGCCACTCTGTAACATTTGAAAACTTCATCAAGTTTGCACAAGTAACCACTAATGGCAAAAAATAAGCATACTTCATTTTATGGTATCATTAATATTCTCTGCTAAAGAAGGAATCACAATGTGGAACCTAGTCTTGATAAAAAACAGGTTTTTAATGTTTTGGGGAGAGGGGAAGCTTATTAAACTGAAAACTTTCACCTGAAAAAAATAAGTATTGGCATAAAAGTGCTTGGAATGAAAACTTTAAACTAATTCTAAAAATAACTCTGACTCATAAAATATTTTTTTAAACTATAAGTAAATAATATGTACTGATTCTAGGTGGCCTAATTCCTTGTTATAGTATTTTTAAAACAAATTAATATATGCCTAGCATAACTTGTCATTCTATATATCTAGTCATTATTAAAAAGCATGCATCAAATAGATAAAACACCCTATATCTGATATAAAGAATCCAGTATTCTAAAGCACACATCTGGAATATGTCAGCAGCTATGAAACTGATGATTTTCCCACAGATGATTCTCCCCTGAGGATTAGACAAGTCCCATGAAAGGTGAAGTGAAGAATCATTAGTCTGCTTGAGATCGCCTAGAACATGATTACATCAGAAGTCTGCTATTTTCATAGATTACATGATTGTGTGAACTCCAACAGTGAGTTAACCTACAATATCTCCTCTACGTAGGACCAACATCATACTCACATGGTTTATAAATAAACATGCTTTCATGGGTTTAGAAGGCAATTACAAATACAGTGATATCATTATGAAAAAGCAAACTAAAATTCCCAACCTCCAGTAAAGAGGGCTCTGCCAATCTGAACCTGATGACAACACAAACAACAGCACAACTAGGCACCTAGAGAATATTTCAAATAATATTTCTACTCATTCAAGCATGAGAGCTGGAATAAACAAAATGACTGTGATCCAATGTAAGAGCAGGAGGATGAAAATAATATTTTTGGAAATGACCAAGTTTAGCAGTGTGGAAAGGAATGAGATTGATGGATACGGACATGGACTGTGTTAAGAAGCATGTTAGATACAATACTGCCCCTTCTGAGAGAGAGAGAGAGAGAATTGCACTGGGTTCAATCATAACCCTTCTTGCAACCTTGTGCAAGAAAATAAGAGAACAAGAGGAACTCACCTAGATTTTTGTATTAGATAGCTGCATTAGTGGAGCTTGTGTGGTGCGGGGACTTCCACAGTTGGACAGTAAACAGGAATAGGCTTTCTTCAAATCCTGAAACATACCATATATTACACCCCTGGCCCAGTGCAGAGTGAAAAGCTGACTTGCTGGTTCATTCCCTACTCCTGGAAAAAGGCAACTGTGGACAATCAAATTACAATTCAGCCCTGTGTAATTCAAATTGCACTGGCAGAAATTTCAAACACAAAAAGGTATAGAGAAATATTCAAATAAGTTACAGAAAGCTAACTTGCACATCCTGAATGAGTTAAAAACATGGTCCACAGATCTTACAAATTACATGGTGGCAATAAACTTGTAGCTGATAATATAATATGCATGAGCAAACGCAACAGTGTGCTCTTAAACCCATTCAGGATATGCAGCTGTAAAGATAACAAGAAGCTAAAAGATTTATCATAGTAATACAAAATACAGAAGAAAATAGACATGATTTAGAAATTGTAACCAGTATGATTGATGCTTCTAAAACATGGTAGCAAGATAAAGAAGAATTTGTAAGTGGAGACACATACAGTAGGTGGACCAAATAGCAAATACGGCTGCAATAAAAGGAAACAAGGAAATTGGTGTAGCAAAATCATAGGCAAGCAAATAAAAACAAAAACTTAGAAACTCCTTTGGGGAAAGGAACATAAAGTAAAAAAAAAAAAAGTGCCGTATCAGTGATAACAAAAGGAGAAGATAGATGTTTGGCACATGGGAGTCCAAACAGAAATATTAGATTGCTGCATATAGCCAACATGTTGAAAAAGAATATAAATCCCAAGAGCTACTTATGTTGGAAATGTTATTTTGCAGGAATGTGAATGGGATCTAAATGTGTCCTCCACTGTAAAACTATTCAGGCAATTCCCGTGTCCTTCCTCAAACTTTTCTAGGGGGATTTCTATGTATTGCTTTACTTTCAGTGCAAACTGTTATTTGATCTTGATTCACATCAATATCATTATCCACAGGTACTTTATTCTGAATTTGTGTGCTATGAATCATCCAACATAACAGTCTTAAAATATCTTACAGATTTTATCAGGTTTCAAAAGCAAACCCACTCCTTTTGGAGAAACAGAAAATAAAAAGCTTGATAGATGAGCAAATTCCTAGATGGACATTCTACAATAAAACAACAGTAAAATGATCATCTTTTGTCTTAAGTCGTCATCATTTTATTTATGTAGGGGAGGATTATGAGTTAGAGTTAAAGATGTGAATGACTAAGGGTTAATCCAATGCCAACTGTAATCAACAAAACACAGAAATTATTCAATTGACTTCAAAGGGCTTTGGATTGGGGTATAACATGCTTATTGGAAAACATAAATGGAATTTAAATCACTTTGACCTCTTAAACAACATTTTTAAGAGCCATTAGCAGACTTAAAACCAATAAAAATATATAACTTGCAGGAAAAAAAAGCTCTCATGCCCTAACCAGTTACATGCAAAGTGATGCATCATAAAAGTTTAGGGGTGATTGCAAAATGACAATTTTATTGCATGGCAACTTTCATCATTTCAAATATAATTTTGGATTCCATTAGAAAGAAACCAAAACCATTCAAACATTTTTTTTTTTGGAAAAGAAGTGATGTTGAAATGTGCATTTTAGATCAGAAGCGGACCTTTGGGTTCAGGAACATATTTGCATGTTCTGAGTCCTACCTGGGCACACAATGTAAGAAGACAGCAATTAAAAATTGCCTAATAACTAAACACAAATGTGTTTTCACATGCATGCGTATGTGTAGTTGTATGCATATGTGCACACACGTGCATACACACACAGTTCTCTGAGCCATACAGTGAGCCAGAGCCCATATGTTCCCTCAGAGAGAGAATTTCTATTTTCTATTGCATTTCCACAAGGACTTTATAGAACTACCTTATAACTACCTCTGGGTGACAAGAAAAAGAAACATCATTTTCTG
>NW_005842159.1:1470366-1493184 GCF_000455745.1 Alligator sinensis | reverse complement strand
TGGGGGGGGGGGGGGGGGAGGGTTGTATGTTTTTGTTTTGACCACAGAATGCTTCTGATGGCTGTAGTCAATGAATATTGTAAGAAAATTAATATTTTCATCTTCCAAAAACCTAAGGAGATGAGTAGCTGGTCTCAGAACCGTACTGGAAATGCTTGGGGCAATGCAGAGGTCAAATCCTATTACCATCCAAAAATAGCTTGCTCTTTTTCAGGAGAACTTGTAATTTGACTGCATGTAAATGCCAAGATAGGCTTTCTACGGATGTCTTTTGCTAGCAAATCCCTTTTATAAACCATAAATGTAATTGCTTTGAGTCTCTCTCATCTAAAGAGCTGGACAGTCTTAAAAAGGTTTAAGGACTTTAGATTTAAAACTAAACCCTACCTCCCCTTACTGGAGTTGAGAACTAGAGAGAGAAATTTGCTTCACCAAATTTTGCTCTGGTTCTCTTTGGCATATATTTTAAAGACTCAGGTCTTTATTTTTTTGTCTCTGAAAACCATCCTGCATGGGGGTACACTGCATGGCTGTCAGCCTGCTGATGCTCAGGAAGCCCATCAGCTACTGGACTGCCCGCATGCTGACAAGTTGAAAGGGTGCTGTAGGAAGCATGGCATCAGGGGCCAGTACCTGATACTGCATTTCCCACAGTGCCATTTCGGCATCTGAGTGGGTGGGAAGCCCAGCCATACAGAACAAGTCCTTGATGCTGGGATCCTCACCTACTTGCTGCATAATTGGGGTCTAGTGAATTTTATCCAAGATCCTGAAAATCACATGTTCTGTCATGCATGTATGGTATGACAGGATGCCTGATTTTTGAGATCCCGGGAAAAAAAGTGTGTTAAATCCTGATCTCTCAATTAAATTAGCACTTCAGAATCATTGATGGCTGAATGGGCCAATGGGCCAAGGTCATGGAAAGTATGGATTTTACTAATTCCAGCAGAAAGCTATAAGCTCTCCTATATCATTCTGGAAGTTTGGTCCCAACACAACATCAAACACCTTAAGTTACATTGCCAGACAGGTATTAAATAACTCAAAAAGCACATAAAGCTGTGCTGTATAGAGACAGTTGAATACAGCTCCCTGAGAATCATTCATTAGGTGGGCCTTTTCTTCACCCTTATCTGATCTGTTCTCATAGGCTGAGACCGATTGCTGCTCTCAGTCCAAAGCTGGGGCAGAGTGCATCCTTCTGGGCTTGCAAATCCACAGCAGTCCAAAAAGATCAACTGTCTGGTGGTGTGTTTCACTAATACTGATTTCTATCCTATAATATACATAGGGTTGTGCATTGCAAAGTAAATTATAGCTGGTATGAGTAGAACCTAAATTTTTCCCTTCTGAAGGGATAACATTTTGTTCCTCCATCATTTAAAAAGCTCTCATTACACTGTAGTAATATTTGCACTTGTGAAGATGGATTTATCACCCCTCCCATTTCTGGATTTTGCCACTTCAGGCTCATTCATGCAATCAACTGCACCAATAATTTCCAAAGAAGTCAATAAACATACAGTGCTTTATCTGCACTTTCACCTCCTCCTGAAAGCATTTTGAGAGACGTTCTGAAAACTATGGTGTATGAATCTGGAATGAGTAAGAAACGGAGCTAGCAAATCCCTTTAGCATTTCCTTGTAACATTACTGGAAGGAGCCCCTTTCTGGACCAGTTTAGCAAGGTTCTAAAAATGATTTGCCTAACTTTAAACATGATGTGTGTCCTATCAGCTTTAATGAGACATTTACTTACAGTTAGAAATATATGGCATTTCACACTTCACTTTGAATAATTTCATTTAACAGTCTAAACATAAAATATATTCCTAAATATTTATTCTCTTCACCAGATGTGTCAGGATATGGGTTTTGAGGCATCTTGGGGCTCTTAATTGTAGTCCAAGAGAGCGGGTTTCATATATATGGAATTATTTCTATCCAAATTTTAAAAATCACAGGACAAGATAATTACACCACAGAAAGTACCTGCCTCCAAATTCCAGCTAATTTCTTTGGAGATTATGCTTGAGTACCGACTATTTGATAATTATATTAACAATTCTGTAGGTTGTTAGTTTCAGCTACTTCTGCATTTAATACATTGCATATTAAATATTTAAGTGAATAGTATTTAAAATATACACAGAAAACCAACATTTCTTCTGGAATTGCTGCTTACATAGGTTGTTTGTCATAATCCTTAAATGCACACAGTCTATAGAGACTGCAAATTGAATACTTACTTGTATTCAAGTACAAGTAAGGTGAGGGGGGGGGGAGCCAAACTGATAATGTCCCTGGAAGTTGCTTTGGGTCATACGAGGAAATTTAAATGTATCAGACCAACATCTAGGAAATAAGATACAGAGAAACTGAATTATCTATAGACTGATAACCGCAATGGAAGAAATTATCAGTTGAATCTCAAAATGTGCATTAGGCATTTCTTGTACAGTGAAAAAGCCTTAGGCTTTTCTAAATATGCTGATTTATTTTTATATCCCATGCTCCTCTAAGAGCCAGAGTTACATTCACACAGTGATTTTTTGGTTTATTGTTTTACTACCTCAATAACCATTGCAGTAATGGAAATGACAGTGCTGAACTGGATGTGTCATGGAAAACTTTTTCCATATGACCCATTCATAGTGCCCTCATTTTCACTGCTTCAATCTTATTGCTGGATAGTTTGGCATGTAATACACATAATCAAGTATAATACTGATCAGTTCACCAAGATTAAACCTGTTTTGAAGGATGGTCCTGTACTGAATGCAAAAGGCAGCCTAGTATCATATGATGTAGAAAGTCAAGTATTTAATGCCTTGTTTCCTTCATGAATAATGTTGGCTACCAAATGACAGGTGAAGCTGGCAGCAAGGATAGGAGAGGAGATAAGCATCTCAGGATAAGGAAAGAGGAGGTTAGGGATTACTTAAAGAAGCTGGATATTTTCAAGTTGCTGGGACCAGACAGGATGCATGCTAGAGTACTGAAAGTATTGGCTGTAATAATTTCAGAACCACTGGCTATCAGCTCTGAGACCTTGTGGAGGCTGCATGCAGTTAGAAAGGGGAATACAGTGCTCATTTTAGAAAAGAGGATTTGAGGAATTACATATCAGTCAGTCTGCCCTTAATACAAGCAAAGATTAGGGGACAGATAATCAAGGAGTCTACTTCTAGGAAACCAGGTGAAGAAAAAGGTGATCAGCAACAGCCAACATGAGTTCATCAAGAAAAACCTGATTTCCTTTTATGACAAGGTGATAGACAGGTGTGGATAGGTGCAAAGCAGTAGATGTGATAAAACTTGACTTTAGCAAGGTCTTTGACAGAGTCTCCCATGACATTCTCATTAACAAGTGAAGGAATAATAGACTAGAAGAAAGCACAGTGGATACACAACTAGTTGGATCATCATGCTCAATGGATAGATATCAATGGCTCAATATCTATTTGGGAGAAGGAATCAAGCTCCCCAGAGACTTGTCCTAGGCTCACTACTGTTTAATACCTTCATTAATCATTTGGGGGTGGGACTGAGTGAACACTTATCAAATTTGCAGATACTCTGGAGGAGAGAGCTAGGATTCAAAATGAGCTAGATGAACCAGAGAAATGGTCTGAAATCAGTCAGATGAAATTCAATAAGGACAAGTGCAAAGTCCTGAAACTGAGATGGAAGAATCCAATGCACAGACTGACTGGGGACGATTGGCTAAACTGCACTACTGCATGAAAGCACCTAAGGGTCATAGTGGACCATGATTTGAGTATGAACCAATGGTATGCAAAAAAGGCCAACAGCATACTGGACTGTATTAAAGCAAAGCACAAAGCAAAGGAAGTGATTCTCCCACTATATTTGGCACTGGTGTTTCTTCACCTGGTGTACCAATTTTGTATTTTGTGTGCAGCATATCCAATTTTGAGCCCATTTTTTCAAATGTGGACAGATTGGAAAGTCTAGCCAAAGTAGATAAAAATGATTAGAAGTCTGGGAAGCATGATTTATGAGGATAGATTGAAAAATTTGGATTATTAAGTTCAGAGAAGAGAAGAGTGAGGGGTTATATGGAGGGCAGAGATAGATTATCCCCCATGGCCAGAGGAAACAGGACTAGGAGCAATGGTCTTAAATTGCAGCACAGAAAATTTAGGCTGGAAATTAGGAAGAACTCTCATTGTTTGGGTGATTAAGCACTGGAGTGGGCTACCCAGAGAGTGTGAAATCTCCTTCCTTAGGCATATTTAAAGAGTAGGTTAAAGAGACATCACTGGAATGATTTAGTCGAGGATGATCCTGACTTGATCAGGGGGCTAAACGAGATCACCTCCTGAGGTCCCTTCCAGGCTTACTTCCCTATGATCCCATGCATACCAATTTGCATATGAACATCTTAGTGTGCGACTAGGATGCCTTACTCAGGGACCATCCTGCTCCGATGGACCAGATGACCTACCACTGTCTCTTTCAACCTTAGTATTTTATAATTATATGAGACCATAGCATAGAGAATGAAAGTATATATTTTACAGCCCTAGCAGAGCCTGCTAAGTTGCCAGCTCCTGCAAGCAACACATGCTCAACTGTAGCTACTGCCCCTGCTCTCCCTAAGACAAAACGCAGTGTTTGCCATGGGAGACTCCATCCTGAGGGGGACTGAGGGGCTAATCTGCCACTCCAGCCTTGGAAGTGTGCTGCTTCCCGGGAGCCCAAATCTGAGACATTGCGGAGAAGATCCCTGAACTCTTCCAGGCCACTGACCACTACCCTATGCTCCTTATTCATGTGGACACAAATGACATGGCTCGGAGCACTCCCAGCTGGGTCATGAAGCACTACAGGGATTTGGGAGTGGGGATTAAGGTGTTCGGGGGCACAGGTGGTGTTCTCATTGATTTTCCCAGTCTTGGGCTATGGGCTGAAGAGGGAGAGGAGGCTCGAGGTAGTGACCCAAAGACTGCAGCGCTGGTGTCATCAGGAAGGCTTTGGCTTCCATGACCACAGTTCGCTCTTTGGTGAGAAAAGCAGTGAACTTCTGGGAAGGGATGGCCTCCACCTCTCTCTGTTGGGGAGGAGGATCTTCTCAGCCAGGCTGGCTGACCTGCTCCACTGGGCATTAAAATAAGCCCACCGGGGGATGGGGGGACTACTGCCACTGCTGGCCCATTGAGCAACCCTTGCAAAGCCAACAGGCCAAGGCAGTTAAGGGAGCCCACCCCTGCCCCATTCCTGGAATGAGCTATAGGCAAGGCAAGGGCCCCCAAAGGGACACTTGTGTGCCTGTACACAAATGCTAGGAGCTTGGGGAATAAACAGGAGGAACTTGTCCTTCTGCTTAAACACAAATAATTATGATGTCAGAGAGATAACAGAGACCTGGTGGGACTCTACCCATGACTGGGCCACAGGTATAGATGGCTATACCCTGTATAGAAGAGATCAAGTGGACAAAAGGGGCGGAGGTGTCGCTCTCTATGTCAAGAAAAGCTACGCATTCCTGGGTGCCCAGGGTGGATGACTAGAGACCATCTGGGTTAAAATCCATCTAGAATACAGCCCAGGGGACACAATGGTGGGAGTCTACTACAGACCCCCTACCCAGGATCAAGACCATGACCAGGAGTTCTCCAGGGAATTGGCTGAGGCCGCACGCTCCCGGTGCATGGTTGTCATGGGAGACTTCAACTACCCAGACATCTCATGGGAAGAGCACTCGCCCAAATCTGAGCAGTTGCAAAGCTTTCTCTCATGTGTGGATGAGCTCTGAGGCAGGAAGTCTACAGGCCGATGAGAGGTAAAACACTGCTCAACCTGGTACTGGCAATGGGGGACAACCTAATCAGCAACCTAACAATCAAAGGGAAGCTGGGTGACAGTGAACACAAGCTGATCATCTTCATCATCCGCTATAAAGCTGGCAAGTCAGTCAGCAATACAGAAGTCCTCGACTTCAGGAAAGCTGACTTCGACAAACTAAGGAGGCTTGTCAGTGAGGCCCTAAAGGGCCACAACCCAAAGGGGATGGGAGATCAGGATGAGCGGTTACTCCTCAAGGGAGCAATCCTAGATGCACAAAAAGTCTATCCTGTCGTGGAGGAAAGGCAGCAAAAGGGCACAGCAGCCCCATTGGCTCTCCAGGGAACTAGCAGATCTCCTGCATCTAAAAAGAAAGACCTACAAAGGATGAAGGACTAGATCCACCTCCAAGGAGGAATACTCTCCACTAGTCTGGAGCTGCAGGGAGCAAACCAGGAAAGCCAAGGCTCTGACAGAACTCCAACTAGTTACAAATATCAAGGACAATAAAAAGTCCTTTTTTAGATATGTGGGGAGCTGGAGGAAAAGCAAGGGAAACGTTGGCCCCCAGCTAAACCAGAAGGGACAACTGACAACCGACACCCAGGAAAAAGAAAACTTGCTAAATGGATATTTTGCATCAGTTTTTCACCAGTCCCAATGGGATGCCCCTGCCTATTATGGGACAGAGAGGCCCAGATGAGGGAGATTCCTTACCCTCCATCAATGCTGACCTCGTGAAGAAGCACCTTGAGAGGCTGGAGACCTTCAAGTCAGCCAGCCCTGACAGTTTACACCCCAGGGTACTCAAGGAGCTGAAAAGCATCATAGCTCAGCCCCCGGCACAGATCTTCGATAATTCCTGGTGCTCTGGTGAAGTGCCAAAAGATTGGAAGAAGGCCAATGTGGTGACTATCTTTAAGAAAGGGAGGAAAGTGGATCCAACAAACTATAGGCCCATCAGCCTGACCTCTATCCCATGGAAAGTCTTGGAAAAGATCATCAAAAAGGCCATTCTTAACAGACTGGCTGATGGCAACATCCTGAGCAATAGCCTGCACAGGTTTGTTGCAGGTAAGTCTTGCTTGACCTATCTCATTTCCTTTTATGACCAGATGACCTATCACCTGGACAAGGGAGAAGAGATTAATGTCATATATCATGACTTTAAAAAACTAGATAACTGTGGCCTCAGGTCCACCATGATCCACTGGTTGGGGAACTGGCTCTGCAGTAGAACCCAGAGGGTGACGATTGATGGAAGTCAATCATCGTGGTGTGCTGTGACCAGTGGTGTCCCTCAAGGCTCTGTCCTAGGGCCTATACTATTTAAAATCTTCATTAATGATGTGGACATTGGTGTTAGAAGTGGGCTGGCCAAGTTCACCAGTGACACCAAACTCTGGGGTAAAGCATTCACACCTGAGGACAGGAGGGTGATCCAGGCTGACCTTGACAGGCTCAGGAAATGGGCAGACGAGAACCTAATGGTGTTTAACACCGAAAAATGCAAGGTTCTCCAACTTGGTAGGAAAAACCTGTAGCATGCTTATAGGCTTGGCAGTGCTACGCTGGCTAGCACTATGGACGAAAGGGACTTGGGGGTCATGATTGACCACAAGATGTACATAAACCTTCAATGTGATGCTGCAGCTCGTAAAGTGAGCAAAACGCTGACTTGCATCCATAGATGCTTCTCAAGCAAATCCCAGGACATCATTCTCCCATTGTACTCAGCCTTGGTGAGGCCGCAGCTGGAGTATTGCATCCAGTTTTGGGCTCCACAATTCAAAAACGATGTGGAGAAGCTTGAGAGAGTGCAGAGAAGAGCCACGCACATGATCAAAGGTCAGGAAAACAGACCTTACGATGACAGGCTGAGAGCCATGGGGCTCTTTAGCCTGGAAAAGCAAAGGCTCAGGGGTGATCTGGTGGCCACCTATCAGGGGTTTATCGGGGTGCTCACCAAAATCTGGGGGAAAATTTGTTCACCAGAGCGCCCCAAGGGATGACCAGGTCAATGGTTACAAACTCCTCCATGACTGATTCAGGCTGGACATAAGGAAGAACTTTGTTACTGTTCGAGCTCCCAAGGTCTGGAATAGACTGCTGCCAAAGGTGGTTCAAGCACCTACTTTGAATGCCTTTAAGAGACATTTGGATGCTTATCTTGCTGAGATTTTATGATCCCTGCTGACTTCCTGCCCCTGGGGCAGGGGCCTGGACTCTTATGATCTTCTGAGGTCCCTTCCAGCCCTAGTGCCTATGAATTCTTAGAATATTTTGGTGCCATTTTGAGTGTTTTTATTTTATTATACATATTTTATTTATTGCATTATTTTACTTTAATTGTCTGTGGAGCATTCTGAATGAGTTGTTGGTAAAAAGAGAGATTTATAGTTAGTAAATAAATCATGCCATTAATTTTGAAGTAGAACTCATTAATTCTAATGGCAAATTCTGCTTAAAAACTAGAGGAACAATATGGCTCAATACCATTACTATTTATTATATGCCTAGGGCACAAAGGTCCCAAACCTGCAACCCAGTAAATGCTGACAGATTCCTGCATCCATCTGCAACATAGCTGAAATCAATAAATATATACAGCATGGCAGTTACCATATTCTCTACAGATTTGAGAGATTAACATTCTCAGCTACTCTGGAAGGAATCTCTCTCTGGTTTTTTGCTGACAAAACTGTAAAGAGCATTTAGATTAATTTCAATGAAAAACATAACATTTTTTAAATCTTAAATTTTCACAACAAGGGAAAGATATTTCCTGCCCACTCCTGGTAAGGAGTGGCATTTTAATTACTATGACTGTAACTACTCCATCTTGCCATCACTTAATTTTCATTCCTACTATTCCTCTTACTTTTCCCCTTCCTTCTAATCTATTCTATCACACTTTTTGTTTCAGTATCCCTCTTCTTCATTTGTTTTCTTGCCAGCTGCTTATTACTTGTGCAGCATCCTATTCCACTCAAGTATTAAACCCTTCTTTATTAACTGTGTCCTTATTGATAGCATTTGGTTATGGCATGTTCCTACATTGTGCTGAGTTACTATTTCTACCTGAAGCAATTCCTATTAAATGTCTGTGCTCTTTCTTTTTTAAAGGTTCCCTAAAACAAGTAAATAAAAAGCCTGCTGATTGACCTAATTGGCTACTGTTAGATTGTCACTCAGCTCCACCTCCCACTGGCCATTAAGCTACAGGGCACCATTTCCAGCTAATTAATAGGCTCAATTACAGTGATTTTATGTGAACTTGCTTCCACTGCATTACAGCCCAGCATAACATAGTGACAGACAAACAAGCAGTATTCTAGGCAAATTAAGATCCCCAATTTAACTTATTTTACATAACACCTCTCAGTTATGGAGCTCTACTCAACATACAATTTGCCTTCATAGGACCACAGCTGTGTAGGGATTAAACATAAGAATGTAGGATCTGGCCCACATATTTGTTTCTTCTGTCTCAGTGAACAATGAAGAAATGAGGAGAGAAGCACAATGGCCAAATGTAAAAAAACACAAACAAAAAAACAAGCAGCCACACATCCTAAAGCATCATTATTATTGTGTTTCTTTTTGAGCTTCATAGACATAAAAAGTAAATCTTTTGAAGTACTGATCTGCACACTAAGAATGAAAAGCAAATTATTTAAGAGTGCATCTGAGATTTTGGGGATACCGGTTTAGTTGTAGTTTATGAATTCTGATCAAGAGTGAAGAATCTCTCTGATAACTGTGTCAGACTACAAACTGTTTTGAATGGAGGGTTTATGTTCCTTCTCTGTAGTCTATTTACCTCCATGTTGGACAAAATTGATGGTAGGGTCGCCTAACGAAGGGTTATAAAATATAAGGTCTCTGATGATCAGCCATGGAGGAGGCAGGAAGATGGCAGGGAGAGAAGGTGGGTTAGAGAAAGGACTGAAAACTGTGTCGGGATGGAGGGCAGGTGGAAAGAGAGGGCACACACATGAGAGAGCGAGCCTCTCTATAATTTGGAGGAGAATTTATATGCAGTCAAGGAAGGTTTCTGGACTCATAGAGGACACAGCTAAGTACAAAGCATGCTCATGAGTGATAAGAAAACTGGAAGAGGGAGATGTTTTTTGCCTTACATTGGTATATTTCTTGTAATAGTTAAAACTGAAGAGTGATTTAGTTTTTGAAACGTTCTCTTAAGGGCAACAGACTAGGAAACTTGTACCTAGTCAACATATCAGTGATAGTAGAGTCAGAAACATACATTATGTAGGCAGGTACATTAATTCTGCTGCAGCTTTTCTGTGTTTTGATGAGTTTTGAGCTTGCAAAAGTGAAATTGAAATGAAATGAAGGCAGTCGAAACGTTTCAAAATGTTTTGAGTTTCAAAGGTGGGCTTTCTTGTAGCTAAAGAGAAACTAAGGAGAGGGAGGGAGAAGAAAGGGGAAGGACTGCTCTGATATTGACTGTGTAGCTACCCAGTGACTGTGATCCTTCCCTGAGGTCCCTTCCAATCCCAGTGCTCTGGGGGAGGGACAGAAAAACAGCATAAAAAACATTGTTTGAACTGAGCTTTCTCTGTGCCTTCACACTTACAAGGGACACAAGCTTTACTCTGAACAGTTCAAGGTGCAGTTTCCCAGAAACCCCAGCACCTATCTCCTTGAAACTTGGCAGGCTTCATGGCCTCAGAAGGGGCTACCATTCCTGCAAATTTCATCTGAATCAGGAAAGAAATTACAAAGTTATAGGCAGTTTCATGCTTCCCCATTATAGCCTATGGGTGAACTGTCGAAACAGCAAAACAGTTTTGAGAAGACAAAAAACAGAACAGCAGTTTCAAAACAAAACAAAAACTCAAAACGAAGCACTGTCCTGTCAAAAAGGCAAAACGGAAGTCAAAACAAAATGGTTCTGTTTCTCAGAACCCTACTAAAAATTGTCCAGTTAGGGGTGGGATTGTGGGAATAGTATAGCCCTGGGGCAGATGCGAGAGGTAGGCTTTCCAAAGTCCATGCTGTGCTGCAAACCTGTGCAGGCACTCACGAGCTCAGATTAACCCATTTCTAGATTGGATCAACCTTTTCTCGATCTAAATTAGTACACCTCCTGAAGTTCACTAACTTAGATTGGGTGCACTATTTTTTGGCCAAATTAAACCTTCTGAACACCTGCACAATTGGGCATTTAGATCTACCGAACTCTAGTATATACCCTTAGGGTAGTGTCTGGTTTATCAGAGGGAGTGCAAGCAGGAAGTTTCTTTGTGTGCTGTTCCCATTTCTCTTTCTCCATTCATTTGCAACTGGGAACAACCTGGCAGTATCCTTAGAATAGCTTAGTCTCTGTATTTTACACAAGTACATTTACTGCAGGAAAACATTTTACAGAAAGAACAAAATACCAATAGCATTAGCCAGTTTGTTGCTTTTATCAAAGGCCAATACAGTCTACCTTTTTGTTTAGCTAATATTGTGCTATTTAGACATACCTTTGCTCATGTAGCCTCGGTCTGTGCTATCAGTGCACATTTTAAAACAACATTTTTGCTGCACTGTTTAACTAAAAATGCAGCAGATCACTGTGCTTTCAAGTTTTGTAGGAAACAAAGCAGTGGGTTAAGGGTATGTCTGTATTAATGGATTGTACATACCTTAATTTCAGCCGACAAATGTATTTGAAATGCTATTCCAATGCATTTGTAAGGATTACACTGAAAGCATTTACTGTCAAGACGATAGCAGAAGGGGGGGAAAAAAACCAGGTTTGCAGTCTAACAGCCAAGCAATTTTAATGAATTACACATTGATGAAGCACAATGTGGGTCAGAGAATGCACAAATACTACATTTGCAATCCAGCCCACTAGTAACACAGACTATTGCAGCAACCAGGAATTGCTGGTTGTATTCACACTTCATCTTTGAAACCAAATCTTCTTTTATGATTGGAAAATTAAATCACAACACTGGGTGGGTAATAGTATTAACAGCATGATTTGGCAAAATCTAGCTATGGCCAAAGGGTATGTAAATATTCTGGTATTAATCTGTTTATTAACCGATAATATGCCTGTAAAAGGTAAGTTTGCTCACTTCCAGTTAGTTAAGTCTAGATTCTGATACCCTTACTCACACAAAATAGAAGCCAGTCTCTTAAATTAAACTGCAAACTCTTTGAGCAGAGACCGTATCTTACTTTGTACTTTTAAACTACTCAGTTCAATAGGTTTCTGATCCTCTGGGCACACTTTGTTGTTTCTTGATAACATAAATCCAGCAGTTTTCTTTGCATTGTTTTGAAGGAATGTCTGGTTATATTTCAGCTTCTGTTGAAGGCAATGAAAAGGTTCCACTGACTTAAATATCCATTGGATCAAACTCTTGATAAACTGATATAATCCAATAAATTCAATTACGGGAGAATCCAGCACTACTTTGTACAAATAATACTACTGTTGAACACAGAATGAAATGGTCTCTAAAAACACTTCAGATTTCAATTTTTAAGCTTTTATACCAAGATTTTTTAAATGGGCAATATAGTTTCTGAAGTCTTGTAGACATTTTGTACCAGACTATCTTAGGAACTGTCAAACATTTCATCTTTAGCATAGTTACTAATTCATATATTCTTAGCCTAACAGAAATATAGGCCTACTGCTGTATGAGGAAAAAGCCAAGCACCTAAGGTTTTAATTAAATGATCACTTATTTCAGTAATTCCCATGCACAAGTATATATAGTTATCTATCCAGTCTCTTCAATTGCATAAAAGACTAATTTGAATCAGTTATACATGTGATAGGACAAACATATTAAAAAATAAAAGTACCTGGAAAATAAGGTCAGAGATGGGCACTGCATACCTTCCAATTATACTTTTAATATTATTTTTTAATTTAATATACAGTAATTACAAATTTCTATTTTAATCCCCATCACTCTTTGACAAAACAGACCACTTAGACCATGTTATTTTATGATAGCTTTGCTTCTAAATGTCAGAGAAGGAAAAAAGAAAAGAAAAGCAGAAAGTAAAATGAAGGAACTAGGAAATATGCAAGGAACATGAAGAAAATATTAAGAGAGTAAACACCCCATCTATACACAAGATAGGCTGTATGTACAGTATGACTAAAATGTTAAGATGCTGAACCTAAAGTTAAGCACCTGAACAAGTGACTGGATTTCCAAAGTTGTCCATTTATAGCAACAGAAATGGTGACTACATTGCATAATTGAAAAACCCTGATCCAAATACCAACAAAGACAATAAAAGCCTAAGACTGCATTCAGTGGGCTATGGATCAAACACAAAATCAGTACCAAAGTTAGAGTGTTATTGTAATCATGATGATAATGGGGGACTTCGGTTACTCTGACATCTGCTGGCAGGGCAGCATAGCAGTGCACCAGCATTCAGAAACTTTTTGGAAAGTGTTGGGGCAACTATGTGGTGCAAGTGTTGGAGAAGCCAACTAGGGGCCATGCTCTTCTTGACCTGGTGCTTACAAACAGGGGAGAATTGGTGGGAAATTTAGAAGTGGATGGTAACGTGGGCAGCAGCGACTGTGAGATGATTGAATTCAGGATCCTCAGGCAAGGAAGGAAGGAGAACAGTAGAGTTAGGACCTTGGACTTCAGAAAAGCAAACTTTGACTCACTCAGGGAACTCATGGGCAGCATCTGAGGGGGAAAGAATCCAGGAGATCTGGTGGTATTTTAAATAAGCCTTAACAAGTGCATAGAAATGAATCATCCTGATGTGCAGGAAGATAAGTAAGTCTGGCAGACCAGCATGGCTTAGCAGGGAACTCTTCAGTGAGCTAAAATGCACAAAAGAAAGTTTGCAAGAAGTGGAATCTTGGATAACAACTAGGGAAGAGTATAAGAGTATTGCTCCATCATACAGGGATGAAATCAGGAAGGTCAAAGCTCATCTAGAGTTGCAGTAAGGGACATTAAATGATTTCAAACAAATATGTCAGCAACAAAAGGAAGGTCAGGGAAAGTGTGGGTCACTTACTGAATGGGGGAGGCAATCTAATGGAAAAGGTTGAAGTACTCAATGCCTTTTGTACCTCAGTCTTCACAGACAAGGTCAGCTACCAGACTACAGCATCCAGCAACACTATTTGGCAGGGGAGATGAGCAGCTAGCAGTGGTAAAAGAACAGGTTAGGACTATTTAGAAAAGTGGGACATGTACAAGTCCATGGGGCCGGATGGAACGCACCTGATGGTGATGAGGGAGTTGTCTGATATGATTGCAGACCTGCTAGCCATTACTTTGAAAACTTGTGGTAATTATGAAAGGTCCTGGATGACTAGAAAAGAGTAAATATACTGCCCATCTTTAAGAAAGGGAAGAAAGAGGATTCAGAGAACAAAAGACTGGTAAGCTTCATTTCAGTCCCTGGAAAAATCATGGAGCAGGTCCTCAAGAAAATCCTTTCTAAGCACCTTGAGGAGAAGCAGCTGATTAGAAATACTCATGGATGCACCAAGGGCAACTCATACTTGACCAACCTGATTGTCTTTCTTCATCTCTCTCCTAGAGGTAAACATCTGTTCTCCCACAGGTTGGCTGATCTCCTCCAAAGAGCTTTAAACTAGGTTCAATGGTGGATGGGGAACCGGTGGTTGATGAGAACCCAGGGTTGGAAAGCCACAAACAAGGCACCAGACCTAACCAGGTAAGTACTAAGGGGAACACATGCCATCAAGGCAAAGGGACATGAAGAGCACCCACTGGGGGACTAAAATGTGTTTACACAAACGCCAGGAGTATGGGGAACAAGCATAAGGAACTCGCACTCCTGCTTGCTAGCATACAGTATGACCTAGTCAGCTTAACCAAAACATGGTGGGATTCTATGCATGACTGGGCGGTAGGCATTGAAAGGTACAGATTGTATAGATGAAATGGGGGGGGGGGGAGGCAGGGGTGTAGCTCTCTATGTTAAGGAGCAGTACACATCTTCCATCATCAAGGCAGGAGTGGAGGAGGGGAATACTGAATCATTGTGGGTCAGGATCCAGGAGGGGCCAGGGGAAAAGGACTTAGTAATGGGGGTCTACTACAGACCTCCTCAACAGGATGATGAGCTAGATGAGGTATTCTCCAAGCAGCTTTCAGATGCCATGCAGGTGAGGGAGGCAGTGGCCATGGGGGACCTAAATTACCCAAACATCAGCTGCGAGAAACAGGCAGCCAAAACAAGCCACTCAAGAAGGTTCTTACACTGTGTGCAGGACCTCCACCTAACCCAGATGGTGTCCATTCCCACCAGAGGTAGCGCCTTACTAGACCTGGTCATAGCAACAGGAGATGATCTCATGGGGGACCTGTAGGTACACAGTAACCTGGGGGATAGTGACCACCACTTGGTAGAGTTCAGTATCCAGTGAAGGGTGAGTAAAATATCCAATGATGCTAAAGTTTTAGATTTCAGAAGGGCCAACTTTAGTAAACTTAGGAACCTAGTTAGTGAGGTGGTCAAACTCAATAGCATCAGGCTAATGGGGGTCCAAGAGGGTTGGAAGTTTCTCAAGGGAGTGATCCTTGGGGCACAAAAGGAGTCTATCCCCTTATGAGGAAAGGGGATAAAAAAGCCCCCTTGGCTTAACAGGGAGCTTAAGGAAAGACTGGGGGCAAAGAAAGAGATGTATAGGCAGTGGAAGCAGGGGGCAGCCACCAAGGAGGCATACACCACCCTGGTGCACTATTGCAAGGAGTCAGTTAGGCAGGCCAAGGCAGGACTGGAGCTTAGGCTGGCTACAACAATCAAGGACAATAAAAAGTCCTTCTACAGATACATAGTGAGCAAAAAGAAGGCACAGAGTAGCATAGGACCCCTGCAGGACAAATCAGGTCAGTTGGACCGGACAGTTGACAGACAGAGGCAGAGCTCTTCAATGAGTTCTTCGCTTCAGTATTCCTTAGTACTGACCAAGACATTCCCCCCACCTTGAGCATAGACAAATGTCCAAAAGGCACCAGACCACCAAAGGTTAGTGTTGACTTGGTTAAAGAGCACTTGGAAGGGCTGGATGGGTACAAGTCAGGCAGCCTGGATGACCTCCATCCACGGGTGCTGAAGGAATTTGCCAGTGTCACAGCTGAGCCGCTGGCACAGCTGTTTGAACTCTCATGGTGCTCCAGACAGGTCCTGGAGGACTGAAAAAAGGAGGTGCTGCTCCCCCTCTATGCGGCATTGGTCAGGCCGCAGTTGGAGTACTGTGTCCAGTTTTGGGTGCTGCACTTCAAGAGGGACATGGAGGATCTAGAGATGGTTCAGAGGAGGGCCACTCGCATGATTAGTAGCCTCCGTGAAAGACCCTACGAGGAGAGGTTGAGAGATCTGGATGTCTTCAGTCTATACAAAAGACGGCTGAGGGGTGACCTTGTAACCACCTATAAATTTATCAGGGGAGGACAGCAGGGAATTGGGGATGCACTGTTTACCAGAGCACCCTGTGGAGTAACTAGGAATAATGGGTACAAACTAGTGGAGAGTCAATTTAAGTTAGACATTAGGAAGACATTTTTTTACAATAAGAGTGGCCAGAGTCTGGAATGGGCTTCCAAGAGAGGTGGTCCTATCACCTAGCTTGGAGGTCTTCAATAGGAGGCTTGACAATCACCTGGCTGGGGTCATCTGACCTTCGTCCTCTTTCCTGCCAGGTGCAGGGGGTCAGACCCAATGATCCATTGGGTCCCTTGTGACTCTATAATCTATGAATCTATGAGATGACTGGCTCTGTGAATATGGGGAGAGCAGTGGATGTAATTGATATTCCTTGACTTTAGCAATAATTTTGATATTGTCTTCCACAACATTCTTGCAAGCAAGCCAAGGAAGTGTGGGTTGGATGGAGGGACTGCAAGATGGATGGAGACTGGCTGGATCATTGGACTCAAAGGGTAGTACTCAATGGCTTGATGTCTAGATGCCAGCCAATATCAAGTGGAATGCCCCAGGGGCTGGTCTTGGGGACAGTTTTGTTCAGTATCTTCATCAATGATCTGGAAGATGGGATAGAGTGAACCCTCAGCAAGTTTGCAGATGACATCAAGCTGCGTGGAGGGTGGGGAGGGGGAGAGTAATAGATACGGGGGAGGGCAGGGATAGGATCCAGAGAAACCTAGAAAAATTGGAGGATTGGACAAAAATAAATATAATGAAGTTTAATAAGGACAAGTGCAAAATCCTGAACTTAGAATGGAACAGTCCCATGCACTGGTACAGACTGGAGACTGAATGGCTAAGCAGCAGCTATGCAGTAAAGACCTGGGGGTCAATATGAGCCAACAGTGTGCACTTGTTGAACTGCATTAGTAGCAGATTAGTAGTAGCACTGCCAGCAGATTGAGGGAAGTGATAATTTCTATTTAGCACTAGCGAGGTCAGATCTGGAGTACTGTGTCCAGTTTCGGTCCCCCACTACAGAAAGGATGTGGACAAATTAGAGATAACCCATCAGAGGTCAATGAACAGGGCTAGAGGACTGGGACATTACTTATGAGGATAACCTGAGGGAACTGGGTTTATTTAATCTGCAGAAGGCCAAGAGGGGATTTAACAACATCCTTCAGGTTGGTTATGAGGAGGATGGAGCTGGACAGTTCTCAGTGGTGGCGGATGACAGAACAAAGACCAATGGTCTCAAGTTGCAGCAGGGGAAGTTTAGGTTAGATATTAGGAAAAAATTCCTCGCTAGGAGGGTAGCAAAGTGCTGGAACAAGTTACCCAGAGAGGTTGTGGAATCTCCATCCTTGGAGATTTTTAAGACCTGGGTAGACAAAGCCTTGGCTGGGATGATATATTTGGGGTTGGTCCTGCTTTGAGCAGAGTGTTGGATTAGATTACTTTCTGAGGTCCCTTCCCACCCTAATTTTCTATTATTCTATGGTTTCTATGATTCAGGAAGCATAAGAAAAAGAAAGATTTTTCTGTGATATCTTTTTATTGGAGCAACTGTATATTTGGGAAAGCTGTTGAACCAGTTTTTGGCATGAAGTGCCCTTCCTCCAGTCCACTTGCCTCTCATTTAGTTCCCAGATAATCATGGCTATAACACCATTCAGATCATGTGCCTGAAGAAGGGCACTCAATGCCCAAATGTTTGTCCAACAGCTTGTCTAACTGTACAAATGTTCCAGTAAAAGATATGAGAAAAGCCCTTGCCTCTCTTACACAAAATGAGGCCAATCTTATGTTATATATTAATTTTATCACATGGCTTTCATACACAAATATTTTGCATCTGTGATGCAAAGCCATCATTGATGAGGATGATGCACACATGAGTAGAAGAATAGAAAGAACAATTTTAATTTCTTGCTCTAATACAAACACAGGGAACACGTCAATATTTGCCAAATGAAAACGCATTGCAATAAGTGAGAAACCCATACTTTCAAGCATCTAAAAGGATCTTGCCAAGGAGAAAATAGAAGAGAAATAAAAATAGCATTACCACATTAAATACTGACAGAATTATACACAAATGGATGCCGTTTCATTTAGCATTAGCTTAAAAATGTCTAATTCCCTAAAATACAACAATCGGGAAACCTCAGCAAAAATGGCAAGTTTAAATGAAAAGCAAGCACATGCACAGACATATAATTCCTTGTTATAACTTTTTTTTAAAGGATCACAGGATATTTATTTTACATCCTGAGCATGATGTAATGATGATTGTAGAAGGCTTGTAATACGAACAACAATACAGAAGACCAGGAAAGAGAACTTGTATTTTTAAACCTTACGTTCTCATATTTATCTTGATTCTTTAGAAACCCAAATATCCTCGAGATGCACCAAATGCATCCATATTTCTCCAGAGGCCTGTGACAACTTGTTAAATTGTCACAGATAGATGCTATTCATTTTTCCCCCACTCTGAGCTTTCAGACAGGTAATGTTGTTACTGTGCGATTCTAATAGCTCTGAGTCCAGTCAGTTCTTTGCAGTTTAACTTTTTCTTCTTTGCCATTCATCCCATTTCCGATTTCTCCTTTCATTTACCGAGTGACTCTTACTCATCCTTTTTCATCCACAGTCATGACTTTTCTGGTGTTTTCTATCCAAGATATTTTAATCTAATCCTTCATGAGACTGCTGGTTCAGAAAGATAGCTTTCTTTTAAAATCTCATTTATCATGTTCCAACATAGCAGTATTACTTGATTGCAGTAAGGATTCAAATTTTCACCTCACTCTTAAAATGACCCGTTACGAACCTCTTACTTCTTCGGCACTATGCAAAGAGAAATAATTATAAAATGAAGTTATTTCTCTTAATACTGGTAATTTGTCATCTGCTGAGGTTTTTATATACAATGAGATTCTTCCTAGGCCATTAACTTGATACTATTTACAACAGCTTTACTGTGTCTCCTAGCAATTTTTCTGTAATATAATGCAGATGCTAATGGTTAAAATAAAGTCTATATACAATCATTTTTCTTCACATGCAAAATGACTGTGAAGTGTTTTGCAAGTTCCTCTACAAGTCATAACTTCTTTCTTATAAATTATACTTCAGTTCTTATAGCAATCATTCTAGTCCCAATTAAGATGGTGACAACTTTGTGGACAAGTTCTTTAAGAGATAATGTACTGGGCCAGAGATACACAGGGACTGTCTATGGGAGAGGTTTTGGAGACATTATACTTGAGCTAAGTGCCCTGCCTTTCAGCAAGTTGCAGAGAGTATACACAACAACAGCATTTGCTATGTGTTATATTCTCAGATTCCCTAATGGAAACACACATGGTGCCTATAAGAGAATATTATTGATATCAGCTGCTCTCTACATTTCCCCCTCACCATCTCCCAGAGAGAGAGAACTAAACATAAACATTTTTCATCATGTCTTGTTCCAGAAAGAAGTATGAAATGAATTTGCCGATTTATTTATTACTTCCAAGATGTAGGGCCCTTTCATTAGAGTGTTCTTAAATCTCACCACATACTGCATCAGATTAAAAGTTAAACTGAGTACTACAGGCTATCACATGAAAGAGGTTAATATTTATCATACATACAGATACCATTACCAAAAAATAATGTTATAAGGCTCAGAAAGATTGAACATCTTATCTTTAATCACAAAGGAATTGTAAATATTTTCTGTATGACAGAAGTGTTTAAAATCCCAATACAATCAGGACACTACTTTTCTGGCCACTATACAACCACATTGGCTAGGGACAGACATTATAAATAAAGCAGTTGAAGTGCTTAATTTCTGGCTTAATTAAACCAGAAACTGGTTTAAACCTGTAACAGAACAGATGTTCAGTGCACATAAAACAGTTTCAAAATGGCTGAAACTGGTTTGAGATAAACCTGGTTGAATGTAGTACCAGACTTACCTGATTTGGGTCAAACTGGTTTAGGCAGTGTCTGTCCCAGATCCCTTGCTGATTTAAGATAAACCAGACACTTCCAGCATCCCAGCATGCTCTCTGGGCTAGGTGGGGCTCTCTGCTCCAAAGCAGGGATGGTCCCTCCCCTCTGCTCCCTGGCTGCAGTTCTGGTAGGGACTGCAGGCTACTCACCCCTCTCCCCCTCACCACTGCCTGCCAAGCAGGAATTCCCCCCTCCCCTCTGCCTTGCAGAGAGATGTCTGTGTATTAGTTAGCAGACCACGTGCTGAATATGGTCTGTGCTGAATCAATGAACAGGTAGCTGGTAATGTCCCGCTGTTGTTTTCTTACAGGGGTGATAAACACTGTGTTAGAGGTGGTAAATGCTGTTATCAATTCCCTGCTGGGCTAATTGGAGTATCTTGCTGGAGCCTGGCCACTCCCCACCCCTCCCCTCAGCTTAGGGCTGTGCAAGGGAAGGGAGAGTGTCCCCCCCACCCCCTGGCTTCCAGACTGAGCCACTGCAGGCATGTGCCTGCATTTTTGGGATGTCTGTCTGGTTACAAAACTGATTTAGCCTAGACAGGTTACACTAACCTGCAAAAATTGAATGAATTCAGGTCTCAGGCTTTTTTAATGTCTGTCCCTAGCCACTAAGAGCAGGGAATGTCTGAAGAGATGATAAAGATAGACAATGGAAGGGCAAAGAGAAGCACAGTGGTGAAATGACTTGCCCCAAGTATGTTGTGGCAGAAATGAAAGGACAGTCTTTTGAAAGTGCATGTGACTTTCCAAGTCCTGGCAAATTACCAATATGTTCCTTCATTAGGAAAAGAGAGACCTCTTCTTCCTAATGTAAGCCATAACTTTTATCTGCTTCTCACTGTTATCTTATCTGTCACTGTCTTCAATATGTTTCTATGAAAACCACTTGTACTGTCAACAATTCTGTTTATCTTTAATAAAAAGTTAGTTATGATATTGTATTTGAGCCAAAGTACCAAGAAAGAATTTTAAAAAGATCATTCTCCCTTAATCCTGGTATTACAACTAGGGCGTTTCTTTACCTTTTATTTAGTCAGTGTCCTTTTAAAGTTACTAAATCTGTCCAATTACATTGATTTTTAATTTATTTATTTTAACTGAGTAAAATTTGGGCAATACCAAGATTTCAAAATAGGGAATCCCACTCTGTGCGGGGGAACACTAATAATTTGTGGCTACAATTTGAGGAGAAATCTGTACAACAATCTTCCTAATGCTAAAACAACTGTATCCATAATATAGTTAGTAAAAGTTGTATCACTCAATGATCCATGTTGGTTTGAATTGATATCTGCCAACATAAAGATGGGGAACTGGATGCCTGAACTAACTGTGTCTGGGAACTGACACCTCTAGCTGTCTTGAAAATGAAGATAGCTACCTTGTAAAACCTTGTGGCTGAAGTGTTTTTACCATTGTATAGTTAAAAGTCCGCAAACAATACAAACCAGAACAACTCAGAAATTTTGTATTTGACATTTCTGGTTGGACTTCTTTTTTCCTAAAAAGAAATTTGGTACAAATAAATTACTACCAAAATTTCAGAGGTTAAGCTAGCTGTGTAAACATGCCTCAGTAGTGTGGTAAGCTTCAAGGAAAAAAATCCATATAGAATCAAGATTAGGGGTAACCTTTTTGCCTGATGTTTCTGCTGACATATTAAGAAGAGACTACAGTCCACTCCAATTATCTAACCTCTGGGCAAACACAGGGTGCATCTCCATGAGATATTTACTGTGCAGTAGCATAGTTTACTGTGCAGTAAGTGTGTGCATCTACACATGCATCCTCTACAGCACAGTAAAACTCACTAATCATGAGTAAATGTTCTGCCTGCAAATGCAAATAGCAAGTTTAATTGCAATTAGTTACTGCACAATAGCATTTGTGTCACCCGGTCACCAAGGGGCAGGAGATTGCTCCCTGACCCTGGGAGCTGCCTCCTGCCAGGGAGGACTTACCACCAGAGCCCAGGCAGGGACTTTGTTCCCCCGCCCTGGCAGCAGGGAGCTCTAAGTCCCCCTGCTCCAAAATCACAATTGGGGCTGGGAGGCTGGGTGATCCTTATCTCCCAACCCCCCACTTCACTATCACAACTCTGGAGCTGGACCTGGGAGATAAGGATCTCCCAATGCCAGACCTGCAGCCCTGGAGCTGGTGTTGGGAGTTCCCTGCTGATGGGGCCTAGGGAGCCTATTTTCCAGGGGGCAGGGAGCAATGTCTCAGCTGTCTCCTCTCTGGGGCTATCTCCTGGCCCAGTGCTCCCTGCCAGGCCCTGGGCTAGCACCCAGGGAGAGCCTAGAGTTCCCCCTGGTGGCAACAGGGGCCCATTGCAGGGTCCAGGAAGTGGGTGCAGTTTGCTCCCATTAGCAGCAAATCTGCTCCCAGTTCCCTGCACATGTAGACATAAGTAACACGTAGAGGGGTATGTGCTCCCCCATCCCCTGAGAGCACTGTTGTCCCCCTTGACACTGAGTGCTCTGGCTGGTAGTGAGGCATATAGAGTGCTATTGTCCCCCCTGAAATTTGCTCTACTGGTGCTCAGCAACCGTCCACTGCCCCCCCCCCC
>NW_005842159.1:1467335-1470335 GCF_000455745.1 Alligator sinensis | reverse complement strand
CCCCCCCCCATCACTGGTTGGCTACTGAGAGACACCCCCTGGTCATGCCCCACTGATGCCACCTTCAGCCTAAGGAGGCACCAGTTGCCAATGCATTTACATGCCTGTCCAGGAGCATTTACTCATGACTAAGCTGCTCCCAGATCTAATGCATGGGTAGAAACACCCACAGTGTATCAACTGATTTACTCAAGACTTAAACCAGCCTGACCGATATGGATAGTTTTATACCATTTACATTTCTAACAGGTAGTTTACATAGAGTATTTTATATATAAGGTCAAATTAAACTATTGCAATGGCTTTCCTTGACATCTAAAATCTATACCAGTATTTAGCTCTCATATCATCTGAAGTTTTGCATACATACAAACCACCAAAGTAACTTAAATGCCAACTTTTTTTCCCAAAATATATTAAGATTCTTTTGTATTTAAGTAAAACAAGGGTTCTCAATCCCCAGGCTGCAGCCTGGTGCTAGGCCGTGACAGGTCACCTACCGGTCCGCAGCACAGTCAACTGCTGGACCTGAAGTGGCCATGGACCAGCAAACCACAGCCCCCCAGAGCTGGGTGGAAAGGTGGCAGCTGCTTCTGCAGGCCCACAGCTCCTTTTACAGAGCCCACAGTGGTACAGGGTTTGGCCAACCTTCCTGATCGGGGGTTGGAAGTACTCTTACCTGTCTTCCAGTCAAAAATTCTGGCCATGTTTGGCTGTGACTGCTATGCCACAGTTTGCTGGGCCATGGAATAAAACCTTTGGGAAACCCTGAAGTAGAGTATACTTTAGCCACTTAGATCAACAGGATTCATCATGTTGTTTTAAAATAATGAAAGAAACTATGCCTCAGGCAGGTAGAAACAAGAAAGTTTTTTTGTATTCGGAGATAGATTAGTAGTTCTGTGGACATTTTACCCTTTAAGTGCACTATTATGGAATTTCACTCTCCCCAGAAAAACCTTTAGAAACAGAAGGATCTCTGACCAGATGCCTTTACTATTTTTTTTTCTTTTTTTAATAAAACATGCTTTGAGTTGTGAAATCTTCTATCCATATAAAATATAGTAGTTCCTGCTTCCAGTAGCTAAACTATGGTGACACTTCCCCCTATCCTCACAATTCCTAAAATAATTGTGGCCATAGAACCTACAAATCCTTTCCATCTGTGTACTTAAGGAACAGAAATCATACTCAGTAATTTTCACTATGAAAGAACAGAAAAATGCAGTTGGCCAAGGATCAGCTTCAAGGACTTGTTTAAACTGACTTCTGGACACCTGGAAAATATTGTTTCACACAACATTTCAGAAGAAATTTAACTAACATAGTCTTTAGAAAATAAAAGCAACCTATTGCCAGCTATGAACTAGGCTGTGTACAGACTTTCAGGGAAGTTAAGGGGAAATTAGGTTACATTAAAAATAGCCACCCAATCTAAGGTAGGTTGGGATGGGAGGACAAAGGGGTTAGAAGGCACTGGAGGGGTGGACAAAGTCTCAAAGGAGATTGGGGGAGCAGGTGGAGGGTTTGGTGGTATTGGGGGGTTTGCAGGGTCTACAAGGGATTTTAGGGAGATGGGGGTGCTCTCCCCCAGTCCTTGGGACCAGGAGCTATTTTTAGCCTCTGATCCTTCCCCACCCCCAGACAAACCACCCCCCTGGTGAACCAATACCCCCATCTCCCCCACCCCCATTTACTTCCTCTGCTCAAGGTATTAGCAAATGCTGATAAAACTGGCATAGGGAGCAGCTTATGGAATGGGTGGGGTGGTACACTGAAGGTACACTGAACAATATTATTATACTGCAGATCTAAAAATCTGTGATTTTGGCTTCCCTGAATGTATCTAGTCCATAGATCTACTTTTCTGATTGGTTATATACAAGTAAAACTACTGGTAATAAAATGAAAACTATGGACCAGGGATTAAGCAAGGGGGAAATAAATGGTTTTGCTCCTGTTTAACCAGTAAAGCTACTCCACATTGCATTACTTGGTAATCTGCCTCTCTTTGTTGTGCTGACAAAGATGAATTAAGGGAATCTTTATTTAGGGGTCCCAAAAAGTCATCATGTCTGATGCTTCATGAGATACTGGTGCAGAACACTATGGCATAAATTTCCTAAAGATGGAAACAAACTCCTATGTTAAATGAATTATTTTGATGCTCAAAGAATGGAGGTTGTAAAACATTCATACAGTAAAAATTAAAAGAGAAAAATGAAATGAACCTCAAAGTTCAAAATACTCTCAAATGTTGTGAATATCAATTAATTTCTTTGAGAAGTATGTTAAGAATAAAAAATGTAATGCATTCATAAGGTACCAGTTCAGCTAAGTACTAAAATATGTATTTTTTCTTACTGAAGTCAGTGCAAGTACCTGCATGTTAACCTTTACATGAACACATTTATGTATGTTGCAAATCAAGACAGGTGACTATACATGAAAAACAAAGGAATAACACAAAGTATTAAAGTTCAATACAATCATTTGTTTTGTTATTTCCCAACTCTATCTTTCAGACATATGATGGTGTCTACTCCCACTTACATTTGCATATGTCTTAAATAAGGACTTCACCTCCTTACCTGCCTGCATAATACAGCACACTTTGCATTATCCAGCACCTTAGAAACCAGCATGCTCCATTAACTGGCATGCTGGTCAATGCAGCAAAAGCAAAACCAGAAGTGTCCACTGTGGCACTTCTAGTTTCTGAGCACCCATGGCCCAGACAAAGCAGCCTGAACTGCTGAGCCCCAATGGCCCGGGGCATAGCAGCCTGAATGCCCCACCCCCCCTCTGTTCCCTGGCACACTGATGCCAGGGAGGGGTGGCAGCACCTTTTCAGGCCTCCCAGGTAACTGGCATATTTGGTTATCCAGCATTGCCCATTTCTCATGGGTGCTGGATAACAATTTTTTATGCTGTACTCAACTTACTGTTATTATAATTAGGTATGAATTTTTCCATGACTTCCATAGAACATCTAATTAC
>NW_005842159.1:1396315-1467325 GCF_000455745.1 Alligator sinensis | reverse complement strand
CAGGTAAAATAACTCCTTTATAATTCATATTAATAACAACATCTTTATTTTTAGGGGAATAGCTAAAGATAGAAGAAGCTCCCTGCAGCTACAGCCAAGCCTTCTTAAAAGAAAAAAAAGACATCATATGTGTGACATTCAATGATGGCCACAAACCTTAGAGCTATAAACCAAATAGGAAAAACCATTGCTCAGATTTCTATTTGATTTATAGTTAAAGCAATTTATAGCAGCACTAGGCAGAGGGAGATCCAGACAACTGAACACACTGAAAAGTGAGTTCTTCAACTACAAAACAGAGCAGTTTGCAGCAGTTTACACAACACTTCTCAGTAAGCAAACATGCTTGTTGTCCAGACAATGTTTCAAATGGGGATGAGTGAGCCAGCTCAGAAAAAAAATATTACGTTTGCAAACAAACTGAATTCCAACTGTGTACACTTTAAAGATTAATACATTTGGGTAACTCTTAATGAATACATTAAAGGCTCACACAGTCTTTGTTCTGCATAAAACAAATCTTATTAATATTTATTCTTTAAAATAAATATATGAAGTCATATATCTTGACTTCAAAAAAGCCTTTGACCTGGTTTCCCATAATCACCTCTTAGAGAAACTGGCCAATTGTCGCCTTGGGCCCTCCACGATCCACTGGCTGGAAAACTGGCTCCGGGGTCGGACCCAGAGGATAGTAATTGATGGAAGTCACTCATCATGGTGTCCTGTGACCAGTGGGGTCCCCCAAGGCTCTGTCCTTGGACCCATACTGTTCAACATCTTCATTAATGATGTGGACACTGGAGTCAGAAGCAGACTGGCCAAGTTCGCTGATGACACCAAACTTTGGGGCAAAGCATCCACACCAGAAGACAGGCAGGTGATCCAGGCTGACCTGGACAGGCTCAGCAAGTGGGCGGATGAGAATCTATTGGTGTTCAACGCCGATAAATGCAAGGTTCTCCACCTTGGGAAGAAAAACCCGCAGCATCCTTATAGGCTTGGCAGTCCTATGTTGGCTAAGACTATGCAAGAAAGAGACTTGGGGGTCATCATTGACCACAAGATGAACATGAGCCTGCAGTGCGATGCTGCAGCTAGTAAAGCGACCAAAATGCTGGCTTGCATCCATAGATGCTTCTAAAGCAAATCCCGGGATGTCATTCTCCCCTTGTACTCAGCCTTAGTGAGGCTGCAGCTGGAGTACTGCGTCCAGTTTTGGGCTCCACAATTCAAAAAGGATGTGGAGAAGCTTGAGAGAGTCCAGAGAAGAGCCACGCGCATGATCAGAGGTCAGGGAAGCAGACCCTACGATGACAGACTGAGAGCCCTGGGGCTCTTTAGCCTGGAAAAGCGCAGGCTCAGGGGTGATCTGATGGCCACCTATAAGTTTATCAGGGGTGACCACCAGTATCTGGGGGAACGTTTGCTCACCAGAGCGCCCCAAGGGATGACGACTAGGTCAAATGGTCATAAACTACTACAAGACCGTTTCAGGCTGGACATAAGGAAGAACTTCTTTACTGTCCGAGCCCCGCAAGGTCTGGAACAGCCTGCCACCGGAGGTGGTTCAAGCGCCTTCATTGAACACCTTCAAGATGAAACTGGATGCTTATCTTGCTGGGATCCTACGAACCCGGCTGACTTCCTGCCCTTTGGGCAGGGGGCTGGACTCAATGATCTTCCGAGGTCCCTTCCAGCCCTAATGTCTATGAAATCTATGAAAATGCCATCTTTTTATACATAACTTTTTAGCATTGTGTTCATGCTCCAAAAAGGATTATAGCCCACATAGAGAGATGTTGTATGTATATAATATCAGAGACAGTACTGCATAGGCGCCAACTTCATTTTTTGCCAGTGGGTGCTTGCAGATGTAAGCCCCCCCCCCCCCCCCCCCCTCCCCAGGGATTAAATATTAACTCTGTGTGTTCCCATGCCAAGCCCCATGCATGTTCAGAAGAAGCAGCACGTTACTTCAACCCAGTTCTGCAGCATCTGTAAAGATTGGGCGCTGGAGTGGGAGTTTTGGGGGGCTTTTATCTAATAGTTGATTGAATATGCTTTAGGTAAAAGCATCAAAAAGCCCTGCTGAAGTGGCTGAACTTAACAGATGCTGCAGACTCGGTCAAAGTAACGCACTGCTTCTTCCAGTAAAATACTTTATTTTATTTGGGGGGGGGGGGGTTTTACATCTGCAAGCATGTCTCTATGGGTGCTGAACACCTGCCTATTTTTTTTTCCTCCAGTCGGCACTTGCAAGTCCTATACACCCATAAATTGTGGGGGGCAGAACTATATGCAGAAGCACTGTCAGTTACAGGACCAGGATTGCAACAAACTAAACTATTATTAGGAAATAGCAGATAAACTGAATTTCTAAGCAGACTAACTACATAGACTATAATAGATAAAAAAGTGTTTATATAAATGTATTACTAATTTTTAGAATCCATTTGTGTTCATGAATTTTTACATAAGCACTGTTCTGCATAAAAATAACAATGCACAAAAGTGTATCCAACAATGTGGGTGTGGGTGCTTTTGCATGCACAAGTCAAGGCTGAGTTGCAGCACTATTGAAAATCTTTCAAATCCAGCCTAGCAATTAGATTCAGACATTGACTCTGTCTGTGTTTTTCAAAGCAAAACCGTCAAACATTTTAAGAGCAAACATTGGCTTATATCCTCATCTACTATAAATCAACAAAATTCCACTGACTTCACCAGAAGCTGATATACTGCAGTTGGTACAAATGAGCCAAATATTTTTTTCTGTTAAAAGGCTGGATAAATGTTTTAATTCACATGGTAGGAAAAAACATCAAGGTTTCAGTCTGTTATTTTCATCAGTCTTTTATGTTTAAGAAAATTGTTATGATTTCAGCAATGTTATATAAATGTATTCTATGTTGATGTTGGGAACAACCCCTGTTCTTTTCATAACCCTGCTCAAGCCATTCCCAAACCATAATGCTATATATTCATTTAGGTATAATTTTACATCCTAGAAATAAATTAATTCTAAGTTATACCATGAAGAGGAATATTACCATCATTTTGTAATTAATTGAAATTATTTATCAATTTCCACTATATTTCTTCTGTATTAGATTTTCCACTTTTCCCTTTTTTCACAATGTTGCCTTAGAAAAGAAACAGTTTGAAAAATTAATACTCTATTTCTGCTTGTTCTTTGGAACTGCAAAGACAACAAAGTTATCTATTTTATTATTTACTGACACCTTTAATCTTTTATGATAGCCAAAATAAAATGTATCACATTAAAGGTAGCAATATTTTGTTATGTAACAAAATTAATTGAATAATGTGAACCAAGGCACATTAGCATAAATCCTCTAACATTGAGAAAGTTGTGTTTGTCAAATGAATTATTGAGGCAATAACTGCAATTAACACAGATTATATATTAAACAGTTACTGAAAGAAAATGAATTTTCACCTCAAGAGCTTATAGTATAAAAAACTGAGTATTATTCTCAAATTGTACAGTCTACAAGGAAAACAACATTACAATGCTTGCCCTGGGTTTGCTAATTTTGGAAAAGAAAAAAGTCTTAGAGCTAAAACCCAACATATTTGTAATTGATATAAACATAAGAACATAAAATGTGCCATACTGGGTCAGACCAATAGTCCATCTAGCCCATTATCTTCTCTCGTATAGAAGTGGATGCTTTAGAAGGTGTGCATGTGAACAGGGTGTATCTAGAGTTCTCTATCCTTTTTTCATTACCTTCCCTAGCATCCATCATCATTGATTTAGAGATGTCAGTGGATACATCTCTGACTGTTCTGTTTAATGGCTATTAACAGGTCTAACATCCATGAATTCGTCTAGTCCTTTTTTGAACCAGACTATATTATCTGCCATTATATACAATCTCCTCTGGTAATGAGTTCCACAGGTATACTATGCACTATGCAAAGAAGTACTTTCTTTTGTTAGTTTTAAAACTATCTCCTGATAATTTGAGTTCCTACTAGCTCTAGTAGTGTGGGACTTCATAAGTAAGAACATCCTATTGACTTTGTCCACACCCTTTATTATAAATGTATAGACCTCTACCATATCCTCCCCTCAACCTTCTTTTCAAACTGAAGAGTCCTAGCTTTGTTTAGTCTCTTCTAGTTTGGCAGCTGCTACATCCCACTGATTGTCTTGGCTGCCCTTCTTTGCACCCTTTCTAATTCTACTTCATGGTTTTTAGAGATATGGAGACCCTTAATTTCACATAGTATTCAAGATGTGGGCTCAACCTGGATTTGTATAGTGTTATGAAGATGTTTTCCGTTTTCTTTTCAATTCCCTTCTTAATGACGTCCAACATTTTATTGGCTTTTTTGGTTGCCACTGCACATTAAGCTGATGTTTATAGAGAATGAACTATAGAGACTTCAAGGTCTCATTCCTGAGTTGCTATAGCTAGTTCAGAACTCAGCATTGTGCACATATAATTGAGGAGTTTTTTTCTATTCAGGCATTATCTTGCACTTGTCGACATTGAAATTCATCTGCCCTTCTTTGCTCACTCTTATGATATTATGACAAGTTAGTTGTAGTGATTCTCTATGCCAGAATATGACAAAACCAATCAAAATTGCATTTCTGAGGGGTGACACAATCTACCAGTCTAGCTTTCAACGTAACACGTGATTCTAACTTTCACCAGCACTTCCATCATTCTGTATGTTTGCTGAACTAGGTAGTAGAGAATGTAAGGCTCTCACAAAAGTTTAATATCATTTAAGTTCAGTTACTTCTGCTGTGCATTTTTAACTAAATCACAACACTTTGTAACATCTGAATTGCACAGCTAGCCAATAGAATACTTTGGCATTAGTCTTCCTTACCCACATGGCAGGGTAACAACCTGCGCAGCTTATATCTCCCATATTTGACCTATTCCAGATATATATATATATATATATATATATATATATATAAAGAGGGAAAACAAGAGTTTAGGACACTGTCTTCCAATCAGAGTCCTGCAGTAGGTCTCAGGGTTTAAAGGAATGCAGCCTTCATATCTGCCTCAAGCTTAACGACTCATTGAAGCACATTTAAACCTGCTGGGAAGTTTTAAGTGAGTGTTTTAAACAACATAGCCACCTCCACAGTTATTATCTCATAGTGTCTGGGCCTCGCTGTTTCTATATTATCCTTAAACTGCCATTTTCAAGAAGATGTCTAGTGCCCTTGCATTTTCTAAACAATAATTTAAGTTCAGTTCATCTCTCTGATGTGCATTTTCAACTACAATACTATACCTTGCCCTCCCTGTACAGCACAGATTTCTAGCCTTTTCTTTCTTCCATGCAGTCATTCCTGCAATTATAGGTTTGTGGATACCCATTTTTAGTCACTCTAAAATCACTAATGACAACCCTGACATGGTCACATAGGGACATGAATACATTCTGCTTAAGATCATTCATTTTGATACAAAATGCTAACTGAAATTACTTGAATATAAAATAATCTGAAGGGGCACCGATAATTTAGCAACCATTAACACTTTTTTGGTATGTGATAAAACAGATGACATATCATGTTAGCTTTGTACACATCAGTTCACTCTGTCCCCACCGATTTCCATTATGTGCTTAAGAACCTAACTTGAAATGATGAACTTCCAGTACAACAGCACTAATTTACAGAATCAACACTAAAAGCATGGCTATGAAAGAAGTTCAGAATTCTTTATTTGCTTAATTTGAAATTATTGGTCAAGGTGACAACATATATAACAATGGGATTTCAATGACTTTTCTGTTTCTGGATTGGGATTACATTTATGACTAGCCAATAACACGACTTTAAAATTGCATGTCCAAGTCTGAATTACAAAGTTCAGCATACGAGTTTCTTAGATGATTTTGAAGATCCTTTTTAGTCTTTTGGACTACATCTGCCTGTGTGCAGAAGACTACTGTAAGGCAAGGAGATTATGTGTAATTGACCTGCAGGCATTAATCTGACCCTCTGCATCAAGGTTAATTTAATCTTTGGTGAATATTTGGGCTTGTAACATGGTAATGCAAAAAAATATTTTATAAACAGTGAGGAGTGTTAAATGAAAAACAAGAAAGATCATGAGGCTGCTTTCTTCCATTCTTAGAGCTCCCAAAAATCTGGGGGTATGATCTGTAACTCATCTGGAACACTTTCTTGTGTGAGGAGCACTTACTATTATTTCTAACATCAGTTTCCACCAAGATGAAAACCCTTGGTGGAAAACAGTGTCTAGTACATTCCTTGCTGGTACAGCTGGTTAACAAATGAATTTTTAAATATTCCAAAGTTCTGGAATCCAAAAATTAAAAGAAAAAAAAATGGATTGAACAAAATGTTTCATTAAACCCCAAATTTGTTTTGAATAAGAAAATGTTAATGGCTTTTCAGTTTTTTAATTAGTTAATATTTTGGAATACAAAGACATTTCAAATAAAAAAGAAATAAAGAATGTAGACTTTTTGAACTTTTTTCCTTATACAAGTACTCAGAAATAACACATTCATTTGTGAAAGTTTTCTGGTGTCAGTGAATCTCTGCATTTCACCAGAAAAAAACAAAACAAAAAGCCCAAAGCCGGCCTAACAAGGTCAGCTAGCTCAACTTCTCAGAACTACTTTAGCTTCAGGTCGTATAAACAACAAAAACCACCACCACAAACCTTTACTTCTAGGAAACAGTACTTGGCCCCATTTCTGAAGCATTCTGGGAAACTGGCTGAATTTTAATTTCCTTCTTCCAATTAATCTGCATTTCTTTCTCATATTAGTTAATGCGCAATTTTCTCTATATTCCATCTTCTTCTTCCTTCTCCCTTCCAAAAATATATAAACTGTCACCTTCTGCAAAAGTTTGAAGGTTACTATCCTATCATGGGTGTCACAACTAACCTTTTCATATGCAGAGATCCCTTCTCAGGGGCATCTTTTCAAAGTTTGTAGTTCTCAATGCCTGACAATGATGTGATTGATGTAGACATCAAGCTCTGGTGTTATAGCAATTGCCATTTCTGTCACCGTATCTGCAGGGTTTGCTCTCCATTATCTCAAAAAAATCTGGATGTCTGAATGTGAAACACCAAAAAAGTGTGTGCGCATCTACAGACCCATTGATCACTTCTAGATGCTCAGTCTAACACAGTTCAAGGTTACTATTAATCATATAAATTCAAGTGAAATGGTAAGCGTCAAGAATAACCTTCCCTATTTCCTAACCACTTCCAGTTCAGGAATTTCTCTCACCATCTCTTGAAGAGAAACTTTCAGTCTTAAAAAACACACATTTTCTGTTTTTACAGTCATTCTATTTACACAGTTAAACATTCTGGCAACAAAAATCCTCACAGCTCTAATGCTTTTTTTTTTTTTTTTTTTGCTTGTTTTTTTTCAAAACCATGCATTTCATAGTTATTTTCTTTCCTTTTAAGTTCGAAAGTAGTAGAAATTAATTAACACAGCATTTGTTGAACAACAGGATACAAACAACCCCTTCTGTATAACCAAGCTGGAAAAATGTCAGATCTCTCCTTTCAATGAAACATAATGCACCACTGGTTACCCCCATGCCCTTCAGGCTTTTCAGATGCTTTTACTACAAATCCCTGCTCTAAGATATCTGCAATTTATACAGTACAATATTGCTTCAAGCTGAAAGTTGACACAAAGTCTGAGGCAAATGGTTCATTTTATTAATAAAATCAGAAAGAACAGTCCAGATGGATATTTGAAGGCTCCTTTTTTTCCTGTCATCTATCTTAAACTATATTATTGAAAATAAAACAGAAAATCAGGTAAAGTTCTTCCTGAGATGGTTGCTTTATAATGTTTTTTTGAGACAGATCAAAGGTCTCATTCTTTTAAATGAATGGGATTCTTTTCTATTGACTTGGACTTTAAACGAAGGTCCAAGAGACACCCATAAGTTTAATTATTATTTACCCCCACATACACTTTTACTACCTACTTAATAAAACATATTTTGCTATAGTCTTTGAAAAAAATAATGCCCTATGAATATAAAGCTGCCCAAACCTGTTTCCACTGAAGTGAACAGATAATGGAAGAGAAATAGTGGGAGTATGATTAGATTCTCGCACATGAATGTTGTAAAACCCATTGTCATGACTCCTTTGGCCACCCAAAACACATTCTCAAATTATTGCTCTCTGGACTATTTTATGAACACTCTACTTTCTAGGTTAGGTTTCAGACTCTATCAATATGTCAGTCCTGCCTTTCTGGGGCTTGTTGTAAGGTCATTGCAGCTCTTCTGGGAGTTTGTATCCTTTTGCCTCTTGGGATAAGGACAGGCATTCAGAAAGTCGGAGGCTGAATTGATTCAGTCTTTGCAGGATGATCTAACCTGCCTAGATTGAAGCAATTTGCAAGTGAACAGACATTCCCTGTGGACTGAGAAATGCAAGTACAGTGGACACAGCTACAAGTGATGATTTAAGGTGCATTAGCCATTTTTAAGGTGCATTAAGGGCATGGCTCTACACTTATGTGGCCTTAGTGAATCTTAAAAATGGTGATTTTAGGCTAATCACATAAAGCAAATAGCAAATTTAGGCATGATTATTTAAGACACCTTAATCCACATGTAGATGCCATAAGGCACCTTAATGCTATATGACTGAGTGGGCGAGAGCTGAGCCTGCAGGGTCCCCATGATGCTACCAGGCACTGTCAAGAAGACGCAGTGGCACACATGCTAGAGCAGCAGTTCTGGCAACAGCGGTCCCTGATGGTGTGCAGTACATCAGCAGAGGGGGCAGGAGGTGCAAGGGCTCCTGTCAAAGCACAAGGGAAAGGCTCCCCATGACTCCCTGCAGGGGAAGGGGGCAGCACACCATGGGCAAGGTCTTTGCTAGTGGCTCCCCTGTGCCTCTCCATTAAGATGGGTTTGCTGGGTGGGCAGTGTAGCCCTGCAGGGGTGGGATGCCTTGCTGCCCACCCAGGATTCAGGTGCCCTTAGAAGCCTGCACTGGGGCTCCCACCTGAGACGGTAGGAGAGCTGGAACTGCATCTTCCCGCAGCACCTGGCATGGCTTTTGACAATCCACCCACCTCCATCCTGGGCAAGTGCCTGGCCTCTGGTACCTGAGTCCTGGGTGGGCAGTGAGGTTTCCTGCCCCTGTAAGGCTGCATTGCCTTCCCAGAAAATCTGCCCCAAGGAAGAGGCATGGGGGAGCCACTAGCAAAGGCCATGTCCATGTTGGACTGCCCCCTTCCCCTGCAGGGAGTCACATGGGGGGCTGTTTCTCTTGCTTTAACAGGAGCCATGTGTTCTTCTTGATAGTACCCAGAAGCAGCACAGGGTCCCACGGGCTTGGCTCCAGCCCACTGTTGTCCAACACTGGGAAGGTAGAAACACAGGGAGGGGGTTAGAGCTAGGGATGGGTAGACCACATCTGGGGGGACCATGTATGGGGCTCCCACCCCCTTGGCCAGCACTGGGCTGCAGCACCCAGCTATGCTACCATGAGTTTCTGGGGGCTGTCCAGGGTGCTGACAAGGGCAGACTGCCCATCGACCCACATTGATGTGTGTTAAAGCATCCACATGTAGACAAATGCCTAAATTACCATAATGTGCCTTAGGCTAAAGTGCATTAAGTTTAGGCATGCATAAATTCACTTGTAGACAGGACCAGTAAGAACAAGTTAGTATAAAGCGCTACTAAGTTGAAGTTGTATCATTACATAGAGACTCTGAGGAAGACATATGCTAATAAGAGGGTGCTATTATACAGTCATTTTTAATTGTTTGCTTGTTGTGACATTTTTCATCAACTTCTTATAAACATTAATTTTACAGAAAATGTTTCTGGCACAACAGAGACAATACTATCCATTTACAAGGAACTAGCAGCCATAGAAATTAAAGTTAAAAAGGACAAAAAAAAACGCAAAACAAAACAAACAAACAAACAAAAAAAAACCATGAAAAAATATAGTGCGTTTACCTTGCCAATTTTTACCTTAAGAATATATCATCCATGATTTTGGATGGTGTCTTTTACAATCAAAGACACAAAGAAAGTTATTCTCCCCCATAATCTCAGTGGCCATAACTGGAACTGCACCATGCACAACTTCATTATCTTCATGAGACCAACCAAAATCTCATTGTAGGTCTCTCATTATTAGACTTTCCCTTCATCATTCTAACTACCCCCAATAGATATGAGTCACTTATATAATAATGGTAGATCATGATAGCTATTTTAGTACAGATCATGAAAACTTATGATTTCAAAATTAGATGGCCATTTTGTTGCACGCACAATCTGACCTACATGTATGGTTTATGATAATTAAGTTTGGAAACTGTCACAATTATCTTGAATGTTATAGTATTGCAGTTGCAACTTCAAATGCCTTTATGTTCCAGTAGTATATTTATAATATTTGTGGCTGGACCCAATGATCTTCCAAGGTCCCTTCCAGCTTACTTTCTATGAATCTATAGTGTTTATGTTCTTGCAGTAATACCATAAAATAATGGTAAGTTAACGAGTGCTGATTTACAATGTAGATCATAGAAAAGTAGTTATGACTTCCCTATTAATACCAAGCAATTTCCTTGTGGTAGATGTATACAGAGAGAGGGAGAGGGAGAGGAAGAGGGAGATGGGGAGGGAAACAGAATATGACAGAGCGAAGGTACATATTGTTTTTAATCTGAGGTAAAAAGAATAACTAACTATTTAAACATGAAAGCTAGAAGTTATAATGAACCTTTAATATAATTTAAAGAAAACATAACTGTATTTTAAAGAATAAAAGTAAATAACAAAATGTTCAATGCCTTGTCTATGATATTTTGATTGCATTTATGGCTGTAAGTTTAAGGGTCTATGGTTTGTGTTCTGGACAGCACTAACAAATAAAACCTGCCCATCTAAGAGCTCTAACCTAATTTTAAATCAAAGACAATTTTCTATCAAACTGTCAGATGAAACGTGCACATTTTGTTCCTCAACGTGTCTGAAAATTACTGAGCAAAATGGCAATATATTCTAATTATTTTAATTACTTTTTCATTTGTCATTTCATTGTCTTCTTATACCAAGATTACATTTCTCTCCTCCAGATTATTTTAAGAACGATTTTAATATGAAGTAGTATAAGGCAATATTATGCGTTGTTGCCAGACTTTTTCCACTTTCAAAAGGCCTAGGCCTAAGCTGCAGAAGTGTGGCTCAGGCACAAGGACACAGAAGCCTGTGTCTGAGTGACCATAGCATGAACATTCACAGATGTAATAACTAGTTTGGAAAAAAAAGCAAAGGAAGTCATCTATGTGTTTAATTAGATGCAATCAAACAGAGCACAAGGCTTGAAATTAAATGCTATAAGAAAGAACCATATGTAGTGATTGATATAGCCAAATGTATTGAATGTTATTTTGCTATATAGCAGGCTTGCCTTTCCAATCTTGGGTTGAGTCCCAGGCTTGAGATGTTGCTGTTTTGATTGGTGGAGCCCATCCACCAATCAGGAGGCAGCAAGAGGAGTTAAGTCATGCCCGTTTCCTGAAGGGAGGGGAAGAGGAGCTCCCCTGGGACCTGAGTGTAGACTGCAACAGTGTCAGGTCCAGAAGATTTCAGGGGCAGAGCCCTGAAGAGTATAAAAGGAGCTGCATGCCCAGCACGAGGGAGACGCACACAGTTTAACAGTTCTTCACGGGTCTCCTTCCCTGCAGATTCACTGCTCTCTGCCCAGCTCTGCCTCTGCTTCTGCTGCTGGCCTGCCCTCTCTCTGGAACTTTCTAGCAACCACCTTGCTCCGCCAGCCACCTGTGGACAAAACCCCAACTTCCTCCTCAGCAACCTCCTCTGTAAGCTCACCAGTCACTGTCTTCATTGCAGATTCTCTCAAGACCTCAGATGATTTGCTTGATTCACCATACTGCTCCTCACAGCTTGCATCCATGCTGCCTCCTCCAGCAATCCAGCTGCTCACTTCCTCTCTGCTCCCTCCAGCACTCCAGCATTACCCCTGGGTAGCCCACCTACATGGTCATGGTGTTTTCCTTCCAGGATGTTGCATGCATCCTCATAGCCAGGTGATGTTACTGCCTGCCCTGCCAGCAGTGAACTGTTCTATTTATATAGGCAGCCAGGGGGCTAAAATGGCCACCGCAATCAAGCACCTGCTGGCTGCTTGGCTCTGCTCTTAAAGTGGCAGGCACCAACAGTGCCCTGCTACACACCTTCCCCCTTAAAATCTCCCTGGGGGAGATTTCCACTCATGCTCCTCCAAAGCAGGCTCCCCTCAGAGCCTCTGAAAGCCTGCAAGTGGCGAGCACCTCCAAAGGTGCTCCACCACACCCCCCCCCCCCTTAAAATTGGCATTCAGGGGTCTTGCTTGGCTGCCTGCTCTGCTGGCTTTGTTCCAGCCTACTGAAGCCCCTGCCACATGGCAAGCACCCCAAAGGTGCTTCGCCACAGTGGGAGTGGCTCAGGTCCAAAATGGCTGAGAACCACTGATCTACACAGTAGTTACTATCTTTGGTGAATGCATTTCTCAATATTATTTGTAAGGCTGGGGTGCATTTGCATCTCAAAGGCAAAAAAAAGAGTTACATTACTATACAACACATTTAGTCAAATTTATTTTAAAAACTTTATGAGAAATAGCTGGCATTACTCCTACAGGCATGGTTTTGTAAAAATGTTTCGCATAGTGGTTTATACAATTAGAATATTGGTGCACTAAACCCTAGAGGTATGCAACATGGGCCCTATTCGATTTGGATTCTGCCCAAATCAGAGACTGATTTGTTGATTCAGATCACTGTCTCTGATTTGATGCAGCTGAATCCAAATCTGAAGATTCGATGCTGATTCAGAGAATCCGTGATTCAGATATAGATACAGCTTTAAAAGTTTTTTCTACATACCTCAAGGTAGCAGGTGTGGCTTGTGATCACTGTGATGCTGGTGCACATGGAGCATCCTACAGGAGTGTGAGGGGGGGGGCCCTCCATGTGCTCAGTGGCAAACTCGGGAGTGGACTGGAAGTACTTCCATGTCTACCAGGGACCACACTGGGGGGCCCCCCATGCCTCCCCAGCTTGGCAATCAGCCACTGGGGGACCCTGGTGCCCCCCCCCGACCCAGGAGGCACCAGTCACTGAGCTGGGCAGGCGTGGGGGGGCGGGCACCCAGCGTGCTCCCTGGTGGATCTGGAAGTGGACCAGAAGTGCTTCTGGTCCACTTCTGGGTCTGCTGCTGAGTGCATGGAGGCCCCCCCCCCACACTCATGTAGGATGTTCATTTGCCCCAGCATTGCAGCATTCATGAGCCTAAAGGTATGTAGAAAAAACATTTAAAGCTATCTCTATGTCTGAATTGCTGAATCTTTCTGAATCTCACTGAATTGATTTGGAGCGTTCCAATTTGATTTGGAGAGATATAAAAGAGTATCCTGATTCATTTCAGATTCACAGATTCAACAACCGAATCAAGCTGAATCTCTGCTGAATCGAATAAGGGACCAAAGCTTCACACAACCCTACTAAATACACCTTCCCAGGCACCAAATTTCTCTCTAGTGGCTCTTTCCCCCATGAAGACCTCCAAAAGAGTCATCATCAACTATTACTTTATTACAGACTTTTCAGTGAATCTAACTCCAGTGCTCTTCCAACAACACTTTCACAAAGGAAATTTTATTGTCACTCTTTTTGCCTTTTCTGAGAGACTCCTCTCACCCTCCAATTAGATTTGTGGATTTCTTTTGTTCAGCCCACCCTTCAGACTTTACCTTTTTAAAATCCACCATTTAATGCACATATCTTTATATAACATTCTAGTATAACAATATTATGACCACAAGACCTTAAAATTTCACCAGGGTTCATCATATTTGGCTCATGTTTAGGATAAAACCCCAAAGACTTTCTGTTCTTTTTTTGGTTGCTCAACAGACTGCTATTGCAAATGATATTGTACTGCCTCCAGAAAACATTATATAAAGTATTCTGAAAAGTTTCCTGTAGCAAGAATGCCAATAACGTAAATCTCTCATGACCAATGCTTCTGACTTTTCAAAAGTTCACCTTTCTACATTAACTTTTCTTTTCTCTTATCTTCCCCTTCCCTAGAGATCTGTAACTATTTAAGCAAAATGCAATCACTTATATTATGAAAACCTTCACTCTCTGCTTTCTCTGCTCTAACTATTCTGAATCTTCTAAAATATGTTATACTTGTTCTAAATTTAAAAGTTCACTCAATCTGATTTACAGCTACAATATACCCTCTCCCCATCTTGTCTCCCTTTGCAAGTTAACCTGAAATTACAGGTCTACTTAAACAATTTTTCATTTAATTATGGAAGTAGGCTATTATGAATTTTATTCTTAGAACAAATCACAATATATTTCAGCTACTGTACTCATGCACATACAACACACCCTGGAATATAACATGAATCTTGTTTTTGGATAGAAAGAATGAAGAAGAGAGATTTTTTCCAGAATTATGGCTGCATAGAGCATGGACAGAGCTTAATTTTCAGATGACTCATCCTTTCTTTCCTGCTCAAGTGAAACCAAAACCCTAGGTGTTACTGAAGACTAGTCTTCATGGGTGGATCTCTGATTTTGAAGAGTTAAAGAATCTCCAAGGTTGTAAAATAGGAAGAGAGAAACAAGGTGCTGCTAGCAAACAGCAAAACTGCCCTAAGACAGGTTAGCTGGGTAGTGGGAACTATGATTAGTAATTCTATCCAAGGCAGAAAATTAGCTTCCCTGTTTAATTTTGAAAAATGGTGCATGTATGCAAGAAAATAGAGTAGTTTTAGGCCAGGTGTGCATCTCTATATAAACACAGCAGCATTTTTTATCTTGGGATTTTAATCTCTTTTTTTTCTGGTAGTGTATGTACACTAGTTTAATAGTACACACTTAGCCTACTTGTTAAAACAAGAACCTAGAATTCAAGAAATCTGACTCCTAATCCAGTCTTTTCCATTGTCACCTGACACAACATTAAAATATTTATGCACTGGCTGCCATTCCTATGAAATGGAAATTTCACTACTTTATCTATGCTTGTGACATGGATTGTTTATGTTAAGTGTGTTTAACTGTCAATCATGTACAATATTAATGAAAATTAATAAAAGACGCCATGTGAGGGCATACTATGATTATATTTATTCTTTCAGTATTATTAATTTAATCTATTTTCTAAATATTAACACAAACCCACACACAAAAAAGCATTTAAGCATACATTACCATAGGAAGTATAGCAAAAGGAAGAAACTATAAAAGAAAAAGAAACTAGGAAACCCTAAATTAGTTTTATGACTGAAGGCAAGTTGTTTTGGGTCAAAATTATCATCTTGCAGCCTAAGCCTTGATAAAAGTTTTGTCCAATGGGGTAGTCACCAACTTTGTCTTTGGCTTCACTCATGAACGTAAAAAAGAAAGAATGGCTTTATGATGGGAAGTGTGTTAATTGCCTTTGTAGGTTACTTAATTTATCTGAGACACTATTCTCTGTGTGTGTTAAATATAAACATAATACCTCCTTTCTCCCTCCCTTTTGTCTATTTAGATCAGGGGCTAGCAACCTTTTACATGCCATGGGCTGAACAACCTGGCTCCAGTCCAAGGTGGGCTGGGTAGCTTCCACAGTACATCAGTGACAAAAGTGGGTGGGGTGGGGGTGCTTTCCCTGGGCCCATGATAGTCAGGAAGCTGGGAGCTGTGCCCATGTTGCTACCACTTCTTCCAGCCCTGCCCCCTCCCCCAAGTCCTCAGTTGTGTCACAGCTTTCAAGCCCATGGGGTGGTGCTCTGGAACCAGGTAACTGTAAACTACACCTGCACTGCTCCCTTCCCTTCTCTCATGCTCCTCAATGTGGTGCAAACACAGCTGAAAGCTGCACAGCCTCAGCACAGCTGCCCACCACTTGGAAGCTGTGCCCAGGCTGAAGCTGGAGTGTAGCAGAGGGGCAGGAAGTGGTGGCAGCACAGATACAATTTGCACATTCCCAGGCCTAGTGCAGCTTCCCACCAGCTGAAAGCTGCACCCGTGCTGTAGCCCGGAGAGAGGAGCTGGAGGAAGCAGCAGTGACACAGCTCCCTGCTTCCCGCTCTCACACAGGCATAAGCAAAGCCCTCTACCATTTACAGACTGCTGAAACCACTCAGCCTACACTGGACCTGGTGCAAGAGGGCAGGGAGAAGTGGCAGTAGTGTGGGCACATCTGGAAGCTTGTTGAGCTTGGTACAGCTTCTTGCTGCCCAGCCCTGCATGGGCACAGGCAAAACCCTCCAGCTATGTGAGCCAGTGGCTCCATGGGCCATACGTCACCAACCTCTTATTTAGGTTATTAGTTCTTTTAGGTGTGACAGTTTCTGTGCATATAGGAAGAAACAATTGGGAAGTTAGGGCCTGAATGTGCTACTACCATAAACAACAGTTCCAATAATTTGCTGAAGCATGGAAATGATGTTATAAGCAGTCTCATAATAAATATTTGTAAAGATTGTTCCAGTTCTATTTTTTTATCCTCCGAGAAGAACTGCTTCTATTAGGAGCTGTCTTGTAAGTTCCTGATTCTGTTATGTAGGCTGACAACACTACTGTACAATTAGCAATACAATTTCACTATAGTTATGTCATAAAGAAATAGTTAAAAATAGTATTCAGGAAGAGCATTCATGAGTATCAAATGAGTGTACAAATTATCTACACCAAAATATATAGAAATAAATATTCTTAGTGGAATTCTTTGAACTCTTTCTTCTGTTCTTCATAAAAAGCTACAGAAACCCTAACATAAGCATTGTGTTGCAAAATGCTTATTAAACACAGTTGACACCTTGAGAATTTCAAATGTATGTCTCTAGTGGGAAACAGGTCATGATTTCCATGCAATGATGACATGAAAGAGTATGTGAGTGGATACAATTCAGATAACTTGGTTGCTATTTAAGCAATATACTAAATCCATTTTTAAAGCCTCTAGTTTGAAATAGTATGTTTTAGTATCAGAATCAAAGGAAAATGAATGGATATGGAGAAAAATAGAAATAACAATATATGTGAATAATGAAATGCTGTACACAGGAGACAGAGACAGAAACTAACTGTCTACAAAGTCTCAATCCATTTATAAAAAACTGTTTCTCTGAGAAGGAATAAACCTTTTATCACTGGGAATTTACCTTACTATACTTGGCAGGTCTCTTTATAATTTCACTTTTACAGATGTGAACAAAGCCTGTAGACCTCCTGATGCCCCTGAGAGGTTTACCAGAATACCGACCGAGCCTGGAAAGTATGGTCTGCGTGTTTGCCTTAGGGTCTCATTTGGCAAACATTTATACCCAAGTAGAAAATGATTTTGCCATTTATATAATAAAATATGAACACCAGAAGGTCCTAGGGACCAGCTTCTCATTAAAAAATGACACAGGAAAAAGCCATTGACCGAAGCATGATCCCTTGCATTACAGATCATTTTATTACCTCTCTTCCTGAGGTCTGATGTAAGCTAAGTTTTACTTTAAACACAAATATTAAAATCCCTAGGACTCAGACTTCTCTTTCACAGAGTATTTGTTACATACAAAAAAAAAAATAGACCCTAGATGTAAATTATCTTACTTTCCAGAGAGGAAATTATGCATAGTAGAAAAAACAATCTGTGGCCCAGCCTTACCTTACTGTCAGCAATAGCTTCCATTGGCACAGACCCAGCAGAAAATCTTTAGAGGTTGCAAATTTTCCAGAGAAAGACTCAGAGATTAAAATTCTCATAAACCAAGGGCCAATAAGCCAAAACTATCCTAAATGAACAGGATTTCCAAACAACGTGCGAATTTAGTGAGTGGCCTTAGTGAACTATAGTGGTAACTAAATGCTGCTCCCACCTATGGGGGTAACAGTATTGATTGCCCTTCCCTGGCATATATATCCCCCAGATAAGGGGTTTTAAACCTTTTTAAAGGGTACCTGGGTACACTTCTGGCAGAGCGTGGGGGCGGGTGGGAGCCTTGGGCAGTGGTGGTGTGGGGTGGTGTATGGCAGCAGCAGCTACTGCATGCCTGACTGCCCTCCTCCCACTCCCTCCAGCCCCTTGCAAGCTGGATATCTGCCAGCCTACAAAGAGCTCTTTGCAAAAGAGCAAACTCTATGCCTTTATCTGTTAAAATGAAAAATCCACATTTTTCTTGGGTAAAGGGAAAAATCTGCAGTTTTTCCCATTTTTCCATGGGAAAAGGAAAACCTGTATCTCTGCTCATGAGATTTCTTTTGATCCAATCCTCCAATTTGTCTAGATGTTTCTGATACCTAGCCCTACCCTCTAGCATATCTACTACACCTCTCAGTTTGGTGTCATCTGCAAATTTCCTGAGGGTACACTCTATGCCATCTTTCAGGATGTTGATGAAGATATTCCTTGCATCTTAAAATTCATCTAGTTTATTGAATTTCTGGTGTCATAAGAGAAAACTGTTATAAGATTTCCTCAGGCACCATAATCATTTTTATGTACTACACTAATATGTACTTATCATTGTGCAATGTACAAAAGAAAGATTTCCCTTAATAAATGCATATCTAAATGTATTAATAAGCTACAAGAAACAAGATTAAATCATTCTAAGCATTAAGCATGCATCACTCACTCAGCCCATTTCTTCTTGCTCCTCATTGCCTGATCTTGTGCATTCTCTTAAAACATTCCATGAAAGACTTTGGTTTATTTTCTGGTTTCACACCCAGACCCCACTTCCCTGTCTTTCCTTTCCCTTCCTTGTGTATTTGTTTTGTTTTTGCAAAGTAAGCCAAGCCACAAGTGCAAAGTAATTCTCCTATAATTAACTGATTAATCATACAATAAATTTAGACCAGCCACTCATGTAAAGTAATTTTCACACCATAACAATGACTCTCCAGCCACAAAATTAGTGCTTGAAACTGTATAACAACTCTATAGCTGATTTCTATCCCACTTTAACTTGAACCTGTGGCAGGGTCCTTATAGCCACTTGCAAAAAACAGCCCTAAAGGCTGCTCTAGTAACAGCAGACTGACAACGTGTAATGACAGCCATGCCTTTCTATACCATGGGAGAGATGGGTAGCCAGGGGAATGGCAAAAAAAAAAGGGAATCTTCTCACTCTCTCCCAGACAAGTATATATTATGAGAGCAAAAATTCCCCAGTACACCAAAATATTGGAGACTCACTTATGCACACGCATAATTTTACACTTGATCACAGCAGTAGGAGTAGAGTTGCTTTCAGGCATATGTACATGGAGCCTAAGCCTGTGCCATTCACTCTTCTTTTTGTTGTTCATCCTGTTAGTCATCAGCTTAGTCTTTGGCTTGACTCACTAACATAAAAAAAAAATACAATTTCTTGATATGATCCCACTACAGAATGTTTTAGTAGAAACTAAAATGTATATTTCTTCTAGTCTAAAATATTTGTATAAAGTTTACAGTATGAAAGCTGTGGAAAAGTAAGGTACCATTCATTTTGAGCTTCCTGATTAATGAGAACTCAGGCTTGTAACAAATAATAGGTTTACTGTTCAAAAAGCAGTTGGCCCATCAGCTTTTCATGTTCTTTTAAAATGTTTTTGAATTATTGTGTTAAGAAATAACAGCTACACTCAGCATATTACTATAGCAAATGCCAGTAAAACATATAGTAAAAATTGGAAAACCCATTGAGGTGCCCTTAATATTGCAGACATATAAATGGAATGAATAAGGAAAGAGGGGAAAGGATATACACACAAAAGATCAATAGTTTTTCACTCATAGCCAATCTCATTAGAGTGCCAAGCAGACAATCCATTATGATAGCTGCATTCTGCACTTCGGCTTAAAGAGCTGCAATGTGTGTGTTCAAACCAGCTGTTTGCATTAGAACCTGAATTTTATAGAAGAAGATTCCAACCAGAATATTTCACAGAATATTTCAGCCATATAATTTACATGTTGTTTTCCTCACTCTTCTATAAATATCCAGCACTAACAAATTCAAATATTAAGGGAAGGTTACAGGTCCTCTGACCCTCTCAGAACAGGCAAGGAGCCTCTGAAACTGCGCCTTCAGTACTTCCAATGTATTTGTTCCAGTTAAAGCAGATAACTGCACACAAGTCTCTTGCTCCAAATTTATATTCAATTTGGATAGTTTCCTTGAAAACTTGGCCTAACCTCACCCCAGAGGCTTGCTACCCAAACCAAAGGCAAAAATCACTGCTTATTGAAAAAAAGTTCTCAGACTGCCCTATCTTTGGTTCCTAGCTTTAATTGTCTAATTTAGGTTTCAAGGTTTTTAAAACTTTTGCATCACGGAAGAAAGGTTAGGGCACCCCGTTCTCTTTGCCCTGCATAAGAGGACTATATTTCTCCATTACTGGTGTCTGCACAGGCCTGCTTTAATCAATAAACATAGTATGTGCTGACAGTCAGCACCTCTGTGTCAGAACTAACAATAAATCAAATCAGCATTGTAAATATGTTGTAACTTTGAACAGCTCTGCCCAGCCTTTCACTGCTGAGACAAATATCTGCCTCACTAGTAGTGACTGGTTAGAGTGCAGAGATTTGCAATAAAGCAGGACATTAGTAATGTGACATTTCGGGGGTAGGAGTAGGCAAGGAGGAAAAAAGTGTAACAGAACAGAAATTCAGGGCACAAAAACCAGCTTAAAAATGACAGAACCCAGCCTAAGATAGACCTAGTAGTAGTATCATATTTAATTGGTTTAAATTAAACCAGTCTATCAAACTTCTGCACCAGATTCCCTCCTGACTCAAGTTAGGTTGCAGCCTCCTGGCATCCCAGGCAGCTTTGTGGGTCCCTGCTAACCCTGTCTCACAGGGCAGGTGGGTTAACCTTGGCCCATGCTCATCTGCTTTGACCCCACGCCATCACATTACTGAGCCAGCAAAGCCTCTACTCTCCAGTGCTATGTCCTGCCTTCATCTGCCAGCCAGGCTGGGAAGTGGTGGCGAGGGGGGAGCAGAGGCTCCCACCCCTGCCTCCACCCCAGCCAGCAGAAGTGGAGGTAGTGCGGGTTTCCCCTCCACCCACTGTGTGGCCTAGCATGGCTTCTCTCACTAGCCCTGCCCCTCACCAGCAGAAAGGGAGAAAAGGAGAAGTAGAGGCCCTTGCCAGATGGACCTGCCCCTCCCCACCCACCCAGCCAGCACAGCTGGGACAGTGCACAGTGGGGGCTTGCACCCTCCTCCATGGCATGGCCCAGCTTCACAGCATGGCTTCTCTCTCAAGACCCACCCCCATTCCAGCTGTCAGCAGTGGGAGAAAGGGAGGGATAGCAAAGGTCCCTGCCACGTAGACCCAGCCAACCTAGAACCAGTCAGCATAGCTTGAGACGACACATATCAGGGGCTTTCCTCCTTCCCCCTCTACCTTGGCCAGCACAGCTTCTCTCCCTATCCCTGCTCCCCACCAAATATGAGTGGTGGAGAAATGGTGGGGAAGTGAAGTCTCTCAATATATTAACCCCCCCCGATTATTCTGGCTGGGGCAGGGTGGGGCAGGGAAGGTCCATGCAGCCGAGAGCTCCACCTTCCCTCTTCTCCTAGGCCATGCAGTGAAGGAGGGAAAGTCCCCATCACGTGGCACCCCCCCCCAGCTGTGTTGACTGGGTTTGGAGGGGGCCAAGTCCACACAGTGTAGTCTCTCCTTTCTCTCCCTCCCCCTTATTACTACCACTGGCAGTGGGCCACTAGTGCAGCATGAGGCTAGGGAGAAATCCTGTGCTTGGTCTCCCCCTCCATGTGGCTGTCTGCAAGGGGTCGGGGCCATGCGCCCCACAGCCATGATGGGGTGGCCAGCTGCTAAGCTACACTCGACTGCCGTCAGCAGTCTGAAGCACACTGAGAGGCATACGAGTTCTCCCCCAGCCTGCTGGCCTCAGCCAATGCAGGCATCTGTCTCCCCTACTTCATCCCCATCCATGGGCAAACATGTGTTCCCTTCACTCCCGATCCAATCTATGCAGTTTAGAGAATCCCATCAAGGTTTAATCAATTCTGCACCAGGCTTTCTGAAGGTCTGTACCTAGCCTTAGTTTCTAAGGGTGTGAACAAGCATTTACCAGAACAAGTTTGGGTCTAGGCAGCTTAATCCAGGCCATTTAGACCTAGACCAGAAACAGCATATGTTGCAGTTCACCACTCCTGGGAGCTGCACTGGGAAACCAGCTTGAACTCAGGGTGGAGGGAAAGTGGGTCTATGGGGAACTGGTAGAGAAGGAGGAAGCTGGCAGGTCTGTGTAGGCATTGGCAAAGCCCAAGAGGTGGAGGGCTGTCTAGTGAGGAGAGAGGTACTAAAAATAGTCTAACCAGGGTTGGGAATAGCACAGCCCTAGGGCTGGGGTGACTGCTTTGGATTTCCTAGCCCCAGGGCTGAGCTGTGAATATGTACAGGTGGTTGCCAGATCAGGTTAACCCCTTCACAGATTGGTTTAACCCCATCTTGATCCAAGTTAGTGCACCTACTCAGGTGAACTAACTTAAATTACTCCTGCATTTTGGGGGGGTAATTTAAGCCCTCTGTACACATGTACAAATTGGCATTTAGACTGACGTAACCCTAAACCTTGTAGGTCAGGTCTGACTTATGTTCTGCAAGTGTTTGCGTTAACACACCTAGCCATATTGCTAGCAGTCTTGTGAATCCCTAAAATCATTGCCCACCCACCCATTCAAACATTCAGCAAATTAAACTTGTAAAGGACCACACTAAGTTTGCACTGAGATTCTTACAGAAGATTCTATAGTCCTAGGATAACAATATGGTACAGTGCTTTTCAAGAATACAAAGAAAGCAATTAGGCAAACAGCAACATGGAAAAAACTCTATCCAATATATTAGTGTATTCTAGTAATCCCCATCAATGAAATAGCTGAATACTTCCCAGGTTAAGTTGTTTAGCATGTAGTTCTCAACTATAACTAGGAAAATAAATTGATATGGCTGACCAAACAGAAAAATAATTATTTGTTTCAGGTCAACTATAAATAGGCATGGGATTCTTCTCCATTTTTTTTAAATGAACCAATCAAAACAAAAAGCTGGAAAAAATTGCAATAAGTCAAAGCAAATAGTCCTCAATGGCTCAATGTCTAGGTGGGAGGAGGTATCAAGTGGGGTTTCCCAGAGGTCTGTCCTGGGTCTAGTATTGTTCAACATCATCATAAAAAATTTTTATGATGGTATGGAGTGCAAGCTTAGCAAATTTGCTGATGACACCAAGTTGGGTAGAATTGTAAAGTCTCTGGAGGACAGGGCTAGGACCTTTATAAACTGGAGGAGTGGTCCACATTCAAGCAGATGAGATTCAGCAAGGATGCATACAGTGTTCTGCACGTGGGAAGGAATAACCACATGCACAGATACAGATTGGGGAATGACTGGCTAGGCTGCAGTACTACCTAGAGGGCTACAGTAGACCATAAGCTGAATGAGCCAACAACAGGTGCCTTTACACATGCTTGTTCAAGTTCTAATTAGAATGCATCAGAGCAGATTTAATTAATCAAGTCTGGTCCATGTTCCAATTAGAATATTCTAGCATCACCTCACTGTCACATGCATTAAGCCCTTGCACATTTCAAAATAGCCATGGGGGCACTTTATCTAACCCTCATTGAATGAGCTTTAAATAAAGTGCCCCACCGCCATTTAAAAATGTGTGGGGGCTTAATACATATGACAGTGAGCCATTTTAAATTAGAACAGCTGTCTAGGAACTTGTCTAATTAAAATACCCCTACCCCTGAGCACATGCATAGGTAGGCAATGTTTGTTTCTCGATGGGTTTTTTGTTTGTTTGGATTTTTTGAAAAAAAAGGAAGCCAGCAGCATCTTGGGTTGTATTAACAGGAATGTCACTTGCAAATAAAGGGAAGTAATTCTTCCACACTATGCTGTGGAATCTCCATGCTTGGGAATTTTCAGAAGAAGTTTAGACGGACATTTGGCTGGGGTGGTTTAGTCAGAGATGATCCTGCCTTAAGCAGGAGAATGGACTACTAGATGACCACGTAAGGTCCCTTCCAGATCTACTTTCCTATGACTGTAGAAGAAAAGTTTTGCCCGATTTGAAACAAAACATTTTTATTTTTTTTTATTAATCATAAGTAAATATTATAAAACCCAAAATGCATTACTTTGAAAGGGTTGAAACTAAACTGACTGACTAAACAATTATTTTCCTTTGATATCCACTTATGTTTAACTCCTCAGGCATTAGTGAAGTTTCTCTTGTTTTACACCAGAGGAAAAAAAAAACAGCTTTGTTTTTTTTTCCTCCTTTGAATAACTGTACCACTGGACCTTCCTCTAATACAGAGAAAATTAAATGACTGTATGCATTGGATCTTGTTACATCACTGACCTGAATCAAGAAAACAGGGAACCCCCCCCGTCTCAATGGAGTGAATTTTGCTTCTGATAGTGACAGACATTGACTATTCCTCTCAAAATACAGGACCCAAATTAGGCTTTAGATTTAATTTTACTAATGCAAGAAAGAAGAAAGTCTAAAAGGCAAAAAAATAAATAAATAAATAAAAGGAAGAAAGAAAAAAAAAAAATCTTTCCTCACTCTTTAAAGCCCTATCTGGCTACATCTGTTCTAGCTTCTCTCTTTTAAGCCCTGTCTGGCTAAATCTGATTGACTAACAAGTAAAAAGAAAAGATCCATCCAATTATGGGGCAGATGTAGATGCTTCACAAACTTCCTTGACTGATTTGTGCAGACAGACAATGTAACAAGGACACTTATAGCTTTTTTTAAATTGTTATCTAGGATCAAGCTATTGAGCTTTCAAAGCAAGTGTACAAATTTACCTTTTGACTACACAAACACTTGTTTGCTGGAGAATGAATCTATTAGTCAGAAAAAACAATTGTTGTTTGTATTTGTGTCAGCAATTTTGACAATCCACTGTCAGATTTATTTGCGAAGAATGTCTCAGTGATCAAAATGTTATGTTATTGGGGGAAAAAAGTATTACAGTATATTTCAGGTCAATACTTCCTGCAGCACCTATTCCTTCCAAACAAAATTTACTCCTCTTAAGACAGATAGATATGTGTGAATGTGCTTCATGCAAGTAATGGGCAGGGTCTCTTCACCCATATTGCATAAAAGTCACCTTTGAGACCAGGGAAACTTGTTTGATTATATAAATGAAGTAGACCTAACTAGATTCAGATAAAAAACAAAACAAAACACAAAAAACACAACAACAAAATAAAATGGATGAGAAGATTAATTCCCTGAAAAAAAAAAAAAAAAAAAAATCTGAATACAGAGAAAGGTTTCAGCTGATAAGGTTAAAAATCAACATGATTTTTTATTCCAAAATATCAGGGACCAAGTCTGTCCCAATATCATTTGAAACATTTGAAAAAAAAAAATTGAAAAACCAAAAAAGTTTTCATTTCATTCCAAACTAGGAAACGCAGGGACTGCAGGATTTCTACAGCCTAGAACTCTAGGGCAGCCTCATCCTTCAGACTACTGTGGAGCTGTGTCTACCAGGTCTTTCATACAGCCTGGACACCAACCGGGGGGACAAAAAAATGCCAAGACTTTGGGATTTGGACAGTCCCTATGAAAGGGCTACCCTGGAAGTTCCAGTAGCTGCTGAATAGAACTGACACGATCTTTATCAGTTTCACGGACATCAACCAAACCAAACCAATGGTGACCTTGGCAAAACTAGCATCTTTAATGGTACATAATTGCATGACATTTCTTTATTAGACAAAGCCAAGGTTAAAACTTTGTTCCCACAAAACATTTTGATATTTCATATTTTTTGTTCTAAATTGGCTAAAATGCCAAAAAAAAAAAAGTGATTTTTTTCTCTTTTGTAATTGTTGTTGCTGCTAGCCAAAAAGTTCTGAAAATATCTGATCATCCTTTAAGAATATCCAACTATGAAGTAGAGTAACATCTTAAGTTCGGGGGTTCCTACTGGGGGTATGTTAAGTGGGCAGTATTTGATGCAGACTGGGCCCAATTTGGGGGACAGCGATTCGATTCACTGATGCAGATCACTGTCTCGATCTGAAGATTCGATTCTGATTTGTAGAAAAAAAACAAAAAACATATAAAGCTGTGACTATGGCCAAATCATATCAGAGTCTTCTGATTCAGTTTGGAGATATTAATGGGTCTCCTGATTCAATTTGGATTCGGAGATTCAGATGCTAAATCAGGCCGAATTTCCTCCAACTCGAATCAGCAACTGAAGCTTCACCCAGCCCTAGTTCCCATGTGTGGTGTAAGTGTGAAGGAACAAAGTAGTAATTCTAACAAAAGCTTTATAGATGAGCTGTTTGTGTGTTAACTGGAGGAAATTTAAGTCTCATGCATTTCCCTCTATTGCTTGTGAATTTTAACTGCCCACAGCTGTAATTAAAAGGTTTTTTTTTTCCTATAGCTTAAAGTATATATTGTATGTACCTTAGATTTTCAAAACCATTCAAACAAATTCTCCCCCACCACCCTTAAAAGGCTTTTCATTGTATTTTTAAAGACATGGTTATTGGTTTCCATTCACCTAACTAAACACCTACACATTCAGCTAATACAAGAAGGCTGGTGACATAAGATTACACTATTAGCATATAAACCTTCTCATGTATAATTTATAGATACTATAGTTTAAACATCTTTTCTTCTTAGACTCTGGGCACAGTGTTCAATTTCAGCTAATCCTTTCATCTTTTTTTCAATCTAAATTGTGAAGGTCAAAGTGAATGCAACACTCCTTATAAAAATCAGAACCAAGGTCAGCCTTTGAATTTTATGATCAAAATTTCCCACAGGAGGATAGAATAAGGGCTGGCAATCAATTCACTTTCTGATACTACCACTGCCTAATTACCAAGCACTTCTAAACCAGAATGCCTATGTTTGAAAATAAAACAACTCTTGTAACATATTTTTACAACCTACCTCAATAACGAGTCTAAATTTATTACACATTTGTCAGAAAATATGGCTGAATCCTCTTCACAACATGTAGGTTCTGATTAAAACAGTGATTTTTATTTTTTTTTTTCTAAATGACATAAAACCAAGTTTTTCGGCCTTTATCTGATTGACTTTGCCCTAAGCATAGAGTGATTTAGTGGTGGGCCCCACATGGCAGTATGTTGCTACAACTCTTTGTATGCAAGTAACATTAGATATTTTCCAGTGGTTTACTTCAACAGCATCTGTGAAGAGAAAGTCATCTTTCTCTGATTTTTTTTCTTCATAGGTGGAAGATCAAAGCAGTACTAACCCATTAAAAAAGCACTGTAAATTATTTCTCTTAGTGCACAGCCTCCAGGTATAGACATACACATAAAATCAATGAAGTAGAAAAGACTTAGTAGGTTACCTTGTCTACCCCAACATTTGCATGTTCAACTTGGAACAAAATACATATGTATGCTTGAATGCATGTGTGTTTAGAAATTGGTCCCCATTTGTATTTTTTAGCTTTTGGCTTAATATTATTTAACATGACTTACCCCAAATCCTTTAGCTGATCATCCCATAGTCTAATAGATACTAATTGATGTCCCTTTACCATGTATGTAAAATACTTCATGGTTTAAAAGGTGAAAAAAAGCTAAACATAAGATGCCCAGACTGATTATGGGAGCAGGCAGAGAGGCTTGGACAGAATGATAAAATCAAATGTATTTTGAGTGTATTTGATATATGAGGAAGATGAGAAACACCTTTGAAATTCTTCCTTTTGAAGCACTTCCTAAAAATATCTGTGTACCCCCAGTGATCCACCAGCATCAATGGCGCTCTAATCCCCACATTCAGGGGAGGGGAGCAGTATGACAAACTATGGGTTTTATTCTCATATTCCTACTTGAACTGTGTTCATGTTGGTATAATGTTGTGCACCTCAGTTTACCCAAATTTTACCTAAGAAAGGGATTAGTAGGCCCCTGGTGTTAAAAAAGCTGTCTACATGCTGAACAAAAGGAGATGGAGCTCTGGTGTCAGTGGGATTTGAATAGCCTTGTTTACACATGACAGAAGTTGGATGGCAGACTCTCTGGAGGCTCCAGGGAAACTACAGAACAGCTGAAAAAGCAGGGGATCAGCATCTTCAACATGATTCTGGAGACAGAGACAAATGAAAATGTTTGGGGGCACCAGAGCTGGGAGACTGGAGAAAGAAAAGCTGAATTTCCTTTGGGGTGAGCTGTGATGACTGTGAAAGCTGTAACAGTTAAGCTGGACCTACACATAAAATCTAGATGACCAAACTGAATTAACAAAAATGCAAGATGGTGGCTGGGACCATGCAAAATAAAGCAATTCCAATTGATTTCACTCTGTGTAGATTATGCCAAATCATCATAGTGTTTGTAATTACCTGAAAGTTTTAATAGCTAGAAAAGAAACCCTCCTGCACAAAAGATAGTGGCCAAGGCAAAACTGGATTGTGGTGACAAGACTGCTACAAAGAAGATCGGTCTCCGCTAATAGTTGCTACCCATTAGGTGTAGGCAAAGAGGAACTTGCGGCACCTAATACCAGACCAATGCCATAAGATGATAACAGTCATAATGAAGGCCGGGGCAAGAGTGGATGAGGATAGTGAGAGTGCTATCAAGAAAACAAACAGTTGCTGTGCTAATAGTTGCCACCCACTAGGCATTAAGTTAGACAGCCCTCATCCCTTTGCCACAAGTCTAAAAATAAAAGTAATGGTTCCTCTAAAAGGAAAATTGTTGTGTCAGGTCTTTGCCACTTATCACATGTATAACAAAGCTAAGAGAGAGAGAAGGGCACAGGCTGTCTGAGTTAGTGCAACCAGAAAAAGAAGGAAACTGCATATACATTTCAATTAAACTAGTAACTAAAGAAGACAAAAGACTAAATATATATTTCAAAACAGAACCTATAAGAGGTACACTGAACACAGGAAAGGTGTCCTGTATGTGATGAATGCATGGGCATGCAAGCTGTTAACACATCCTCGTATTTCTCAAATGTCTCAATCATTCAATATCTCTCTGAATTATTACAAATGTCTCAATCATGCAATATCTGTCTGGGGTTTTGTAAACAGACCATAACCACTGCATATTATTGCAAATTTGCCCATTGTTAAAAAAAATACCCCAAAACAGCTCCTGTAACCAATGCCCCTAGGTGTCCCATTTAGCCAATCAAGACCCATCACATTTGATTAACTTACAATATCTAGACTGGTCAGAAACTTCAAGAAAAACAAGCTTCACACCTGAACAAATCCCAAAACAGGATTCAAGCAGCTAACAATTGTAATGTGATAATTCCCCTGCCCTCCCTATTCCCTTAGGACTTCAATTGACCATCCACCAAGACAAAATGCTTTGAAGCTATAGAATTAAACAGTATAAGAGCAAAACAGAATTGCCAGTAAAATATGTGCTCCAGGAGAAACAAAGAGAAATCACTTCAACATCACACCCGGCTCTTCATGAGAAAGGATCCTGCTCAGTGAAAGCTGTAAGAAAACTGCTTCCTGGCCCATATTGGTGAAAAAAAAAACTCTTGCAGCTAAATATATACTTGGACTTTGGTGATAGCTCATTTATTGAATATTGAATAAGAGGGTTTTTCTGTCATTTAGTTTTATAGCTTGCTTGTGGTATTGTTATTAAAGCCTTTCTGGAATTAATCGAACAAGACATCATATCAATCTTTAACTGCACTAGGCTTAAAACCCCACTTCTAACTGCAACAAGATGGACTGCAGACAGAGGGACTACTTGACCCTTTGGAGGGGACAGAGAACACTCTGGCTGCATGACCTTTGCTCCAATAAATGCCATTATGCATCTAGCTGGGGTCATCAAGACCCATCCCTCTTTCCTGCCTATGCAGGGGGTCGGACTCAATGATCTATTGAGGTCCCTTCCGACCCTAACATCTATGAATCTATGAATTATTCAAGAGGAGCTGCCTCATTTGCTGCTTGCAACTTCAGGTTACACTTGGTCTCCTCAACAAGAGATAAAGTCCCTCTCAGGAGCTAAACTAGATACCAGCTCCTTGAGTCAGGGCCACAGGGAGAAAAAGACTGGGGTTCAGAGTGGGAAGGAACCAAACCACATCTGGGCTGGCTTCAGGGGAAACTCTTAGAGACCAGACAAAGCCATAATGGTCCCAAGCAAGTCTACCCTAGGGGTCTCCATGACAGACACTTTTCCCTCTTTTTGTTAGGTGGACTCCATCTCTTCCCAGCAATCCTTCTTGGAACACCACCACATGGCGGAAAAAGGCAAAATCCTGCTGGTGACACCATCTATGATCTCCAGGATGCATCGGCTCCTTGCCAGACCTTTACCCTTAACTTGAAGGATGGATGAGACCATCACCTTGATCCCTGTCCCCTTCACCTACCAGGATGCTATCACAAGCCAATAGGTCAGGCCATCAGATGGATGCCTCTGCACCCCACAGTAGAGTCACCAACCACCACCATCACCTGTCACTTCTTCTTGGAAGCAGCGGTCTTGATCCTTCCCCCCTTAGGGCTGCATGGTTTGGCCTCTCCTGCCACTGTAGTAGGCTCATTCTTATTTGTTGCCAGGGTTTCATACCTGTTCTACAGAAGGTTCAGAATAAGAGAGCTGTCTGTTGCCAGATGACATGCTGCCAGGATATAACTTTTTGAGGAACTGTGTCTACCAATGCCTTTTCTGGCTGTTCCTCCTGCATGATGTTGGAGTTCTCTTCATGCATCAAGTCAATGAAAGCTCCATTTTTGCAGATCTCCTGGATCCCTTACCTGATCCTTGAGAGAATCTACCAGAAGGTACCTCTCACACAACAGACACTCTCCCATGGCTGCCCTTATCTGGGATATGCAGGCTCTAGTCCCTGCAAAGCCAAGCCAGAACCTGTGTGGAAGCCTTCCTGGCCAGCGGTCACACCTGGGAAGAACATTCACAGGCTCTGGTAGAGGACCAGCTGCCAATGGCAGGGCTAGAGCATTGCAACATTTTCCAGCCATTCTTTTGGTTTTCCTGCTATCTTTTTCTTCCTCATGCTGCTACCTCCTGAAAAAAAATGTATAGTTAAGGAAGGATAAGAAAGAAAGTGTCCATGCAAACTTTCTTTTCAAACTGGCCTGCTTGCTGGCTCCTGTGTTGCTGCATTCTAGCTAGTCTTGAATTTCTCTTAGGCAAGCCCCACCTCCTTGTTCAAACTGCAGTCAGTTGCTGGGCTTACTATGCCTAGTCCTCCAGGAAACTCAGAAAAATGGCTCCCAGACTAAAACTACACCACCAAGATCAAACCAGGCAGGCCTTCTCACTCACCAGCACTCACAAACCCTTCGCTCAGGTAGCCACAACTTCCTGCTCCTCTCCCAAGCTGGAGTCTCCCTGAAACTCCCATTTGCTCCCCTATTACTAGCTCCTGGGTCAGTGTTCCTAGCTGAGGCAGACTGCATATATTTTAATGAAAGATCACCACTCGATAAAGAACATGTGGTAATTCTAGACATCATTCCCTCTCTATTGGATTGAGCTCTCTTGTCCCCATTTGTGAGGGGCTGGAGCTTATGGACATGTATATGCTAGAAGAGAAGGTGATTGTACATTGCAACCACAAAGATAAATTACTGGGAACCCTGTGACTCTATTACTTCTATCTCAAATAGTATGAGATATTTTTAAGAGACATATCAGTATTTCTTGACCAGGAAAATGCCAGTTGCAGTAGCTAACTCCTTCAAAAGAAACCTGATTTTCTGTATGATAGAGAAGGAGCAGAGACTTTAGGTACTGTCCCATATACAATGTGTTAGCATCAAATAAAAAGATAGATAAATTATAGGGTGTGATAAGATATTTGGCATGGAATCTAAATCTTATGCATCTGTCTGTAACAGGAGGGACGTCAGGGTCGCCGTGCTCTCCCTTGTCACCTCCTTTACCGTGCCAAGCTGTTGTCTTGTACCCTCCGACTCTCGCCCACCACGTCTTTGATTTTATATATTTTTATAGGGAGGCTGCCTTCCTTCTTCTTGGTCACGGTTCTCTTGTCCCAGGTGTTCTGTACGCCCCCAGCCCTATGGGCTATGTGTGGCTCCTACCACCCCAATACCACGCCCCAAGCCTCGCAGATGTAGTGGACGTTATTCTGTCCCTCTCTCTCTCTCTGTACCCTCTATAGCACTCGGGCTCTCCGCAGGCCCGTCTCTCTCTCTCTTTCCGTACCCTTCTCTCGGGCCTTCTCAGTAACGCTGTCCTTCTCTCGGGGCTCACCACGCCCACACTGGGGCTTCTTAACTGCCCCTCTCTGGGGCTGGGGTCTATGCACCCCGAATGCTGCACCCTCACTGGTGCTGGGGTCCCCACTCTACTGAGTCCCCTAGGAGGCCTCCTCCAACCCCTAATAGCCTCACCCAAACCACCAGTTTTAAACAGCAACACAAAATGCAAGCCCATCGGCTATAACGTAGACATAAGCCGCCCGGCCACAACAACGTTGAGTCCTACCAGGGATCCTTTCTCTTTCTGCAGTATAAAATGCAGCTCCTTCCTCAGGCCTCTCCTTTGTAACATGGCTAAGAGCTCCCTCCTCTTTGGTTGCTAGTAGCAAACTGCCTCCTAGCCTCCTGCCTGGGATTTATATAGGATCCAGACCCTGCCCCTTCTCGTCAGCTGGCTAGGCAGGTGTGGATCGTTAGCTCCCCCTAGTTGCCTCAGCGACCGGCACCTGAGGAGTCTTCCCGGCTCTCTCAGTAGCAGGCACCTTAGTGCCCTGCTACACTGTCAACAAAGTAAAAATATCAATTAAAGATTCAGTTTAGTGACATATTTTTCTTCCTTCAAGCCACCTACAGTGTCAATTTTCTTGGGTAACTTTCAGATTAACTTTAATATTTATATCTATGATATGTATCCCTAGATATCATTATGAAGTGAACATTCATTAATTTGGTGACCTGTCATACTCTGCTACTCTCCTTTTCCCACCCCCACTTCTTTCCCACATTCTTTTTTCTGCTTTATTATACAGCGTAATAAAGTAGATGCTATAGTAGACACCTGAAAAGATACCTATGAAATCAAACTTTTGACTATATTTCATAGTCATCTGTTTTCCAATTTTTAACTGTTGCATTTCCTTTATTCAGTTATAATCCTTCTTTTGTTCCTTTCACAACCGTGTCCAACAAATTCTCTAGAGATGGCACAACCAGCACAATTCAGGTTGGCATCTAGACCTAAATGAGAAGTTTTGTCTGGTCAGACCCATTTTTAAATATGTCTTACAAGACAGCTGCATTAATTGCTGCTCTCTAACATTCATCTTGCAAGTATGGATTTGCTAACACTTAAAGAATTATACAACCTTAGAAAATATATAATGAGAGAATGATCCAATTTTAAAATACTGTTAATAGATCATCAATAAATAAACTTAGCCTTTCTGCTTGGACACGGTATCATGCAGCATGGGCATCATTAGAATACTGACAATTTTTCTGAACCTACAAAAAATAATTAAGTGTATGGCTCAGGGCACTAATGGATGCTCAAAAACCCTTGAATCAAATACAGCCTACATGTATCTGAAGCTATGTTCAGATCTAGAATTTCCTAAAAGGGATGCAGCACACTGCCCCTCAGACAAGGAGTGGCTGGTGCCCCTAGGCCAGTGGGGGATGGCAGGGAGCTGGGCAGGGAGCAGGAACATAAAGGCAGGGGGAGAGGTGAATGGGATGGGAACTCACACACTGCCATAACTGTCCCTGGCTTGCCCTAGCAAGGGGAAAGCCCCTGAGCTGCACCTGTCCTGCTCCAGCCAGAGACTGTGGGTATAGGGTGCCAGGTTCAGACAGGGACAGTAGTAGCAGCACACAGGTTCCTCCTTCCAGTGCCTGCTCCCTGCCTGCCCCTAAAAGGGATCATGGGGAGAGGGGGTAAAGTCAGGCTGTGACTTTGAACATAGCCACAGTCTGCCATTACCCCAGCAAAACACTGGGCAGACAGGTGGCCAGAACACCCCATCTGAGCCTAGGCACATGCTCATTTCCTACCATCAGAGTGTCCAGCTGACCTCCTTCCCCTTCCCATATAAGCCCCTGACCCAGAAGGGAAAGTGTCTGTAAAACAAGGAGTGACTTTGTACCTAGGCTGCTGCACTCTTGAATTGTGCTGCTATGGACTCGGATGGATTATCTGGATAGCTGACCCAACTACACTCATTACCTCATGCTCTGCCTGATCCTGCGGATATCTCACTTGGCTCCCTAGGCAGATCTCTTGGTTTCTCCTGGTCTTGACAGCCCAGCATGACAATGGCAAGAGCAGTGCAGGAGTGGCTCTGGGAGCACCCCTGTGCCTGGGTCAGCAGGGACGCTAGCAGCAGTGCCAGAAATGGGGGGGTGGCTTGATTGCACTGTCACACACCCTGGATCCGCCCCTTTTCAAAGAGTGTTTTTTGAGGGTTGCTCAATTCCTACTGGGAAGGAATTAGTCCTTGACAAGTCCTTGACAAACCCTTAACACAAGAGTATACTTAGAATACCTATTGCTGTAATAAAACCAATAAATAACAATAACAACACCCCCATTGCAATTTTGTCTCCTATGAATTGGAACAAGAGTTAAATATAAAAATGTCAATGAACTACACACGTGCACACACACACACAAACAAAACACTATAAATGTTGGTAAAAATACAGCTGATTTTGTTGCCAGGCAACCCCTTTTGGATACTGAAGTCTATATCCAGATAGTTATGGAATCAGCTATGCAAAAGTAACTGAAAATGAAAACAAGTGCTAGCTGCTATGTTGCTTACAGGTAATGAAAAAGGAGGTGGGAGGAAGTAAAAATCCATCCTTCAATTGGGGCAATATATTCCATGTCGTTTTCATGAAGTTCTTAACAATCAGGCACATGGTAATTATATCCAGTGCCTATGTCTTCAAAACTGCTTGCACAGGGCTGAACTCTGAATGATGTAGCAAACACTGCATTCAAGTGTCACTGAGCGAACCTTGTGTGAACAGCTGCCTAGAAATAAAATAGCCACTCCTTGTCTGAGGGGCAGTATGCTGCATCCTATACATGTAATACCAGGCCTCCTCTCTTTATTCAGCTGAGTAGTACAGCTTGCTCTCTGGTAGGTAAGGCCAGCAGAATTATGCCTCAAATACTGTGCTATCCTAACAAGCACTTTCTAGGACAGAAATGCAAGATAAAATTTAAGTATTGACCTCATCCTGCTGTCCTACTGTAGCAAAAACTCCTACTGAATTTAATGGACTTTGTAAATCATATTTTTCATATTAGTGTGAATGCATCATGAATTCTAACTTCAAACCTACAATGTTACTGCATTTTAACTGTTACTGGATGTCTGTGTTTATTAGTGAATCACAGAAGTTAGAAAATATTCTGTAATCCAGATGCACGCTGGTATGGAATCAAAGACTTTACAGGTCATATATGTCTACTTGTCTATTCAGCACTACAGCCAGGCAAAACTTTTTTTTATACATCAAGTAATATTTTTATAAGAAATAAATATTATTTATAATATTTACACACACACAAACTCTCTCTCTCTAACCTAATACATCCAGATCTTCAAAAATCCAGCTAGAATCCTCAAAAATCCAGCAGTTTTTAAGCTTCCGCCTCTGCACTCCCGGACGCGGAGGAGGAAACTTGCACACGGCATCTTGCACCACCATCTACCACCCCATTCTGCATGTAGCCACTGCTCCTGGACCAGCTGCTGCTCCTCTCCCCCCCCCCCCCCCCCCCCAACCAATTTTTTTAATTGTTTGGAAAATGAAAAATAGGAAATAAAAATATTTTATGTTGATGTTTTAAAGTGAGACGCTTCATTCAGAAACATTCAAGCTGAATTTGAAGGGATAAAAAATGAAATATCAAATATTTTAAATTAAAATTAAATAAAACAAATAATCAATCTCTTTTGGGTCAAACAAAAATATTTGACTCATTTTGCCAGAAAAACATAAAAAGTTTTTATTCCAAAAATGTTTTCCCCTAGTTTTTTTTCAGTTCAGCTGATGAATAGTACTACTGAGTGCATAACTACTACCCAGAGGCCTAATTAAGAGCAGCTGAAATCCATACAAGCCTTACCATTGTCTTCAATTTTCTTGGCACTAGGCTTCATGGCACTGTCCTAATGAAACTTTGTTTCTTAATCAGCCAGCCCCTCAAAGTTCAAAATGCCCACTCTTCATCAAAAGCACATTTATTATAATGACAATTGGTCAGGTTCACTCAAGTCAGTGAAGCTGCAAAAGGATGAACGTTAGCCTCTTAAACAGCAAGGACATCACTGTGAAGAGGACAGCTAACTGTACAGTAATTCAGAAGTGTACCAGAAAATCCTTGAATTTCTTTGAGAGAAAAACCCCAGTGATTTTCCTGTTAGGAAGACTTTTAATCAAAGCCAAGACTTACGGCAGATTAGAGACAGCACAGGGAGTGTAAGAGCTCCAGATAGTGGGTAAATTATTGTATAATGTTGCTGAAATGTTCTGATTGAAGAGTTTGATTTTTTTTTTTTAAGGAATGAATCTTTTAAAACTATAATCAGTCTCTGTCACTGTACTGGCCTATAATACTGTGTCTTTCACTAATCTTATTTTCCTGTCTCTCTATTTTGCCTTGCTTTTGAAATGTTATCTTCTCTAGGATAATAAAGATATACATCCTCAAGGCCTTTCTCCCCCCACTCTTCTTCAAATATATAGTTTATAACAGAGTTTTGGTATAGGAAAGTAATTGAATGAAAGTGAGTTGGAAGAGAAAGAGAAGAGACTGGGGAAAAGAGAAGAGTTAATATAAACTACAGAAAATTGAACCCTTAGGGCCTGGTGCTCTCATGTCCTTAGGACCTTAGCATTTGGGACTCTGTAAATGTCAAGGGAAATTGCAGTTTTCATTTTAAAAAGCAAACAAATAACCCTTGAAAATGTGAACCAATCACAAGCACTGAAAATTTGCAAAAAAGATTTTTCCGAAGATAGAGGTTATTCCGTTTCCCCTGAACTACTCAGGGGAGCCTTTAGATTCCAAAACATCACATTCTGATTTTAGGTGGCAGGCAACTTAAAGCAATTTGCCACCCAGTTCCCTGTTATTAGTAGCAATAAGTCTGCTTCAGCTTTTCCATCTGTGAGATTTCAGCTGAGCCAGCATCTCTACTGAACAGCCATTGTGACCTCTGGCCACAAGGACAGCTGTTCAGTAGCATGAAAAGTAGTGCTGTATAAGAGCTGAGGATTGCGATCAAGTCTTAGCTCAGATACTGAAGTTATACCAAATTCATCTAGCTTCGGTTTTCATTACAAACTGAGACCAAGTTTGTCAAAAGGTTTCCTGAAGTTCATGAATCTTTTAAGGAACTGCTGCTTGTATATGCTTTTGCATAGAAGCCATGTAAAATTCATGGCTTTCTATAGGTTTTTGACACAAAACTCATGCAAGTCTGTGTTTCAGCATGCATTCTGCCTTAAAAGTTTGCTTTAAGTTTCAAACCTGAAACTCAAAGTAAAATTCACAACATCCAAACCCATCTGGATCTCTAGTGAAAAATATACCCCAGATATAAACTTCTCTGTGGTTCAGGAGGTACTGAATGACTAGCTAACCAACTCCAAATGATGCTACAAAGTCAAGCAAGTGCAGCCCTCTGCAAGGTAGAACATTTTACCCTTGAAGCAGAGAAGAGAGAGCACAGGAAAGAAAAGTAAAGGAATCCCACAGACTGTCTGTGAGTGCAGACAGAAGTAAAAGTTTTTACCCAATCTGGCCACAGAAAGCAGTCTATAGCCATGACCAAACACAAGTGCACAGCTGCAAACAGCTTGAAAAATGGCTTATTGAGTGAAAATCTGAACCCTCATTTTATGAGGGGGCAGCTGAAACAGGGAGGAGTAGAGCCATTTCTAGGGGAAACTAGGTACAGGCTCATAGGCAGCAGCTAGATTCTCCTCTCCCATGGAACCAACAGTGAACTTCTGTTTTCAGGGGATCATTGCAACTCAGAACGTTTCCTGCAAAGCATTCTCAGTGACAGCGGGGAGCTGCACTTCTGTCTGACCCTGCCACCAATGACAAATGATTGGCAGTTCTAATCGCACCTACTTACTGTTAAAAACAAAGAAGATTGTGAGCAATAGATATATTGATTGAATCTACGTGGCAGTAGAGAGAAAAATACAAACATCCTATCATCTTAATTTTTGTGCTTTATAATTCCATAAAAGTTACTTCCCCCTCCCTCTTTTTCATAGTCTCCTCATAAGAGTTAATTAGCAATGTTGGACTTAGAAATTTGACTAAACAAAAATGTGTTCTTTCTTCCTCAACTTCTCCTGTGACTAGAACACAAAACATGTACCTTTCAGTTCCTAAAATGTTGGTTGAACACATGATGCCATTAACACGTACATGTGATGAAAATGTCACTGTGTGGGGCTTAAATGAATACACTTTGAAGAGTTTTGAGGGTTTTAAATGACTTTGCATTGTGGCAAACTAAACTATATCTGGATGTAGTTTAGTTTGCAGTGATGCATTGCAGTTATCAGTGCACTCTCCAGCCATGGGAGAGATGGGCAATAGGGCTGTGCGAAGCTTCAGTTCATGATTCAATTTGGAGAAGAAGCGGCCCAAATCAGAGGCTGAATCTCCAAATTAAAATCGAGAGAAGCTTTAAAATTTCTGAATCGATTCAGAGCCTCCGAATTGATTCAGAAAAGATTCATAGATAGTCTTTCAGGGGAACAGAAACTGAAAAGAGGAAGGGGAAACAGGAGTGGAAGGACTGACATCTCTAGCTGGCCAGTGACTGTGACCTCTCCCTGAGTCACCTTCACATCACAGTGCTCTGGGGGAGGGACATAGGAAGAGCATATAAATCTCTGAAAGGTACTGGACTGGCTTGGCTTCCTAGTCAGTTTCCTACTATTTTTGGTCCTGGAAAGGATTGGATATAGCTTAGGTTACTAACTAGAATCCCTCTACTTATTCATTTCTTTCCAATTATGTTTTTTATTGGGTTTTCTTTTCCCAAAACTTTTTAAAAAACAAGTTGTGTTTTTCCCTGGCACTGTGATTCCATCACTGTGCAGGGAAGCACACATTACACACACACACACCATAGAAGAAGTAATCAGATATTATTACAACACAGAAGAAGTCAGACATTCATAGAAGAGATTATATATAGCTATTAATAGTATTAGTTATAGTTATTAGTCACAGAAGAAGAAAATATTATTTTAGTTACACAATACACACAGAACAGTAGACACAACACAGAAGAAGTCACAGATTCAGATTAACATAACAGAAGTCAGTCACAGAAGAAGAGATCAAATTACATATAGTTATTATTATACTCATACTTACAATTACATTACAACAACACAGGAGTCAGATACAGATTAACACAAGTCACAGAGTTATAGAAGAAGAGAATAGATATTATAGGTATACTACACTACAACACAGAACAGTAAACAAAACACAACTCAGAAGAAGTCACAGATTCAGAGTAACATAAGTCAGAGCCACAGAAGAGAGCAAATTTATAATTGTTATAAATCATACCTACAATCACACTATAGACAATACAGAACTCAGATACAGATTAACACAACACAACAAGTCAGAGTGGAGAAGGAGAAGAAAATAGATATTTCAGGTACACTACACAGCAACACAAAACAGTAAACAAAACACAACACAGAAGAAGTCAGACACTATCAGTCATATATCAGAGAAGACGACATATATTCTATTATTAGTTACACATACAGACACATTTTCCAGCACAGGAAAAATTAATATGAATCATTCTGGAAAGGTAGGTGCCAGGTCTTCTGGCAGGGGAGGGAAAGGGGCTAGAGGGGGTAGGGAGAGAGCTAGAGCTGCAAGTTCCCCCCATCCCCCCACCCAAACATCTTCTTTCCTAGCAGCCATAAGTCTTCCGCTGCCAGTGGAAGCAAGGAGGTGGGAGCAGTACCTGTCCCTGCACCACCTCCGCTAACTCCAGAAATAGGCACCAGCAGAACAATCTCCACCACCCCAATTTCACCCAGCATGAGCCTCCCATTGCCAGAGGAGGAGCTGGATCTGGAACCAGGGGATCTGAGTGCCCCAGCAAAAGAAATTCTGGGGGCCAAGGGGAATCTGATTTTGGCTCCACACCCCTCAAAGTTCCCCTAAACTCAGGTCTCCTTGTCAGAAGGGCAACTCACAGGAGGTTGTGGAGGCAAGTGGTTGAGCTCCTCCTGCTGTTGTGCCTCTGCCTGCTGAGGAGGAGGAGAAGGCAGGATCCCACCCTCAACCCAGAAGCAGGGGAGTAGTGTACTGTGGGATCATTCTGAGGTGGCAGATGATTCCAGGTTTGCTATCTGCCAGCACTGCCGAAAGCAGATCAGCTGGGGCAAGGAGGTGAAACACTTCACCACCGCGATGCTGCTGCATCTCAGGAGGCAGCACCCCCTTGCCCTTCTTCCTCCTCAGCCTGGCACCAGTGTGAGCATGCTCAAAGGGAAGTCCCCCACTCATTCCAAAGCCCCCGTCCTCCCAAAGCAGAGGCAGGCCACCCTGGAGCAGTGGGGGAAAGCTGCAGACAGAGGGGTCACGTTGCAAGGGCAAGTCAGATCACCCGGTCCACTGGGGAGACACTTGCTATGGATAGCCAGCCCTTCACCTTAGTTGTGTGGCCAGGGTTCAGGTGTCTCATGGCACTTGTGGCCCCATCTTTCCAAGTGCCCACACACACCACTTTTAGCAGGACAGTGGTGCCCTCCCTGTATGAGGCATGCAGGGAGTACTTGAAGGAGGAGTTGTGCAAGGCAGGGCCGCAGGTAGCCTTGCACTTCATAATGGACATCTGGAATAGCGGGGGTGGAGATCATGCCTACTTCTTCCACACAGGGCACTGGTACAATCAGTCAACCTGGCCCCGTAAATGCCAGGACCGAGGATCGCCTTGGTGAAAGGTGGGTAGGAGGTGCCATAACCTCCAGCTACCACACGCATGCACAGAGTCCTGGCTGGGGAAAGCCCAGACCCATCACGTCTTTGACAGGCCTAAGGCTTGCTGGTTGCAGTGGAGTTGTAAGGCTCCAGGTGAGCTCAGCTTAGCTGGCTGGGATGTCAGCTTTCAGGTTGAAAACCCCTTTTTTTCAGGCTGAGGAAGCAGCTGCAGTTGGTGTGCATGTGTGCTATTCCTGTATGGAAGAAATAGTAAAGAAACCAGAGCCTGGCCTGGCATGAAATGCAGGCAAGAAAGCCAGTCAGTGAAAACAGAAGTGGAGGCATTGGGGATGAGGGACAGCCTGGGATGGGGTGGCGGGGATGGGGATGTAAGAGCACAGGTAAAAGTGGAGAGTTACCTGGGGAGTCAGATGTCTGGCAGGTTGTAGTGTGTCAGAATTCCACTGTGTATATTGAGTCCATGAGTTTCTGGACCTAGGAGGCTGATGAAGTGAAGTTCATAGGCCCGGCTGTGAAAAGTGGTTTGTAATTTGTTCCCTCTCAGGATCAGGCCTGAGCAACTGGAGCCAGAGTGTTTTTTTGGTGAGGAATGTGCCCCCATGGATAGTTGGGTATTGTTGTCTTTGATAGATTGTGGTGTGCAGTTTGTGGGGGTACTGGAGATAGTTGGCAGGTTTTGTGTTTTGAGCTGTAGGAAGTTGGTTTCAATTCTGGTGATGTTAGATTAGCAAGGTTCAGTGCTTGTTTGAATTTACAAACTACTTTTCAGAGCTGGGCCTATGAACTGCACTTCATCAGTCTCCTAGGTAGTAGGTACAGAAACTCATGGAATCAATATACACAGTGGACTTCTGACACACTGTGACCTGCCAGACATCTGACTCCTCAGGCATCTCTGCACTTTTACCTGCGCTGCTACATCCTCCTTCCCCCCCACCACCTCAGCCTGTCCCTCACCCCCTGACTCCTCCATTTCCATTTTCACTGACTGGCTTTCTTGCCTGCATTGCATGCCAGGCCAGGATCTGGCTTCTTTACTATTCCTTCCATGCAGGAACAGCCCACAGATGCATCAAGTGCAGCCGCTTCCTCAGCCTGATGAAGGGTTTTTCAACCCGAAAGCTTGCCAAGATATATTCATCTTGCTATTCGGTGGGGGGGGGGGGGTTAATAAGAAATATATAAACATAAAGACACAACATAACCCATCACACAGCACAAGTAACGCATCATTTATATATGCAACACAACATCTCTATTTGTTCCATTCAATTCTTTTATAAAAATTCTCATTTTAGTAACCATAAGCTGCTTAGCCCCATTGGACAATCAAGGAAAACCCCTCTCCATAAAATCAAAACACAATCGCTCACTGTCCTAGCTTTCTCTAACTATTCAGTTGGTCTACTAAAAGACACCAGATTGACCCAAAGATCTTGTCTGCTGGTGTCATGTCCTTAGACCAATGCCTCTAGCACCTGTCCCCAGTCAGCTGACCGGAAGGACGCAGGGCCCTGGGCACATCTAAGCCCCAGGGCTGGGCCTGGCAGGGAGAGTTCTCTGGCAGCTGATGGAGAAGAAGTGCCTTCAGGAGAGGAAAAAACGGCTTTAGTCTGTGACCATTTGGCTGCCTGAGATGTTGCTGGTGCTACTGTGCTGCAGTGCACTGCAGTGCTTACCTGTTGTTATTTAAAGGGGTGGACCAGACAGAGGCTGTAGGGGAGGAGGTGACTTCATTGGGGCACACGACTGTGTCATGTGGAGGCCCAAGTGCCAGTGAGGGAACACCTTAACACACATACAGTTGCCCACCCATCTCACGAGTTTTGCTTGTCAGCAGCCTGTGGTGCAGGTTCCCAGAAGCCCCTGAACCCATCTCCTTGATAGTTGGCATGCTTCATGTCCTCAAAAGGGGCTACCATCCCTGCATATTTCATCCAAATCAGCCAAAAAATTATGAAATTATAGGTATTTCAGTGATTCTTCATTATACTCTATGGCTGAATCTACCTGCATTGGTGTCGAACCTTCCAAAACTGATTCAGCTGAATTGATTTGGAACAGTGATCCGAATCTCTGAATCAAATCGCTGGTCTCTGAAACTGAACTGAATACTTCCCTATTTGCGCAGGCTGAGTGGGCAGGCTCTGCAGGAAAAAAGGATAGGGCCCCTTACTGCTTCTGGCTTCGGCAGGTGCCTGATAAAGGCAGAAGCAGCAAGGGGCCAAATCATTTCTTTCTTTTTTTTTCTGGTGGAGCCTACCTGCATCTCCTGCAGCCAGAGTGGGTGGGGGGGGGGCAAGCTGTCAGCAGCCCAAGCAGCCCCAGAGCTGTGGGAGGTCCTGCTCCTTCCCTCCACAGCATCCGTGCCACCCAGGGCTTCCCAGGTGGGCTGTTAGTGGGCCAGGAGCTGCCCGAGCTCAGAGGTAGTACCTCGCTGTAACATGATAGAAAAAATGAAAAGAAGTATTTCAATTAAAAACCCACCATTTCAAATTAGAGGGCATAGAATGCAACCTTGGGGATTAAACCCCCATCACATATACAAGTGCTCTTGGAGATGGAGACAGGGCTTAGTTTACTTAACTAGATCTTGGGACCCTAATCTTATCTAAGGATTGGGTGTTTAAGATTTCAATATTGCTTTAGATATTATATAGAATTTTATATTTATCTAATTATATTATATATCTATCTAATATATATGGCATATATCATTACTCATCTATCTATATTCTATATGATAAAATAGTACTGCTTATTAACAGATCAGCAACTAACAGTTATATCTGGCTGAGCGTGATGTTGTTCTGCTGCGAATAGCAGGAAAGACAACTCAACGTGGCTGCTGTCAACAAAAAGAAATCAAGAGGGAGAGTATATTTGTATTAATTCTCCAACAATATGTATCTACACCATGAAAGGTCAAACCTACTTTTCAGATACGCTGCTACAAAGCAGTAGCTTAACAAGGGGTGAACAAGAGGAGTGCCCAGCCTGCATGCCAAATTATGAGGGGCAGTGCAACCATCTCTCAGCCCAGCACAGTCTGTACCCTGGCAGCATTCTCATGGTGGTAACTTCAAAACAGCCCCCTTCTGCTGTCCCTTTAAAAGCAACAGCCTGGGTGAGCAGAGCCCTCATGCCAGCCACAGAAGTTCAGCTGGGACTGCGGCATTCCCAACATGGTTAAAAATACTGCCTCTCCCTGCTTTTAGAATGTGTTGTCCACTCTCAACGCCCATGTCCCCCCAACCCCGCCCTCAGATCCTATTCCCTCCACCCCTGCTTTCCCGTTTCATGGCCATCCCATCCACTCTCAGAACCTGTGCCCCTTGCCCCGCTCTTGGATCCTGTGCCTCCCACCTGCTCTTGGATTCCATGGCCCTGCCCACTCTCAGATTCCATGCCCTCCATCCTTGCCCTTGCTCTTAGATCCCATTCTTGCCCTGTCCCCAGAACCCACCTCCACTCAGAAATGTGTGCCCCCCACTGCTTTCCCACATTATTTGCCCTGGGCAGCAACTCTGCTTGTTAAGCCACTGATGCAAGGTCCAGTATAGACCAGGAGCAGGCATTTTTGAAGAACAAAACTAGCTGTGTTATTTCTGTTGAGGCACAAGCGTTATTCTGAGGGAGCACCTAACAAGTATTAGCTACACTTGTACAAGAATTCACAACTTCCATGCATTTTGAATGGTTGAATTGTGTTCACTAATTCAGCCTTTACAATTCCCACAATTGTACACTAGGTGATAGTTGATTAATAAATCCCAGATCCTGGTAAAAATAAATTGGAGAAGTAATTATCCAATCCCTTATGTTCACTTCAGAGGCATGAGGTCCAGTATTAGTTCATCTCCCTTTTTTCCTTTTTTTGTTTTTAAAAAGTAAATAACTAAAGCCATCATCAGTTTCCTACAGGAGGCTTTTAGGGTGGGGCTATGAAGGCTTAATTTTCCACACTCCTGAAGAGTGCTGCACTAGAAACACGCCTGCTAAGCTTCTAGACGGTCCTTTGCTTCATGTCTTTCATCATTTCAAATGAACATCAACCTCCTGCCAAAGGAGGCAACAGAAGCCCAAGTGTGTATTAACACAATACTGTCCATTGTTTTTCATGACCTTCAATGTCAATCAGTTTTCTCTCCACATACCATGATTTTGTTCCCTGGAGGGTGAGGATCCTGCCAGAAACGTCATTGGCAAAATTCTCACTGGCTTCAGTAGTCCTGAATCACAGCTTTTGGTCTTAAAAAATGGCCCTTTCCATTCACTCCATCTTCCTAGGTCTTCCCATAATCCAATTCCAATTTTTTGTTTCCTTTCCTGCAATGCTGACAAAAAGAAACATATGTCAAATACTATAGCTTTCTGAAATGCAACATTTACAAACATTTTTTATATTGCATCATAGGCAAAGGTTGTTTAGAACATATTTCACTCAGTAAATTTGTGACATTCAAATACAAACTGAATTAAAAATGTCTAGTTCTCCCATACATATCACCTAAAGAAAGGTAACAGTGAAAAGTGTTTAAAATCTGCCAAATCAGCCACTGACTAGAAGAAACTGATAGGTCACTGTTAGGGTAACACTATGTGAGTTTTTGGGGAGCATTGGATTTGCAGCTGAATAAAAGCATGACCTGTGGCCTAGTGAAGCTGCTGATCACAAGGCAGAATGATAGCTAAGCCAGCCATTTGCTTATGCTAAGTAACCATCCTAATTGTCAACCATTTTCTGTAAAGAGCAGCAAGTAAGTCTGTGCGAGTCTGTGCGCTGTGAAGAAGGTGAAGCTTTAGGAATGTGGAAGATGCTACAACAGGAGACAGAAAAACAGACTGGAATATAAAAAACAACTTGTAATCAGTAACAAAACACAAAATGAACATATGCAAAAAGGTGAATGGAGATTGGTGAAGAAGTCTCCAGAAGCTTCCAGATTTTGGTCAAAGTCTGCCCATTGACCGAAGAACAGGAGTCAAGGTTGTAGACATGCGCTCATAGCAAAAAGACATCTAAACGAATGAAATGCATAGGCAATTCCATGCTAATGAAGCAAACAGTAGACAGAGGCGGAGCTTGAGATGGGAGGAGAAATGGGTGGAAACATAAGAGGAGCGAGGGTAGAATGAATGGTAATGAGCATAAACCAAAGTGTATAAATGTGGGAAAAAACTATTGTTCAGTGCAGCTCCCCGGTTTGCTGGTTTTTTGGGACCTTTGCCCAAAGCGATCTCCATTCTGAATAAAGCTGTTGCAAGCAATGTGTGCAAGTAGCGTTTTCTCCCTGGTTGCTCTGGCTAATGAGTAACAGGATTCATGAGCGATTGGATCTTTGTCTCCCTAGTTGTTGGGCGCTGCATGGAGTCGGGGGTCTTACAGTCACTTTTAATGACCTAATCTTACAGTCATGTAAGGACCATTATTTGAGTCATGCAAGTTATCAAATTTGATTTCACAGTGCTATCAGTGTCAATGGGACAATTCACATGATGGGTGCACTTGCCTGGAAATCAGGGCCTAGGTTTCCAAGAAGTGGAGCTCGTTGCAGTTTCCTTGCTGCATTTCCTTTCCTTTTGCATTTCCTCACTGAAAAATCCTGTATAATGCTGAAATAGTTCACATGTGCTAACTTAACTCCCTTTTAATCTTGTATATTCTGCTATGAAAGCGAGTTGCCTCTTTTATGGTGAACATATACGTGTACTGAGGTACAATAACAATAGATGGTTTTCATTTCTCTGTTTTCTTTTGGGGTATTCTTTTTTTTTGGGGGGGGGGAGGGGAATTTGAAGTCCATTCCTATTTGTTAACTGAAGTTTATTAGTACTACAGGTTTCCTCTCACTTTATGCAGGTTCTGTAGGTGCAGATTGACTCTTATCCAATGACCCTATTTATTCCAAAAAATAGTTATATGCGAGGTAAATTCACTCTTATGCAATTGGTGTGGTAGAAGCTCACAGTCAGCTGCTTTGTGTGGTGCATTGTGGGTGTAACAGGAGGGATGGCAGGGTCGCCGTGCTAGCCCTTGCCGCCTCCTCTACTGTGCCAAGCTTCAGACTTGCACCCGCTTTAAGCCTTCCCCCCTCTTATTCCCCCCCGCCACGACTTTGATGATATGTGTTTTTATAGGGAGGCTACCTCTCCTCCACTTGGCCACAGTTCTCCTGCTCCGGGTGTCCTGCGTATCTAAGCCTTGTGGGCCTTCTCTGTACACCACCCTTCTCACTAGGGCCTTCTCCGTACTGCTGCCCTTCTCCCTGGGGCTCTCCAGGCCCTCACTGGAGCTTCTCCATAATGCTGCCCCTCCCCTGGGGGCTCTCCAGGCCCTCACTGGGGGCCTCTCTGTAATGCGGCCCCTCCCACTGGGGCTCTCCGCGCGCACACTGAGGCCTTCTCCGTAATGCGGCCCCTCCCACTGGGGCTCTCCGCGCCCACACTGGGGCCTTCTCCGTAATGCGGCCCCTCCTAATGCTGTCCCTCTCCTGGGGCTCTCCGCGCCCACACTGAGGCCTTCTCTGCAAGGTTGCCCCTCTCCTGGGGCTCTCCGCACCCCCTTTCTGGGCTCTTCCCTCTGCAGGGCTGCCCTCTCTCCGGGCTCTGCTCTGGAGCTGGGGTCTGTACCCCCAAACTCCTTGCCCTTATCCGTTCCGTGACTGGGGCTGGGGTCCTCCCTTTACCGTGAGTCCCCTATGAGGCCTCCTCCATTCCCTTATAGCCTTACCCAAACCACCGGTGTTAAACAAACTGCAACATAAACTCAAGCCTCTTGGCTACAACTTAAACCTAAACCACTTGGCTGTAACGACATTGCTCAGACATCTTGGAGCTGCTACCCTTTACCCTGCTAGCAGTACCTGCAGTCAGGCTTCTCCTCGCATCATTGCTCCAGGAGCTTCTCTCTCTCTGGCTGCTGGCAGGGAGCCCCTTCTGTCTTGGATGCCGGTAGGCTAAAACTGCCTCTGGCCTCAGCTCCCCCCTCATAAGAGCCAGGCCTTGCCCCTTACAGCCAGCTGACCGCTGGCAGGTGTGGGTTGTTTGGCGCCTCCCGTTGCCCTGGCAACCAGCACCTGAGGAGCCTTCCGGGCTCTCTCAGTAGCAGGCACCTTAGTGTCCTGCTACAGTGGGAGTGATGCACACCCAGATATCGTCTCCTGTGTGGATCTGTTCTCCTCACTCATTGTCTTTAACAGGTGTTTCTGTAGTTGCCATCCCCATTATGATAAAATTCACCACCATCCTGTGCTTGTGTGTACTATCTGCTGTTGATTCAGTACCAAAATTGTATTTAAAAGTGGTAGAAATGGGTCTGAGGGTCAGTACAGTCAAGGTCTTGGAAGGTATCTCTATTTGTTGCATTGTGAAGTGGGTTCCCTTTATGTGACTTCGAGTTATGCACCATTTTCCAGAAATGCATGTACAACATAAAATGAGGAAAACCTATACTATGATTCATAAATATATTATGTTGATTAAGATGATTAAATAAATTCCACAAATTAAACTATAACTCCACAGAGTAATATATGTTTTATTAGGTATAAATAGAAGCTTTTCCATCTCAACCTTTTAAAATATGTTGAGAGAGAGAGAGAAATGCAGAATAGACACAGCAGGAGATAGATTATTAGAAAATGTATGATATACCCTAGAAAATATCCCTGGTATAAGCTGATTAGGTTAAAAATTCCTTACTAAACTAAAACAAGTGTTCAAATCATACCATATACAGTTAGCTAATACCATAAAGGATGAAGTATAAAATATCATAACCTGTAAAGTACTTCAATTAAGCTGCTATTCTACATCAGTTGTCACACAAGGTGGTAACAAATTCCCTTAACATATTTATGTCCCGTTTTCCTTTACAAAATATAAGAATTAAAATTATGGTTATGAAATTACTAAGGAGGAAGAAAGACACATTTATTGCATTTCAATATTCCTTCCAACCACAATTGTTATTAATGATCTATTATATTATTAATAAAATCAATTTAGTTGCAGTGTTCTGTCGGGTGCTTAGGACCAATATAAATATTATTGGTGCTAAAGTTGTTATTATGAGCTTTGAACATGATGAACTAAGAACATTTCATCACCCAATCTGCTTCATCGGTCCATTATTAATGTGCAAAGATGATGCCTGCCTCAAATCAGTTCTACTTTCAAGTATTCATTTTCCAAGGCTTTGTACCTGACTGACTTAGCCACCATTGGAAAACACAATTTGCAATTCCTGCAATAAAGATCAATTTAGTTCTTTACTGTTGCATTGCAAATAATTCACTAATGTGTATGCTAGAATGAAAAGATTCGCTAATAGCTATTATTTCTGAATACTTTAAGAACAGCTTAGTTCATGGAGGAAAAAGTAGCCATATGATTTAGTTCTAGATATTTTCACAGCATGGAGGTTATGCATTATGCCCCTCATTTCAAACTCCCATATAGGATATAAAAGGGCTAAAGTATGCATGATGCCTCTAAATCTCCATTCATAAACCCAGTTTTACATAGGAATAACTGCATTTCAGTCAATTGAATCAAGAAAAATTGTGATAATACAATAAAAAAAACAGATCTAACATGCTTACTTGGGAGTCGAAACCCAATACAAGATTGGAGAAACTGTTACTTGAAACATACCTATTCTTCAGAACTGCATGTAATTCCTGTGAACCTTGTAAATCGTGTCTCTTTTATCAAAATGCTTTTAATTTACTAAATGCCCTGTAGCACCACAAAAATGGCACCAAAAGAAGTATATACCTTACATTATTACCGCAAAAATTATTTGGGATATTCACTAAAGTGGGAGTTTAAATGGGAGAAAAATCAAATCAGTTGAAATAGCAAATAGCTTGGCAAAAGTTTGACAGCATACACTGCAATGATATTTAATGACACTTATTTGTTCTGTGACACTTTAATATATTTAGGTATTCCTTCTACATTGGAATGAACCTTAGAAGGACGTGTGAAAAATCATACGTAATCTGCACCAAAGCAGAAGCAGGGAAATGTGCAGCTTATGTTTTAAAACAGTAATAAATGTGACATGAGAATCTTATATTGACTAGTCACTGCATAGTTCAAATGAAGTACAGCAGACCAGGCAATAAGCCATCCAGATTTCACACCTGGATTAGAAAAAAACATGAGAACCTGATTTTCTGGAAAATTATTAACTGAAAATATGTCTTCAATTATTTGAATCACTGAGAGTCTCATGAGAACTATATTTGTATATGCTGGTGCTGAAGCGAGGGTGACAACAGGGCAGGAAAAACATTTTTCATCCAAACTGTTATCCATGGAAAATGGGATTTTGGCTATTTCCCCTACCCCCATGAAAGCACTTAGTTACCACATTGAAAAACACTTTTCATTAAAAAAAACCAACAAAAAAAAATCCCAAAGCCAAGAAGTTTTGTAATATTAACACCACTGCAATTGTAGTTTACATGATTCTTGCTTCCTGTACTCCTCTACGACCTAGTTTTCCCGTGCAGATCAATTCTTCCCATAATTCAGTGTTACAATGCTGTGGGGCCACAGTGCCTCAGTGAAACAGTAATCTTTCACGCACCAGGAAAGACGTAGTCTATCCATTTTAGAGCGCAGAACTAGGGCAAGGGGCAAACAAAATACAACTCAGCTTTCATGTAATACTAAATCAACATTTTGTTCTAAACCATCATCTTCAGCAAAAAGACAGAAAGAAAAGTTTGACTTTCAGTTAAACAAAACTCCACCCCCCAAAAAATACCCCACAAAATAAAACAAAACAATTGTGAGGTTTTCACTAAAATGGGGATTTTTTTATGCTAACACAAACAAATATTGGATTTCTTTTTGTTTGTTTGGGTGGGGGGGGAGGGTTGTGAATGAACTCTAAAAAGTAATGCAAATGTATTCGGATATACTTTGAGACCAGCTAGGAGACTGACTCCACACCCCTCAGAAACCAGTCCCTGGCACCAAGACTTGTTTTCCTACTCATCCTTAGTATATCATCCCAACTGATTTCAGTAAGGGCTGTAAGACAGGGCGCTGTAAGACAGGGCCCAATAGGTATTATGTTATGGAACAAATAATGGTTTGACAATACAATACATAACAGAGAGTTTAGGAAGATTTATATCTACGCAAAACATACACAGCAATAGGTTGAAACATCAAGGTGTGGGTAAGTCTGCTGAAACATTAATCAGCCATTAAAAGGATATGTATGTGTCTGCAAAATACATTTTCCTTGACAATGGGCCAGGCATTTCAAGGACTCTATGTTTCTAATCTTGACAAACATAAATATCATAACCAAAAAATATGTTATTTGAATAAAATGTAATCGATATAATTTATCTATTGATGCTGACTATAATATTTCAAGTGGGATCTACCCCTAAACAAGGCCATAAAACAGACATGCAAGGAAGTTTCACATAGCCTTTTTAAGGGAGAGAAAGTAATAAAAAAAAAATAGAACTTGAAATTGAAAATGGGGCTGGCTCCAGTCCTTTCTCCTTCTCTATTATTTATTTATATTCTTCAAAATCTAATCAAATGTTTCTCCCATCATCCTATGATGGTATTTGACCTATCTGAACTCTTGAAACAGTTTACATGCCCATTTCTGCCATTCACCAAAAGCTAGACATGCTGTGGAAGAACTATATCCCACAACCAGATACACAGCAGTATAAATTCCACATGCAGGATTTTATATTCATGCTTATATGCAAATGAAATATTTCATTTGCCCATAAAGACAATCCCATCCTCCTCTCCTATCAGGATATATGTAGTATAATGACCTTTATTAGAGAAGAAATGAATGCATTGAACCCAATCAGTCAAGGATGACTGACCAGCCAGACTCCTGTAACTACAAGGAGATTCAGGCTAAGTACTGACAGTCAAAAAGCCCAAGGTAGAATTGATCCAATCTTCACAGGTTTCTCTAAATTGATTGGACTCATAACAAATGCAACTCACGCTCACTCTTTAGTTGTGAAAGGAAGGCACTGGCCAAAGCCAGAAAGCACGGGGCACTCGAGCATACTTCCCAGTCTGCTGGCCATTGTTGAGCTCAGCTGAGTGAGGCCATCCTGATTGGTTGCCCAGTATATGCCCCCAACCGCCTGCTGTCTCCCCATGGATGGTGGGGGAGAAGAGCCTCCTATCCTGCTGCCAGTCTCCCCAAGCTGGGTATCTGCCTACATGAGGTAGGGGGCTTACTTACTTTGGGCAGGGGGCTGGACTCGATGATCTTCTGAGGTCCCTTCCAGCCCTAATGTCTATGAAAATCTATGAAAATGGGAAGAGCTCCATGCCTTAGGGGGTTACCACTGAGCCAGGGTCTGCCCAACCGTGAGGACCCCCATACCAAGCATGATTTCCCCCGTATGGCGAGCCTGGGAATCCCCCTTCCCCCCATCCCCAAGGCCTGGGGTTCCCACCACATTGGCTGATGCTCAGCTGTATGCTAAGACACACTATAAAATTTGCAGACCAGGGGCAGATGGGGCTAAAATGAAATGTTTGAACTTTTCCCTAACACTTATTATGTTTTAAATAGGGTTAAATCTGAAGCAGACAGACATACAACTTTAAGCCAATTTAACTCTTCCTGAAATGGTTTGAAAGCCATACCTCAAACATCAAGTACAGCATAACCTCGTAAATCCAGATTTCAAAACTCTGGAATTCTCAAAAATCCGACACTGCTCCAGGACCAGCTGCCACTCTCCCCTGTTCCCCCGGATAAGGAGGGGGAAGCTGGTACATGATGACTGCCACCACCATCCACCCCACCGCCCCCACGCTGCTGTTCCACATGCATTGCTGCTCTGGGACTGGTGGCTGCTCCCCCCCACCGGCTCCGCAACCAGCCGCCGCTCAGGTTTCAAAAATCCAGCATTTTCACATTTCTGGCAGGTGCTTGGTCCAGAGCATGCTGGATTTATGAGATATACTGTACTATTTTGAACTGGTTCAGTGCTGTGTAGACAACAAGTAGTCTGTGATGTAGATCTAGCAGTCATCCAGACATCCCACACTGCATCACGTTTAAAATTAAGGAGTGCGAACTAATTTTTCAAATAAAGTAGTCTTTCTGACAATCAGCTGTGCCCTTGTTCCCCACTCAATCACAGCCTGTCATGGGGCACTGACAGATAGGGGGAAAAAAACAAAACAAAAGCGCTTTACTGGAAGTGGCAGTGCACTATTTCAACCTGGCTCCATAGTGTCTATATAGCTTGGATGTTTCAAGTAGAGCTTTTTGGCACTTTATTTAATAGCTGATTCAATCAGTTATTAGATAAAAGTGCCAAAAAGCCCTGCTCAAGTGTCTAATCTATACAGTCTATGAGCAAGTCTGGTACAAATAATGTAATGCCTCTTCTGGGCATGTGCTGTACTCAGCAAGGGGGCATGCTGAGATTAAAGTGAAGTGCCATTTTATTTTTTCTTTTCCACATCTGTAAGTAACCACAATGCTTTCCAGCCCATGGGAACTAGAGAGCATGGGTCCAAAGCGCTCCCCTTGACCCCAAGTCAGGCAAGCACTTTTCAGGCATCAGGTATTGAAGTTTACTGAACTTATGTTTAGGAGAGCAAGGAAAGCAGAAGAGTTAAAACACCCCCAAACACAGGTCACCACCTACATGGAATCCCCAAACCCAGGTTATCAGAGTAATAGCACTTCACACAACTGTGAATCTATTGCCAATCACTGACATTTGGGAATGGTTCACTTGTTATGTGCATCTGCACCTTGCCCCACAACATTTGTTAAATGTTTCCCAGTCAGTGACATTTTGAAATGGCTTAATTGTAATGTGTCCACACCCTAAGGGCACTTTTACACATGCTCCAATGCATTCCAATTTTAGAACGCATCAGAAGAGACTCATTTGATCGAGTCTGCTGGAGCATTCGAATCACAGTATTTCAGCATCCCTCAGCGTCTCATGTATTCAGTGTTCTGCATTTTAAAATGGCAGCATAGGTATGCAAAGTTCAAATGAGCTTTAGTTAATATGTCCCTGCCACCATTTTGAAATGTAGGATACCAAATACACAATACACTGTGGGTGTTTTAATTACAGTGGCTCCTCAGAGCTCCTCTAGTCCCCATCCCAGAGCACGTGTATAGGCAGCATAAGGTATTGAAGCCTCTTGGAGGAGCCTCAAAGCCTTCTGAATGTCTTTAGCCCTTTCTATGCAGAGGAATATTCTGGTGGTAACAATGGAAGTCATTAAAGCTTTATGCATTACCCCAGCTACTTGTACCCTGTATTAAGGGAGCAAAACTTGCTAAGACATTCATTCTTCGAATATTTAGGTTACTTTCAAACCTATGTACTATATTCTGTGACCAAGAATAAATTCTGCAGCAAGGGACTTTTATATTCCAGAGTTCAGAGTAGAAATGTTGTTGCAGTGAGACTTGCATTAAACAACAAAATTACCTACATTAAGAAAAAAGATATTTTACAAAATTGCTATAGGCAAGAAAGTATTTTCCTCTCCACAGCAGTCAGCTTGAATTATACAGTACTAGAACTTTGGCTTGGGCAAATACTTTGGCCTGAAAACTGTCAAACTTATTCTGAAGGCAACGGAAAATGTGTCTGCAGAATTTGAAAAAAAAAAGGCATCTGTTGAGTTACAGGTCATTAGAAATTGCTCCAGTTTCAAATGCAGACTCTTTTCTAAATCCTGTATGTCTTTGTCTTCCATTCTTTTAAAATGGATTTATCATCATCTCTTATAACTTTGCTTATAGTTAAGCCTCCTCAAAACACTTGAGTTTGCTACATTTGAAGAGTGCAGGCTGCAATTAAACAAAGTTAATAATTATTTTTCTAGTGTACAGTCTAGTGTACAGACCTGCTCTCATTGGTTTGATTTTTGATACTTCAAGCTTAGCAGGAATAGCAGGTACCATACATTCCCTGATTAACAGAATGCTGCCTAGAAAGAGCATAACCATCTTTCTCTAGCTGATGAACAAAGACAACTTTTATTAGCTGCAGCAACAAAGACCTTCAATTAGGACTATAGCACCCAGACACTGTAGGGTAGGGAAGATCTAGACCACAGGTTTGAAGTTAGAAATAATACAGTCTGATTATTATTTATATTAATGATGAGAAAAAACAGTTATGTCTTGATAATTAGCATGCTTGCTTGCATTTTCCCCAGAGAGACAGGGACTTAATGAATCATCATCACCCTTCACATCAAAATAAGAACTTTGATAAAATTTAGCTGCCTAAACTCAAGGCTACAATCCTGAAAACCTCTGTTCAGCTTTAGCTTAACCCTGGAGTTGTCTAAATTGCATAGTTTTAGGGATGTTCGCTGTAGCCGTGTTGGTCTAAGGACATAGGCAGACAAGGTTTTTTGGGTAAATGTGATATCTTTTATTAGACCAACTAAATAGTTGTAAAAATTGTCCTTTGCAAGCTTTGGGGCACAAACACCCTTCTTCGGGGACTCTCCCTATTGCCTGAAGAAGGGTGTTTGTGCCTGGAAGCTTGCAAAGAACAATTTTTACAACTAGTTAGTTGATCTAATAAAGATATCACATCTCCCCAGAGAACCATGTCTGCCTGAATGCCACAGGTAGAATTGTGTGAGCTTAAAGTTCCCCAAGCCTCTGAAGCTTCTGTTTCTAGTCATACACAGAAGTCCCTCTGTTTTGATGGGCTAGAGCAGCTCAGTGCTTGCCTCATGCCTAAACCCAATTGAGACCCGGAATTTAGAGGTACTTCCTCATTCCCTGGACGGCTCAGTCTACTTCATCTTCTCATAACACACTTAACACAGATCCACAGGACTGGGGTCTCTATTAAAAAACAAACAAACAAACAAACTTGTGCTGTCTTTTAAAATTAAGCAGGGAGGAGGAGGAGATTAGATTTTATGTATAACATGGGGTCTCTATTAAAAAACAAACAAACAAACTTGTGCTCTCTTTTAAAATTAAGCAGGGAGGAGGAAGAGATTAGATTTTATGTATAACTGTCTACTCGTTTGTGTATTTCCCTGGTAAGTGAATCTAGTTTTCTAGGGACGAACTGTGAGGTTAGGACAGAACCCAGGGAAGAAGGAGACCCATGCCCTCAAGTCTGCTTTTGTGTTTGACATGAAGCAGTCACGGAGTAAAATAACTATGGTAAAGAATCACAATCTGAGGTTTGTAGGAAGCACTGATACATAAGATCACTTAGCACAGTGCTCAACCCATGCAAACAAAGTCAGTCTAGTTCTGAGATACAAGCTAAAACATTGTGGACTTTCCCATTACCCAGTTTCTTATCCAGGTATCTCACTCACTTTGGGAGGGGGGGGAGGGAGGAGGGAAACACTTCTTTTCTTTTTTTAAGGTACCAAAGTCCTTTAGAAAACTCAGGCTATACGCTAACAGACTAGCTTCGGGGACATTAGCAGAGCTTCACCAGGAAATCTACAATTTTTTTTTTTGGTACCACATAAAGGCTATTTGCATTGTCCGAAGCTGTCAGTCTTCATGAACCCCAAGATATCCAATTAATAAGTATAAAGCAGAGGTAAAACACATTAAGTTGGCATAACTTCTGGAAATAACATGCTGCAAACATATGAACTTCTTGTCATTCTTCTTTGACAAGATGTATTTCTAGTCAATTTCTTAATTGTAAAGTATGTTGCGTTCTTTACCTGGAGCTTAGCACAGTGAGCAACTCTGGAACTGGTTTTAGTTTTCAATCAACCTTTCAGGTTTTATGTAGTAATTAATTGGTAATGTAAGGTATTAAAACTTATCATGTACATGATACTTATGAACATAGCTAATACTGGTTTAAAAGCAAAGCTTTAATTTAGAGATCAAGATTCTTTTGTCAGCAATACTAGATGCAACAAGCAGGATTCTGACTCGGAGAAGAAATTTTGAGTAAGGAAAAGTAAAATGCGAATACTATCAGTTTTTCTTTCAGAAAAATTTTGTTTTAATGTTACACAAAAGACCCATCTTCAAGGTTAGTAAATGCTGTACATTAATGGGGTTGAACTTTTGGAGTGGATAAAGAACAGTTTTAGACCTGGAAAACTGAGGGTGCTTATGAGCAGAGGCTAGTGAGTCAACATAAGCAAAAACTAGTATGTTGCCACAAAGGACAGAAGCATGGTTTTGTTCATTTTGCTTATGAGAAGATTAAGTAGTAAAGTGAAGACATTTTGCTAATGATATAACATATATAATAAAGAAATATATAAGAAAGAGGGAAATAAATATGAGAATGATTAGATAGGCTAAACCAGCACTGTATAACTGGCAGCCTATTGGCTGAGTGGTTAACACCAAGCCCACGGGTTCCCACTCAGCTGCAATGTCTCCCTTTCCTCCTCTTGTTGCTGTTGCCAGGATCTCCACATTCCCCAACCTCCTCCAGCTTCCACTTCCTGACTCCCACCCCTCTGGGTGGCAGGGCACACACCATGGGGCTCGTGGAAACTGCAGCCCATACAGAGGTTGGCAGGTCTCCCTGCTTGAGTGGTTGCTGGTGGTGGGGCAGAGAGCTTGTCCAAGACAGCCCCTGAGCACTCAGAAGTTGGACAGTCATGAGCTAAACAATTCCCTGATACAAAATAAGGACTTTATATCAATAGAAAGTCTGGAGTAATAGTCATGCACCCCAAAGATAGCTTTAGGGAGTAGGACTGTGCGAAATGGCACCGTTTTGTTTCTACTTGCATTTTGACAGAACAGCATTTCATTTAAAATTTTGTTTTAATTCAGAACTGCTGATCCATTTTGTTTCACTGAAACAGTTTCACTGTTTCAACGTTTTGCCCATAGACTATAATGGGGAATCTTGAAATAGCCTATAACTTTGTAGTTTCTAGCCTGATTTGGATGCAACTTGCAGGAAACGTAGCCCTTTCTCAGGGCATGTAGTCTGCCAAGTTTCAGGTAGATAGATGCAGGGATTTCAGGGAAATGGAACATAAAGTCTTGAAAGCAAAAAAACTCATGTCACATGTATGTGTTAAGCCACAGCAGGGTCAAAACTGCAGGCTTTCTAGGCCCTGCTGAGGCCACGAAGTCTGCCAGCTTTCAAGGAGATAGGTGCAGGGGGAGTCTGGGTTCTGGGGCCCTGCACCTCTGGCTGGTGACAGGCAAACCTCGTGACATGGGTGGGTGACACTGTGTGTGTGTTAAGGTGTGCCCTCACTCAACTGACACCAAGGCAGAAAGCAGGGCATTTCAAACTATGCTGCCATTTATGCATTTTTTCCATCCCGCCCCCAGAGCACTGGGATTGGAAGTGACCTCAAGAAAGGATGACAGTCACTGCCCAGCTAGTCAGTCAATAATGAGAGCACTGCTTCCCCCATCCCCTTCCTCCTCCCTCTCCTTACTTTAGTTTCTATTTCCCTGCAGGCAACCCCAGTTTGAGCTTCAAAACTCAAAACATTTTGAAATTTTCTAAATGTTTTGACTTGCCTCATTTCGTTTCGAGGCTATTTCAAAGCTCTCCGTTTCATTTTGATTTTGCTGTTTCGAGCTTGAAACGAGTTGAAACAGCCTCAAAACAAAACTGCCAGTGAAATTTATCACAGCCCTATTAGGGAGATACAATAACTACTTAAAACTCCTTTGTAGATGGGATATATAAGGACACTGCACTGTCCTTGGAGAACAGTGGTCACTGTTGTTACCAGTTCTACTGATAAAAAAATTATTTTTTCCATGGGAAAAAGTGAGGTTTCTTAAACAAATTATTTCTTTTAGAAAAGTGCACCACAGAATGTATATTTCTCATAAAGCTAAATGCTCCTAAAACCTGAATAGTTCAGTGGAAAACTAAGATAATTCAGATATCACTCAGCAGTGCTTTCTAAAAAGCATAGTTTAGTTTCATCTTGTCCTTATTCTCCTACACAAGCCAAGGTTTCTAATTGGATCTATCCTCCATGATATACCACCTGCTATTATGAAGAGTATAACATAGAAGACTGCACTGTCGGGTAAATTGAGTGCATGGAGCACCTCAGCATCATTTCCCAACTGAATTTTTTCTGCTCTTTCCGTCAAAAATTTCCTCACAGGGAGAGGGAGATTGAATTTCTAACCAGCTTCATTGTGGGTACTTAGAAGAGACTAAGATGACTTATCTCTCTCAGACCTTCTGGGGTGTTTCACAATACAATTCACTCTCAAGCATGCTCTGCCCACACAATCCTGGTGGGTCGCAGAGCAGACATAAAACCTCAGAGGGTACCGAGAGAAATCAACTGACCTTAATGCAGAAAGTGCAAATTGGAAGAAAAAAAATGGGAGCTTGTTCAAGGATCAGTCACTATATAGACTTTAATATGAGGCACTAAAAGCCAATCTCAACTAGAACCGAAGTTGGGCATAAATCAGAGTGGTCATATTACATGTTTGAAACTAGACAAGAAATTTGGGGAAAGGATGTGCACTTTTCTAAAAGAAATAATCCTTAGCTGTTTGCCTTCTGCCTTTTCACTAAATACAACATGTTTAAGGACATTATTAGGCTTGTGCGAGTCAGCAGCGATCCGATCCGGCTTCAGATCTGGCTGTTTCAGATGGCCCCGATCTGATCCAGAGCTCTGAACCGGGTTTCCACCTTGATCAGGCCAAAGCGGCTCTGAAGTTTCAGAGCTGCCTCAAAATCTGACCATAGGGTATAATGGGGAATCAATGAAATATCTATAACTTTGTTGTTTTTTGTCCAATTTGGATGAAACTCACAAGTATGATAGCCTCTGCTGATAGCATGAAACCTGCCAAGTTTCAGAAAGATCGGTACAGGGGTTTGGGGGAAACTGTACCCCAAATTCTTGAAAGCCAAACTCATGTCACGGCTGCGTGTGACAACACAGGGGGATCAAAACTGCAGGGGTGGTAGCTCTTGCTGAGGCCACAAAGCCTGCCAAGTTTCAAGGAGATAGGTGTAGGGGTTTGAGGGAAACTGCCTCTCAAGCTGTGGACAAGCAAAACTCATGCCATGGGTGACCCCGTGTGTGTTAAGGCGGAGCGGGGTGACAGCTGCAGGGATGGTGGCCCCTGCTGTGATGCCTGCCAGCTGTTGAGGAGATCAGTGCAGCGGGGTTATGTGGTCCTGCACCCCTAACTGCTGACAGACAAAGCTGGTGCTAAGACTGTCTCTGCCTTGGGGCAGTTGATTGTTTATATTGATTCTTTGCTCTCCTTAGCCTGGTTTTGTAGGTGCTAATTAATCCTCTTTAAGTCATTATGTAGTAGCTAGGACCAGTGTATTGAGCTGGTCCCTGAGTGAATCATGATTGATGGATTGGTAACTGGGAAGACAGCAGCTTAGCAGTCAGGCCTGAAGCCGTGTCTCCCCTCCCCACCCCAATCCAGACACAGTCAGTCCCACAGCACCTATGGCATGATTTTTGCTTGTCCACAGCTTGAGAGGCAGTTATCCCTGAACCCATGCACCGATCTTCTTGAAACTTGGCAGGCTTTGTAGCCTCAGTAAGAGCTACCACCCCTGCAGTTTTCACCCTGCTATGTTGTAACACCTAGACATGACATGAGATTTTTTTTTTCAGGAATTTGGGGTGCTGTTCTCCCCAAACCATTGCACCGATCTTCTTGAAACTGGGCAGGTTTCATTCTCTCTGTGGAGTCTACCATTTCAGAAAATTTCATTCCAATTGGACAAAAAACAACCAAGGTATAGATATTTTATTGTTTCCCCATTATAGCCTATGGCCAGATCTCCGAGGCTGCTCCGAAGCTCTTCGGAAGCTCTGAACTGTTTTGGGAAGCCGAACAAGGCCAGTGCTTCAATCCGGATGTGCTGCTTTGGACCCCAAAATAGCTGAAGCTTCTCCAGATCCAAATCTCTGTCCAAGGCCTTGCACAGCCCTAGAAATTATTCATTTGCGGGAAAATGGCACTAATAACCACATTGGGATTTAGTGAATGTAAAAGGAAACCATGGTTGGAAAGCACCACTACCTTAATTCATATCTTTGTGTCAGTAGAACTTAGATAAAGAAGTTTACTATTGAAAATGTTGCCTATTACTCTAAGTGTGTTTATTTAAATAGGGGTCCATTAATTTTCTAAAGATAAGAAGCAATGTATACTCCAAAAGGATTTTATCAAATGTAATTTCAAAATAGGATATAAGGACTGAAAGAAGATATGTGTTACAGAGATAAAACAGATTTATATGATGTATCCATACTAAATTCAATGTCATTATAGGAAAATAGCAGCTAATTTTTAAAGGAATTGCCATACTGTGATGAAAGTCATCCTGATGTGGACTGCAAAAGTCCAAGGAAAAAGTATAGATGAGCTTCTCAACCTTATTTCTTATTGTACTTTAACATGGAGACATCAATGTTATAATATTTCCTCAAAATGCTAAAGAATATTTACTCTATGCATAGAAAGAAGATGGTGAATTTAGCCATCTGGTGGAGATACCAAAAAAAGGAGCTGGTCCAAAAATTCAATGAAGAAATGAGAGTGAAGAAATTAAACTATGAAGCTGAACTGCCATCTTGTGATTGAACATGGCAATAAAAATTGCACTTGGAAAAAAGGGCTTCAAAGTTAGAGATTTCTTTCAAAAAAATATTTGCAGCTCTCACAGGAATGGGTCACAAAGCACAGTTCATGGGTCATTACCTGGTTGACTGGGACTACCCACATACTTAAAATGATGTGTGCTTAGTATGTTTTCTGAACTAAAGCCATCACACCATGCCCTGGTTTATTCTCCTGCTTTTTTTTTCCAACTTCTATAAAGACTGAATATTTTCTAGGTAAATAATTTCTGTAGCTATCACAGGCTGGTTATGTGGTCAGATATGAAAGGAAATAGTTCCTTAAATTGCAGATGAGAAGGGAAAAGAAAGGGGCAGAATTTAATATCTCATTAAATTCTGGTCTATTCTATAAAATTATTAAGAACCCCTATTTATGGAAAGAATTCCCTGTACATTACTGCATTTCAGTTAAAATTTTCATTGTTTCAAGCATTAAATTCCAGAGATATATTAAAGTACTGTGAATAATGAGAAGAGTCTTGCAAAACCTGCCATTTGAGTGGTTTAACGTGACGTAATTGTGTGTGGGAGAATAAGGATTTGCAGGACTGGGCTCTAAATATTTCATAGAAGAGCCAATGTATATTCCAATTCTGAAGGTCTGTATGTGGTCAATCAATATAAAAGTGGTCAAAGAAAGCCTGGGCTGCTACAGATGATAAGAACAAATTAAAAAGGAAAGGGAAATAATATAATTGTGGAAAGGCTAGCTATATAACCTGGATGGTAGACACCTAATCATTTAGTTTCTTGTCTTTACTTTCTTTTTGAACTTTCTTTTTTCTTATTATAGAGACGAAGGACAGGTGATATAAGTCAAGGACTACAAATATAAAGTTTCATACAAGCTTACTGTTCTATTTGATATTAGCCTCAAATATTAGAACTTCATGTCCAGCATCTTTTTATAACACACAGTTGTAGATCAGTTGGTAACCTTTTAATATATATCTATTTGGGTTTAACTCAGAAATATTGATTGAAAGCATATCTAAACTATGTGTTAGCAAGTCCTGGTAGCTTCTGGCCATCAGTATTAATAAACATTTCAAATAATATACAACGTATTATATATAATTAAACTTAACTTTGTAAAGAACAAAGAAAAATACAAGTAAAATGAAAGCCAAAAAACTAATCATACTTAGCAATGCCAGTTCCCTTGTTAAGTTATGCCTAAATGCCTGTTTCTCCCTTTTTAATCAAATAGGACTCTGACCTCCTTCCCCAGAATCAGATACAGAACCTGTACATTTATTTTTGGCTTCTGTCCCAAAGTAAATGACAGGTAGCAGAAGAAGAGTGATGCTTCTAATGGGAACTAAGGACTTTTCATAATACAACCAGACACAGAGTATGAAAATAGATCTTAAGCCTAATCAACTCTGATTATTAGGAGAAGGCAACGTGTTATATCAAGAGAACGCTAACAAGGCATTCTCTTAAAATCATTTAAGAAAGTCCCTGGTCCAGTATATTAGATCCTACTTTGCATAAACATCTTTAAATGTTCAAGGAAGTCATTTAGGTTTGTTACTTTGATATACGGCTAATTCTTTCAAAGGCCACTTCATATATTGGAAACCAATGCTTTAGTGAAATGCACATATTGATAGTATAATAGTACTTTGTTAGCTTTTATATGTGAATTAGATGACTAGATATCAGCACTAAAAACTGATGTCTGCAATGGGTACAAAGTTCCTGTTTGCCCCATCTCAAAGACTATGTACCTGGACCACATGTACGTCATCCCAACCTATATGTACTTTGCATGGCGTATCTTGTGCACTGAAAGCCTTTGCATGCAGGAAGTACAGAGCTAACTCTACTTAAGTAAAGTCAACTTACGTAGATAAACACATTATCATTTTTACGCGTGTTCCTGACATGGTGCTGGGCACTTTTAATTAGCAAGCCACGCTAATTAAAAGTGCCCAGGTGTCACATGTATCCGTGGTGCAGCGTGTCCCCATGCTGAGAAAATGGCAGTGGAGCACTCTGAAATAGCAGACACCAGGCATGTGTGTAAATTCCCATTAATAGTAACAAAGGGTAGAAGGAGGTTGGTAGGACTTAAATTTTGGGAGATTATTTTAGTTGATACATTTGATAGACACTTCCTGAATGTCATATTTTACACTGTGTGCTCTTTAATAGTATGATCTTTAAGTTATTTTTTATCAGATAATTGATAATTAATTTGATATTTCTGCTGTGTTGAAACCAAATTAAGCATCTGTACATATCCTTGAAGTTTAATATACTCAGATGAATGCAGTTGTAATTTTGGTGATTACATGGCATTCAAATGTATCCGTAGCGTTTGTTTAAATAGATATTTTTAAATAGCTTGTATGTGCCAAAATATAACTATCTGTAGTATCTGTTTAAATGACCTGCACACACATGCCAAGCTAACCAGTTCGGAGAAACAAAACTAGGTTTTGGCAAGTGCAGATTTGCGTTGAAACCAGTGATAACTGTTGTAGAGACAGAAAATGTTCTGGAGGGAGTGACATTTGGGAAAGGGCTCAACTGTGAGGGGAGATAGACTGGAGGACCCTGGCAAACACAGATAGATGTGGCTGAGGGGAGGTTGACCCCATGGGCTAGGTGGCATTCCAAAAGTAGGATAAGGATTTTGATTTTGTCATTTTTTATCAGTTCAGTTTTACGTGTTGTTTTTTTCCCCCAAAAGCCTTTGATCACTTTTTCTTTCCATTTAATAAACCCTTTTGTTTTTTACTGTTTTTGACTTAAGTATGCATGGTAAATTGTGATTTCTGGGCAAAATAATAACCTAGGCATATCCATTTAGCAAAGGAGGCAACCAGCAAGCTCACACAAGCCCAGCGATCATCTCTGGGAGCACCCCAACACTGTAGGGGTCTGTCATAATAATAGCCAACTGCTTTCAAAAAACAAGGAAGTAACCTTCCAGTCATATGTTAAACTGTGGGAAAAATGGATAATAAAACCTTTGGTCATTATCTTGCAAAGCCTAAGAAATTGAATAACTTTACTGTCTGCAATGGGAGAACTCAGTGTCCAACATTAAGTACATGCATGAGCTTTCCAAGGATCAGAACAAATGCTGGTTAGCTGTAAAAAGGTTAACATTGGCAGAAAAACAATGTTGTTTTCACGTTTCTATAGGAACATTTTAAAATCATAGATGGATTTTAAAAAAATCCAGGAAAACTTTGGAAAGTAGACTGTAGCACTCTAAATTTACCAAGACACATCCTTGAAGTCAGTAGGGCAGTACACAGATGCATGCTGAGGATTCTGATGCTTACTTCTTTGCTTTAAAATTGAACCATAATTAGTATGGCACTTTCTTATTACATCTGTAGTGTGTGCTTAATTGAGAAATATCAAAGACGACACAAGAGCTGAAGCTGTATGACTTTGGCTAGGAAAGAAAGTTCCATTTGCTCTGAGAGCCACTCTAATTAACGCACCTGGAGTTTCTTGTGTATTTGTATCCCTACACATCAAAATAGTTAAAGTGCCCATTTTGAAGTGCAAGGACACTGATACCCGAGACCCTGGAATCCGCTGGGACGCAGTAATTGCTGTGCTCTAGCAGACTCAATTAATTGAGCAGACTCAATTAATTGAGTCTGCTCTGACACACTGTAATTACAGCACACTGGCGCAGTCTTGCTGTTCGTGTAAGGTGCCCGTTGTGCCTGTTTGTCCTGGAACACAAGTATCCTGGGGTTGGTGCGTACACACATCATCCTTCTAATCAGGGTTTAGTGAGTGGCCGAGTGCACAGTTGCTTTTCTGCCATCAATTCATTAATGCAATCCTGGGATAACTTAAGAAATACCTTTGATATCCTAGAATAAACTGTTAGTAATTCTTCTTCCATGAACCTTTTTAGTATTTATCCTGGGATAAACATAATGTCTGTTTGCATCCTTTTTGGCTTTTATCAGTGTGGTATGGTTAAACAGACTGCCATACTTTGGAAAATTATAGGTAGAGGTGGAATGTTACTACAGTACTGTTGGAAAGAATATTTTGAAAATAGTTCAGTAATGTCTGAGCAATTGAAAAATTGCTTTGGAAGACAAATTCTCTTAAATACTTAACTATTTCTGCTCTTTATGCTCCATGGTTAAGATCAGGTGACATCCTGATCTTAGTAGTAACCAGCAGCACACTTATAAGATGGGAAACTCCCTTCTTGAGAGCACAGAGGCAGAAAGGGATCTTGGAGTCATCATTGACTCCAAGATGAAATGGGCCCGACAATGCAAGCTCACGGCCAGCAGGGCTAACCGGACCTTATCGTGCATCCACAGCTGCGTCTCAAGTAGGGCCAAGGAGGTGATCCTCCCCCTCTACGTGACACTGGTCAGGCCACAGCTGGAGTACTGTGTCCAGTTCTGGGCGCCCCACTTCAAGAGGGACATTGACAACATTGAGAGGGTCCAGAGGAGGGCCACCCGCATGATCCGGGGGCAGCAGGGCAGACCCTACAATGAGAGGCTACAGAACCTGAACCTGTTCAGCCTTCACAAGAGAAGACTGAGGGGGGACCTGGTGACCATCTATAAACTCACTAGGGGGAATCAGAAGGGTTTGGGGGAGACCTTGTTTCCCCTAGCACCCCCCAGGATAACAAGGAATAACGGCCACAAGTTGTTGGAGAGTAGGTTTAGATTAGACATCCGTAGGAACTACTTCACAGTTAGGGCGGCTAGGATCTGGAACCAACTTCCAAGGGAAGTGGTGCTGGCTCCTACCCTGGGGGTCTTTAAGAAGCAGCTTGATGCCTACCTGGTTGGGTCACTTGAGCCCAGTTTTCTTCTTGCCCAGGCAGGGGATCGGACTTGAAGATCTACAAGGTCCCTTCTGACCCGACTTCTATGATCTAACAACCAGATACCTCCTACTACTAACAAGGGAGAGTAACTTCAGTCTCTAAAACTACCTTTTTTATATAAAACTCTGTAAAACAGAATTTGAAGCCAAATCCTTAAAATGTTGAGCCGTAGTTTTAGTTGAACATGTAGATTAAGCTGCACCTGTGTACAAGGCATCTAGCAATTACAACATTCCATCAGCCAAACACATTATAAACCCTTTATTTTTTCATAGAATTTATAAAGAGGATTTGTCATGCCCAGGATGTGTTCTTACTTTCCTTTCTTATGCAGTAATAGAACTGAAAGCCAACTCAATTATTGTAGGTTATAAAGTTCTTTCCATTTTTGCCAACTAGTGCTGAGAGCCACAGCATCTTTAAGAACCTAGGCTCTTATCTTGGCACGTTTGTAACTATCTGGAAGTCCATCATTTTCAATTTCATAATATCTGTCAGCCAGAAGTAATATCACTTCACCTCCGCAAGTGCTAGGTGTTTTAGATTGTGAAAAATACTATTTTTATATATCTCCTTTTTAACCAGTTATACTGATGCACATCTGAATTTTCAGAGCTGTTGAAAACTCACGTCATTTAAAAAAAAAAAAAAAAAAAAAGCATCTCTGCTTCCACAAATCCACCCCACACAAGAAAGCTGTATTTCCAAACCACAACCAAAAATACAAGTCCTTATCCATGTCCAAATTTCACTGATACATCAAATTCTATTTCCCATCATCATTGCCCATATACACTAGAGAGAAATGCCTGGTTTGAATGTAATGCCTGGATCTTTGAAGCTTGTCCAATACCAATTATAATAAAATGTCGCATTTAACTCAATTTATTTGAGCCACCCCCTAAGCAGCATACACGCATTACAATTTTATATCACAGCAGCCTGATTTTCAGAAGTGCTTGGAGAGCAAGTAAGTGTGTTTATCTGTCTGTGGGAGGATGAGAAGCCATTAATTCCCATAAAACTTCAGGGAAAGAAGAGAGCTTGATCTGGCAACCCATTCAAAGAGACAGTATGTAAGAAGCTATGTCCTTGAGGTACCCAGCAGTGATATGGATGCTGTGCAACCTTCCTATAAGGCCCAGTATTGTGCGTTATGTCAATTAATTCATATCCTCCACAGATAGGAGAAGGAAAAGAACAGCTTTTTCATTTCTGAATTTTTGTATCCAAGTGCACTCAAACTCAGAAGATAAACTGAGATCCAGACATAGGATCCTGACAAGTTGAGAAGTTCCTGGGTATTGGAATGAACTGCTTCAAAATGCAAGGGGTGAGTTAGCATGTTCAGGCCTCCAGTTCTGCCTTTAATGGGGTTTACCCCCCATTTCACAAAAAACAAGAGACTCACCCTAGCAAAGTGTCTTAAGGTACACTGGCTGTGCCCTGCTGTTCTGTGAAAGTCAAGATCTATGCAGTTCAACATACAAAATAAAGATTTGGGGCATATAAAAGAAGGTGGCACATGTTAAAGTCTGAGACTATAAAAATGTCTCACTCAACCTCATCACATCTTTTTTTTTCTTTTTCTTAAATCAAAGTTTGGGCAGATGACAGATAAATTATAGCTTCTGGCCAGTGATTTAATGTCTCTGTTAGTAGCTTGCAATCGAGAATATGATTGCTGAGGTTACAAAACAAATTTATTTTTAAAAGAAACTGTTGCATGAATATTTTCATTCAGGGAATGAAAATTTTGGTAAAATAAAAGCCCAGGCTCCTTATATATAGCATGGTGTATTAATGTTACAGCTGATAGGGAACATGCTAAAAAAATGTATTAGTACTATGCAAAAAAAATACTGCTTTCTGCACTCAGTGTTAGTTACTTATAGCACAGAGAATCAAATTCCTTAATATATCCTTCTCATCTCAAATAGTCTTTTTTCCGTTGGAAAATTCTGCATTTCTTTAATGGCACATCATTAAACGGAGTGTGCGGCAGACACACTCCTAAGATCACAATCCTTATATTTAATGGAAGTTTCAGTCACAAGGAATAGTTATATAGTACTTACTGTCCCCAAATTTTAGTCTCATTACCACCAGCTACATGCTTCTCATAACAAAGACAAAAAGTTACAGACAGTACAACTTTGGTAAGATACAGGTATCAATTTGCAGTTCACCAAATATATTAAAACACATACATATGAAGTTACTTGATGAGGTGTAGTTAATACAGAATAGATTATCATAGTTAGAAATATTAGTAGAATATGGGAGAAGTCCCTCCTCCTCATGCAGACATCCAATAAGCAAAATTTACCTGAATTAGCCTCATGTGAATTTTTTATCTTATATATTTTATGACTTTTGTAGCAGTTGCAATGAAGCTGTTCAACTGAGCATAGTCTTAATAAAAATGTAATGGAAAATTTGATAGATATAGTTGATTTCTATTCAAAGATGGTTTAAAACTCAGTCAATCCTATACTCTATGCATAAGAATAGAGTGAAAACTAAAAGCTTGTAAGGAACAAACTTCTCCACTAATAGATAAATATGACTTGGATACCCCTACTGTCTACAATACAGTCACTACCAATCTGCATTCAACAGCAGATCAGTACCTATCCTTAAAAATAAATATTTATTTGTAAAATTTGCTGGGGCATAACATGAATGGAGTTTCAGCTCTTACGAAGCTGCAAGTGAGCTGAGAAAAGCAAGAATCAAAAACATAATTGGCTTTAAGTGTCCCAGTGGGCTTTTTCATATTTTTTTTTTCCTTTTACTTTGCAATTTTTGTTCAACTCTTTGCATATCAAAGTAAAACCATCCCCCGTGCCATTTCTGTTGAATTATGTTATTGTTCGAAGATGTAAATACCACTAGTTTTGGGGAGACAGAAAATAAAACATTGGCTATGGTCAGTCACACAGTAATAAATGTTTTTCAGACATTTCTGCATAGCTTCACCCTGCTCCCCAGTCCTGACCTGCAGTGCCATTCTAGCTTAATGTCTTTTGAACAGATATGGTCAGTCATATTGGATGGTGTTTGTAGTTTGTAAAACAAACAAAAATTCACCCAGGATTATTACAATACTATAACTATTCCAACAGTAGGGCCTGAGTCACTGCTTTACCTCTACTCAAGCCTTAAAGCAGTATAAAATGTGACTGCACAATTCCAGTGGAGTTTCACTATGGGCAACCTAGTGAATCAGATTTCTTCTCTCATACTGAAAGGTTTCTGAGCTAAAGGGCTGATACAGAGTCTACTGAAATCAACAGCTAAGGCACTGATCAGATAAATCTGTTTTCAGAGCACTATCACATACAACTTTAATACTATAAAGCTAAACTATCAACGTTTTGGATAAAGAAAAATAAGATTTTAAAATGGTATAAACCAAAAAGGATGGTACATACATTTTAAAACTCAAAGGCCAGAAGTACCTCATTTAACAAGCTCAAAGCTACTGTCATAAATTTTGTATGAATGCCTATAACATAAGTAGGACTCCATTAGCAGTGTTTAATTAGTATGGGAAGTTTAGTCCACACTTATTTACTCTAATTAGACCATTAGCTGAGCTTCTGAATAAAAAAAATAAATACAATAAATGGAATTGCTTCAAAAAGTGTCAAAGGGCTTTAGAATGGGCAAAAGAACAGTTAGTTTCTTCCAAAGTCCTAACGTGCTGTGACCTACAGTTGCCGTTTCAGCTGGCATCCAGTACAGAAGCCATGGACCTGAAAGAGGGTTTTTTCCCCCTTATTTGCGCAGAAGCTCATTGCATCTATACCTGAAAATGAAACAAAAATGGAAAACAGATCAAGCAGATTACCCTTACAATGAAACAGAATGGCTGGTATAATAAACATAACTTACATAGAAAACAGAAGTAAAGGGCTTGAGTCTCATCTTCCTTATGCTGGCAAAATCAGAAGCACCTCCACAAAACACAATATAGTGACACCCAATGTGGAATGAATACAAGTGAAAGGCAAGTTAGGTCAAATGAGAGACCAGCATGTCTTACTTGATAACTGCAGATATGCAAAGTCTGTAACTGATACAGGCCGACAGTCATTGGAATAATAGATCAGTTCGTAAAACAGCCACTCAATTCAGTACTCACTAGACTTGATCTTTGCCCTGAGGGTACATGAATATTCAGCAATAGAACGGGTCCAGGAATGATCCTGGCATGAATTATCATGGCCAAATGATGAAATTCAGGGAGAAAGTGGGGAAAATAAAAACCTAGACAAAAGAACAGGATGGAAGCTTTCCACTTGGGCACATCAATTTGTTATTTTTTAAATTTTGGCATGTAGATGTTTGGGCACTTAAGAAATATAATCAGTATAAATCTTGCAAATGGTGTTATTCACTAGAAGACACAAG
>NW_005842159.1:1381234-1396284 GCF_000455745.1 Alligator sinensis | reverse complement strand
CCCTACACTATAACTACCTTTTGTGATTACACAGTACTGGTACCACAAAGGAGTTTGCCAAAGTCACTCAGAGACTCCCTTCTCTGTTAGAATTATTATATTTTACATGGCATGATTAATCAAATTATTGCACTCTCTCAGGAGAAATTGAAGTTACTTACGGCTAAGAGTGCTACTGGGAGAGTAAAATATTATTTAGAAGACTGCAACACAACACAAAGTGGTGGCCATTTAAGTCAACACCTACCAACTTTTACCACACTGAGGAATCTCAGAAGAAATAATATAACTGCTAGACAGCTGTTGCAATGATAACACTGTCCCAGCTGTACAGAATCTCCAAACTGCATTTTGTCATAATCCTGCAAGTCATTTTTAGGCAGTAGATTCTGCTTAAGATAAAGACACAAGAGTCTTTTGTCAAGGTTCTCCATGAGGAAAAAACCTACAATTGCCAGAATAGAATAAGACTGTAGCAGGGTCCCTGTTAGAACCCTGTTACTTGAGGGAAAATCCCCAACAGCTGGGGGAAGACTCCCCACCCCCACATGGACAACCAATGATGATCAAGCTTTGGGGATAAAGGAAAGAGAAAGCCCTGAAGAAAACGCCTTCGGGTACCAGGAGAAGCAGATGAACGACGGAACGTGAAAGAAGAGAAGGGGACTCACCAGAGATGTGGATGGACCCGAGGGAGAAAGAACCAGCAGCATACTTACAGGCTGGGGAACTCCCTTCTCATCAGCACAGAGGCAGAAAAGGATCTTGGAGTTATAGACTCCAAGATGAACACGGACTGCCAATGTGGGGACACAGTCAGGAAGGCTAACCGCACCTTATCGTGCATCCACAGATGCATCACAAGCAGGTCCAAGGAAGTGATCCTCCCCTTCTATATGGCATTGGTCAGGCCGCAGTTGGAGTACTGCATTCACTTCTGGGCACCACACTTCAGGAGGGATTTGGACAGCATTGAGAGGGTCCAGAGGAGGGCCACTTGCATGATCAGGGGGCACCAGGGCAGGCCCTATGAGGAGAGGCTATGGGACCTGAACCTGTTCAGCCTCCACAAGAGAAGGCTGAGAGGGAATCTGGTGGCCATCTATGAACTGGCCAAGGGAGACCAGCAGGCAATGGGAGAGTCCCTGTTCCCCCGAGCACTACTGGGAGTAACAAGGAATAATGGCCATAAGTTGACAGAGAGTAGATTCAGGCTAGATATCAGGAGGTGCACAGTCAGGTGGCTAGGATCTGGAACCAACTTCCAAGGGAAGTGGTCCTCACTTCTATCCTGGGGGTCTTCAAAAGGAGGCTAGAGACACACCTTACCGGGGTCGTTTGACCCCAGCATTCTTTCCTGCTGTGGCAGGGGGTTGGAATTGATGATCTGCTCAGGTCCCTTCTGACCCTACCAACTATGAAACTATGCATGGCGAAGCTGGGCGGTATCCAGTGAATATGAAAATGAGACGCTGCGCGGCGGAGCCCCGAGTGAAGTGGCAGGGCGATGCCTGGGCAAAATCAGCTATCCAGTAATTTTCATGGTACTGGGGAGGTGGGGAGAGTGGAGGTAGAAGGTGGGGGACCCCTGAAGAGAGCAGCAGGCAATGGCTGAAGAACCCCCGCTTGCCGGCAAACCCTGCGGTCCCAAGGAGCACAGGAAAGGCAGAGGTGTCAGGTGGCAAATCTGCTGCAGCAAGCAAACATTACCAATCAGTCTTCCAGTGAGGTAGAGGGTATCCTTAGGCTAGAACCCAGTGGAACTGGGGGATCTGGGGACACTAGAAATGGACCCTCAGGTGAGGTAACCCCAGGCTCCCCGTGAAGGTTCATGCCCCTGCCTGGAGCAAGGAACGGAGGGTGCCCACAGCTAATGAGGCAATTAGCAGTGTACAGCGGTTTGCATACCCCATCACCACCCCCGGCTCTCAGTGAGCTGGCTACATCTCTGATCACAAGTGTAAAAAATATATAACATTAATAAATCTATAATCATTCATCTCCACAATCAGCTCTACAGGAATACACCTAATCATCGTACCATCAAGTAAAAATTGTTTTGTTTTTATACCTTAAAAAAATAAATCCAAATGCAATGCACAATAATCCAAGACTTCGCTTCCTAGGTATTACAACATTAACAACAAAGGGCTGTCTTGACTTGGAAAAGTAGACAAGGACCTTCCTTTTTGCATTTGAATTGTAGCCTGAAATGCTTGGAAAGTGACCAGAAAGTAAATTTAAACTGCTCCTGTGCCAGATCCTAGCTATTCAGGTTTTCAGACTTTTAAGCAGAGCCACAGCAGCTGATTTTGTTACTTGCATCCAAGGAGAAACAAGATCTCAGATATCTAGAAAACACTAAAAGGATTGTGTCCAACATCAATGTCAATAGCATGAAATACATCAAGAGCAAGTAGAAAAACATGAACTAATATCCCCTGGATTAGCACCTCTAAATAAGCATGTTCCTGCCATCAGCTGTAGTTTCTGCCTTGTCAAAAGTACCTCTACTTGTTACAGAATCCAGCCTGCAGTTCACAAAAGAAAGTATAACAGGGTCAACAGCTATATCAGAAAGAAAAATAGGCTTTTCCTGAATGCATATTACAAAAGAGTACTTTGCAACAGTGACATCAACCTCTAAAGGTAACCTGCAACTCTGTATTAGCATACAAACAGATTCGGTTGCAAATGGTGGTATGAATATCGTTCTAACACAGTAAGTGGAAATAACTGCCATTTCTTTTTTGGTATGCAGGGTCATTAACCAATAATATACTTAAGAATATGTAAACACCTCATCAGTCCTGCATCATTGTTATTACCACATCCAATTTCTAAGAGAGTGGTACCCCGAGGCCTCAACCTGGGCCAGAGTCACAATGTGGATGCAGGACATGTATACAATTAGTCCTTTCCAAAGAATGCATGGTTACATCCGTTCAATACATGAAGGTTGCAAGGTTTTTATTCCAGAAGCCATTGTTTACCATACAGAAGATGGATCGTATTTTCCTCCTTTGGGTTTGTGTTTGAATACCTATTGAGTAATCTGAAAACTCATCCATGGAGTAATCTGGGTATAACATTATAAAATTTTTCCTTATTGGGGGGGGGGAGCAAAGAAAAGAAAAGGCCAGAAGAGCTGATTCTCAAGTGCAAGATTTTAATGGAGTACAACTAAATCCTAGATAATTCATATTAAAGAATTGATAGGCAGTCTGAAAATTTCTCCCAAATTTCTGCCCAATCCTTTGATTAAGAATGATATTGGCAATGTCACGTCTAAAGCTAGCAAAAGGCTTTCGTATATACTCTCTTTTTTTCTTTCCTCATAGGGACATTACAGGTTTTTTTGCTTTTTTTTTTTTTTTCCTTTGATCATCTTTTTTTTTTCCACAGAAAACTAAATTTCATTAAGCTCATTCTTATAGACTGAACACTTTGTGCTAAACAAATGATTATAGTCATTCTGGTGTGTTCAAGAAAATAGAACTAGATGTTCAAGACAATTTTGAACCAAGACAAAATTAGATTTACCAAGTAAATTTTTCCAAAAATACAAGCTTATTGAACAAGTACTATATTTTGCACCTGTCACTTTTTTTTTTTTTGCTTTATTTCATTAGCATGTGCTGTGAACCTTTAATTCAAATTGCTTGGGGAAAAAACAAAACAAAACAAGTATGAGCTGACTTTTCATCATATAAAAACACCAGCTAATTTAGGAGAATATTAAAAGGGTGTCTTGAGTTGAAGATGCATAACTTACTTGAACAATACCTTTTCTAGCTAGAATAGTATATTCTAGCTGCTAGATACTGTGCAGACTTCGAAACAGAATTTTACATATTTCTGATGAACTGTGCTCGCCATTGTATGATGGAAAGCTTCTGCTACAGTTCATTCTTACAAATAAGCATGCAAAAATTCCATTTTAAACTGACAATACACTTTTTTCCCCAATTGATACTTAGTACTAAAAACATGCTTGGTAGATGCACATGCTAAATAACTTCCATTACAATGCTTAAAAGCACAGTGTATACATCTATTTTTGTTGTGACTAAGGTTCAAGCTAAGCTAAAATACATATTCCTGATATTATATTTATATACACTATTTGTCAATGAGGTTTTTACACTTGAAACATGAAATAATGCACTTGTTTTTCAAGCACTTAAAAATAATTGTCACCTTACACATGCATATCTCTTGTCAGTGTCTGCACTGAAGCAATAAGGGTCCTCTTAATAGCTTACAATGGTGCTGTTTGGAACAATACACAAGTGCCATCCGGTGCTGATTGATCTGAACATCCTTCACGTCTGCTTCTTGGAATAAAGCAATTCCTGAAGAACATAGGTGGAAATGGCACTAACAAATTAAATTAGACTAATACATTCCATTGTAATAGGTAGTTAGTTCAGAACATAATGCCTAGATTCCTAGTAGGGATCTAGCATTTCAGTTTTCACAGATATCCATAGTATTAAATCCATATCCAAAGCTGTCAAGCCAACAATTCACTAAATAAGTGTCAAAACACATGGGAAAACAATCAGATCCCAGTTTCTCTCCATTTGATAGATCCTGTCAATTTACCACCACCATTCTCCAAAAAAAACGGATAATTTAATCTTTGCTGTTGACAGTGAGCCTTCAGTTACTATGCGACTAAGGACTTTGTTACACATTACATTGTGAAATACACAAATGTTGATTGGCTTAATGTTAGCTTGCTGTTATACCTTCAACTCGAGCGGCACATCCGTGGGGATAGCCCACACCTTAATGGAACAGCAGCTAGGTTATGCGGATCGTGCCCTGGAGTGGCACAACTTTGAGCCATATAACAAGTGCTTTCAGCCACTTAAATGTGTTAACATGTGGAAAATTCAGGGGTTAAGAGCTCCAGAAGCCACCCAAAATTAATGTGCAACAAGAGCCAAAGAAATCACATTGCTTCCTGGAAAGGAAACAAGGCTTTGAACTCCTGTGGGTAAGAGAGTCCATTTTTACTGACCTTCAGGGCATGTTGTAGCAAAGGCTATCCAACTGGCACCTGAGAATGTGGAATAAGCAGAGATGTCTTTTGTTGTTGTTTGCTTTGCTTTCTTTTTTATAAATGTGAGGGGGCTATATGTTCTGTATATGTAAGAGAGGGAACTCTTAATACCAACATGCACTATGCAAGGTACTAATAGATAGACATCAACCTTAGGGTGAATTCAACCTCCTGAAGGCACAGTATAGCCCAACAGTAACATGGCCAAAGGTACCTTGAAGTCATCTTCATCCACTTCTACTTTTCGGATGTTCCAGAGGCCATGGTGGCTCGAGCGTAAATTAGAGCTGCTAAAGGCTGCACATGGGCTACAGGAAAATTAAGAATGTATCATAATGCTCTGCACTATAGTTCTGTTCTCAGCGTTGGAGCCTCTAGTCAAGGTTAATTAGCCAACACTAAACTCTGTGGTGTCACAGTTAGTCCACTACCAAAACCTGAACTTGCTACTCTACCTGAGTACAACTAACTATGCTATTGCTACCCCCTTCCCTCCAACCCTGGCCAAGCTATTTTTAGACACAAAACTCCTCCCACCTGCAAAAGGATACCCTCAACCCACCAGCTTAAGAGGTGCAGCAAACATCTGTACATACCCTCTGGGTAGATCAATTTCTCTTCTAAAGTAGCTTCGCCCTATATAATCACTTTATAAGAATTACTTCTGGATTTATATGGAAGCATGTTATTGCAAGTTTATAGCAGCATAAACAAGAGAAACATTAGAGAGTGAAGCCAGAGTGTATTTTTCATCATATTTTTATTATCAAGTACATGAGTGAAGGTAATCCTGTGTACATAAGAGCTAGCAGAAATTGAAATACTGTCATAATTTGAAAAACATTTGCAGGAATCTTAATCAAAATCTCAAATTTGCCACCCACACCCTTAGCCAACAGCATTAGATGTCTCTAGAGAAGTCAATGGAATTTAATGTATATCGGTTGAGGATCTGGCCTTCTCTGTTTAAAAAGGTGAAAATTAAAAGCTTCGTTTTCAGTAAATAAAATATGCTTTATTTTAATATATCACTGTACTGAAAATGTTAACATCTCATTTCCACGTATTGGGAAAGGTCACAGATGATCACTGAAAGCAAAGCAATTCTCTATGTATATCAAAAGCCATCATTAACTTATAAGGATTTGATTTCATTGAAGATACCACATCAAGTCAGTTTTACTTTTTGCTGCTAATTTTAATTATTGCCTTTTAAAAAATTCTTTTAAAGCACAGCCAAATTTGCTAGTAATGATGTGCTTCAGTCACAGTATTCATCAGGTTGTCACTCATTTGCTGAAGTCAAAACTAATTGGGAAAGCTTTCAAAAAAGCTAGTTAAAAACCCCTTTAGATATATGCTCTTAACAGTGCATAACTGGCCAACTACCAGATGTTTCGATATAAATAAAATAAAGTGCATGCTTAACAAGCTGCAGACAGGACCGGCCTGTCATATGAAAAACAGTATCACATTGAAGTGCATTTCATTATATTGTTTCCATGCTTTCCACCCTTAAAAACATCTAAATCTATTCAAGATTTGTTGGGGGGGAAAATGACTATCAAAGATGAATGTGCACAAACACCTGCTCTTTGAGATGTTAGATATATGTCAATAATCCCACTTTTCTTAAAAGTTTGCTCTTAACCCTCTAGATTTTCTTAGTCCAGAAAGGAATGAGCTCCTTAATTGTCCATTACCAGCACTGCTTTGGTCTGCACTTTTTTTTGCTACTTTGGGGCTGGAAAATACATTCTGAGTGCTACCCAGCATCCACCCAACAAATGCCTGTTCTCTCTCAGGAGGTTTTAAGACACTCGAATCAAGAGAGTGCAAAGGAGCACAGAATGACCACTTTCAAAAAGGTAAAGGGGTGCGGAGGCAAAAAGGAAAGAAAAAAATATTGCCCTTTATTTATCATGTAGGTGCTTCTGGTGACTTTGTTCCACGGGTTTACTGCCCTTTTTCGGGTGACTATTTTCATATACATAATGGTATTAAATGACTGCCATTGGTTAACTGTTTTTTAGCTTCAGTTGCATCTGCTTTGTTCCTAGACCTGAGAAAAGGTACTTTGTGCCTGAAGGCTTTTCTAACATCTCTTCCAACTAAACACTTGGTCCAATAGGAATTACCAGACAAACTTTGCTCCTCACATATTCCCTGGACCCTCGCAGCTACAGTACTCGAACGCTAATATACAGCTTGCTTCTGGCAGAGAATAGACCAGTGATTCTCAGTCTTTTTAGACTCAAGCCACCCCTGGATAACAGGAGGCACTCCTGAAAGGACACAAGGCACCCCTCAGAAATGCCAGCTCCTAGTTTTCATGCTTTTTTGAGTGCAGAAAAAAATAATAGAGCAGTTTTTCCGTTGAAAGAACTCAGAAAAACGATAACTACAGATTTCTACTTGAAGTCACTGGGTTTATCTTATGAACCACATTTGTAAACCATACAGTGCTAACATTCTGTGTCACCCCATGGTATCCTTAAACGTATCTGAAGGCTCCCCATGGGGCTGTGGCACCCTAATTAAGAATCATTGAAACAAACATTTCTGGGATCCTGGCTAATCACCTCATCTAAGTACAGACAGTCAAAAAGCTCAAGGCTGAATTGATTCAATCTGTGCAGGTTAGTCTAAACTGTGTAGACTGAACCAACAAACAAGTGAACAGACATTCATTTTTTATTCCAGAAATAAAGCCACAGGCATGCAATGGCCAAGGCCAGAAGCTGGGGGGAGTGGGGGAGAAGGGGTGCTAGAGCATGCCTCCCCACTCAGCTGGAGCAGACAGCTTGGCCCAAGGCTAGACCTCCCACCCTATGGTGGGGAGGGGGTGGTATTTGCAGGGGAGGTGGAAAGCATCCTAGGATGCTGGGAAACTGTAAGATAACTTGAATCTGGAGGGGATCAGGGACAGAAATTCAATAACTTGATTTAACCTAAATCAGTTGAGTCTGGTACTACCTTCATCCAGGTTTATCTTAAATAGGATTTGGCCATTTTGAAAATAGTTCATGTGCACTGAACTTCTGTTGTCTTACAGATTTGAACCAGTTTCCAATCACTTATACCAGTTTATGTGTAATTTCTGTCCCTAGACCTGGGATGCATATGTTAGGCATCTATATCCTCCCCACTGTAGTTTTGTGCCTCAGGGGCCCAGTACTGAGTGTGCTTGCTCTGCCATGAACATCTGATTGGGCCATTTGGAGACTACAGAAGACACTGGGTTTATCTTCTTACCTCAAGGCAGAAGAAAGCATCTTTTAAAACACAGTTTCTGGGCACTGGATATTTATTTTCTCATGTTCTCTTACTAAACTCAAGCATTCAAAATTATGAGATAGCTCCCCTCAAAGATATGAGATTAGTTAAAAAAAGAGATTTAAAATTTGAAATTCTTTCCCTTTACCTTCGGGTGTCTTAGCTTTAACAATTCCCATTTTCAAACTTTTCCATGTAAACATGAGAGCCAGAAAACAACTTTTTAAAGTTAAACTGAGATTCTAATACAATCACCTGACTTCAGGAGAGAGGGTTGTGAGGGGAAGACAAAGCACCAAATCACATCAAATGCAACATAAAAGGGACCAGTGGTAGATTTACCTTCATCACAGTTTACAGATTAAACTTTAACAGTGGACTTACCTTGACAGGTAGTTTGTTGTGTAAACAAAACTGTTTGCAATCTTTCCCTTGTACAACTTAATGTTGGAGTGAATAGAAGTTGTAGCCTTTAAACTTTAACCAATATTTCTCTGCGTATATGTCCACTTTTTTTCACCCTACGGTTTCCAGACCAATGAGGATTTATAGCAAAACAAGAACTATACCTAACAGGATATATTACATATTGACAGCATTTGCTCAAAATCTTTGCCAAACATCCTTCCCAGTATCGTTCTGATTCCATGCATGATCTGATTCACCATCATCAAATAGCACCTATCTAGGGGCATCAGCATCTACACTTTCATTTACTGCTGGAATAAATTTTAAGACCTATGACATGAGTCTAATGTTACATCGGTAAACAGTGTCCTACAAAATTTGTCAGTTTATTGTTGGTACCCTATTCACAAAGAGACTTCAATTATCGAGAGCAGAATGAACAGACAAAGTAAATATATTTTCCTCCAGAGGGAGCAGAAGATATACTACTATTCCTTTTAAGTGCTCTTCTGAGCTCTTTGGAACAAGATTGCTTAATTTAATGTTCAAACAAATAATATAGTCTGAAAGGGTTTCATGCGTTAAGATAATAACTTTCTTGGATAAATTTAGTTCACTAATTTCATTAGGTCAGGCATCAACCAACATCATTTTCAGGACAAATTTAGAGGGCAACTTATCTGACTGTAATTTTAAAGGAACAGAACTGACATGGTGTCAATCTATTGTCAAACTGTATGGCATCTCTAAGGAATAAAATTAAATTTAAGAGCGCAGTCTTGTTTTAATCTGCTTTTCTGACTGAGGTAAAGTAACTCTTTACATAAGCAGCATACATGCTCCAAGTTTGACACTTTAAGTCTTAAATTTGTCCTTCATAGAGAAAACAGTCCAAGACTTGGAGTTCTTGGGATCAGTTCTTTAAATATTTCCATCCCTATTCATGGCATTATGCCCTCTAAAAAATTCGTATGCGAGCGTCACTCTAAAATTTAATAGAATGAACAACTCCCAGCATTCCTAAAGGTTATGTTGAGAAATTCATATTAACCATCAATCATCATCATTATCTATACCATTTTAAATATCATCGTAAAAATTACATACATAAATGATTTGCCAGAACATTTTTCCCCATCTCTTCCTGCTGGTTCCTTAAGAAGTGATATGTTATGTTTCAACCAGACTAAATCTGTGGGGTGTTAAGCAGTGTTGAAGTCAGAACATTCTGTGAGTGGTCACCCATAAAAACTTAATGCCATCTCTTGCCTGCATAGCTTTGACTTATCACTACAGGGGCAGAGATCAGAGACATGGCTAGAGCTCTAAGGATGTGGAGGCTAGAAGCACTACATCCTGGGATGCTGGAGGACTGCAAATAGCTGATTTTATCCTATGGAGGAGACTGAAGTCACCTTAGCAACAGCTAGGTAGCATGCCCACAATTCTTGCCTGAAATGACATGACTTTGGGATGCTCGGTGGGCACATTGCATGAGTAACAAGCTTTAACATATGGACGCATGTTTTAGGTGCCCTTATTATGGTCTAAGCATAATGTGCAACTTCACCCTATATACACACCTAAATAAACCTGACAAAAAAACTGGATGCTAGAGAAAACAATTGCTTTCCCCAAAATAGTCCTACTTCTTGCCATTGGCATTTCCAGGATTTTGTAAAGGAGGATGCAGATGCAAAGACCGGTATTGCAGGGGGGACTGCATCCACACACTAAACCCAAATCCAGCCCACCAGGGCAGGCAGACCGTTACAGGAGTGGCAGCAGGTGACTTTTTTTCAGTCCCTCAGTCAGGTCAGAATCTTCCCTCTACCTGCCTTTCCCTGCTGTACTCACCACAGTGTCCCCTCCCCCACCTACAACTCCAGCTGCCACGGTCTCTAGCTGACTTTGGGGTGAAGGGGGAGGAGACTCCAAAACTGCTCTAGCTGGGCTGCACATGGAGCGAGGCTTGGTCAGACATGGCAGCAGCAACAGGCATGTTCCCTTCCCCTTCAGCTTCTCCCAGGCTGGCACAGAAACCCTGTAGGGACTGGGCAGGGATGAGGAATCTGCCCACTGCTACCACTGTCCCTAAATGAACCTGGCTCCCCACAGGGCCTGGCAGGGGCAAGCAGGAGTTGCTTTGAAACCTCATAAAAATCACAGAATCATAGAAAATTAGGGTTGGAAGGGAACTCAGGAGGTCATCTAGTCCAAATCTTTGCTCAAAGCAGGACCATCCCCAACTAGATCATTCCAGCCAGGGCTTTGCCAAGCAGGGCTCAAGGTAAGCTGTTCCAGTGCTTCACTATGTACCTCATGAGAAAGTTCTTCCTAATATCTAACCTAAACTTCCTTTATGAAACTTGAGACAATTGCTCCTAGCTCCATCCTCTTTGTAACTACCCTTCAGGTAACTAAAGGCTGCTATCAAATCCTCCCTCAGTATTCTCTTCTGAAGATTAATAAGCCCAGTTCCCTCAGCCTCTCTTCACAAGTCATGTGCCCCAACCCCCAAACCATCTTTGTTGCTCTACTGAACTCTCTTCAACTTGTTCACATCCTTTCTGTAGTGGGGGGCCTAAAACTGGACACAGTACTCCAGATGTGGCCTCACCAGTGCTGAATAGAGGGGAATAATTACTTCCCTAAGTCTGCTGGCAATGCTCCTACTAATGCAGACCAGGTGATATTAGACTTCTTGGCAACAAGGGCACGTTACTGACTCATATGCAGCTTATTGTGCACTGTAACCCCCAGATCCTTTTCTACAGAGCTGTTGCTTAGCCAGTCAGTCCCTAGGTTGTATCACTACATTGTATTCTCCTGTCCTAAGTGCAGGCCTTTGAATTTGTCCTTGTTCAGCCTCACCAGATTTCTTTTGGCCCAATCCTCCACTTGGTCTACGTAACTCTGAATCCTAGCCCTACCCTCCAGTGCATCTACTACACCTCCAAGTTTGGTGTCAACCGCAAACTTGCTGAGGGTACAAGCAATCCCATCTTCCAGATCATTAATGAAGATGTTGAACAAAACCAACCCCAGGACTGACCCTTGGAGCACTCCACTTAATGCCAGTTTCCAGCTAGCCATTGATTGAGCTATTGATTACTACCCCTTGAGCCCAACAACTCAGTCAGCTTTCTATACACCTTACAGTCCATACATCCAGCCCAAATTTCCTCAGCGTGTTTACAAGAATGCTGTGGAAGCTGGTATCAAAGGCCTTACTAAAAGTCAAGATATATTAAATCCACTGCTTTCCCAGCATCCACAGAGCCAGTTATCTCATCATAGAAGACAGTCAGGTTTGTTTCTGATCTACCCTCAAGACAGCTGGGACAGAAGAGGAGGGGAGGGAAGAAGAGGTGTTGCTGAGTATACAAAGGAAGGGAGTAAAGGGGAATTCTTATCCAATTTGGGGACTTTTTTTTAGTCCCCAGCAGCTGCTCTTGCAGTGGTATCTACCCACATCCAGATAAGACCTTTCTTCTAACAACTGCAATATGATTACACCTGTCTAGGTACGGGGAGTTTAACTCCTTAAATGAAATCTGTAATTATGTAAAACAGGACAGGCAAAAATACAGCTGTGGGCTAAATACAGTCTGCCAGGCAACTTCATCCAGTCCGTGTGCACCCACTAATTAATTGTACCCCACCCAGCCCACTCCCCTCACTCCTGCATGTGTGGAAGGGCCTGACCCAGGCAGCACACAGCTTCCAGGTTGGGCTGCTGCTGCCACTGCTACAGCTGCCAGGGGACCTGCTCGGCTTCATAAGTCCAGCAGCTCCTCCTCATCTCCTTGCTGCAGGGCTCACTCTGGGCAGAAGGAAGGGAAGTGGCAGGTGCAGGAAGGGGAGCTGCAGCTGGGTGGGACCACGAAGCATGGGGCTGGGGCTAGCAGAAGTACAGAACCTGCACCCAGGGGGGCAGCAGAAGTGCAGAGCTTAGAACTCGGGTGGGCAGGTTGTGGGTGTGAGGTTCCCCTACCACACTCCCCACATGAGCACAACCCTGCTGCTGCTGGTGGCAGCAGCAGCAGGCACTCAGAGCACTTGTGGCCTGCACAAGAACTACCCCCAGCAGCATGTGGCTCAGGTAAGAGCTGCATATGGTGGTGAGGAGTGCAGCCAGGCTGGCCCGCCTCTCTTGGGTGGGGCTCCCCGCAGCATACGTTCAGCTCCCAACACATGTGTGCCACAAGGGGGAAGCCCAACATGATGGAGCTGGATGCCATCCCCACCCACTTCTGGGCAGGGCCTGAGACTGCCAGAAGTGGAGGGGAGCCCTGTCTCTTGCTTCTGGGTGTAGTCCCGGGACCTGCCCAGCAGGGCATGGGGAAGGCAACTGGCTCCATCACGCAGGGTTTCCCCACAGTGGTATGAATCCCAGGAGTTGTTCATGCACAGCAGGGAGCTCTATGCAATAGAGATGGGGCAAAGTGGCTGCACTCCTTGCCACCACATGCAGGACTGCCTGAACCTGTGTGCTGCCAGGTAGTAGCACCTGTGCAGGTCATGAGTGCCTGCTGCTGCTGTTGCCAGCAGCTGGGCTCTGAACCACAGGGAGGGGCAAGATGGGGGGCATGTGTGGGGGGGGTCCCCACACCCCACACCTGCTTCTATAACTCCCCCACATATACACCCCTGACATATCCTATGCCCTCCTACTCAGCCACATCCTGTCTCAAACTACACAGACACAAACCTCACCATACATACCCACCCACCCCCAACTACTTCCCCCCACAATATACAAGAGTAAGACTATTTTTGAGTTATTATGTAGTCATCTCTATATACAGTAAGTAAGCACAAATCATGATAAAAGTATTTTTTGTAATGAAATTTAAATGTTATAGTAGGCTTTTGACTTCTAGTATGCATTTTTTTTTTTGGGGGGGGGGGGGTTCTGTTTCAAAGATGGCTACCCCCACTCTGAAAAGGAGTACTTCTGGGGGCAAGGGGAGGGACTTCCAGTGGCAAAGGTTAGGGGCAGGACTTCTGATCTGGTTACCAGGAGGCAGGGCATCCGTCAAAGGGTGGGGCTACCCTCATGGCCCTCAACAGCTCACCAAAACTCATTAAGCTGCCCTCCAGCCAAAATAATTGTCCACCCCAATGTAAAAGGAGCTTAATTCAATGACTCATATTTATTTCCCTCATATTAGCAGATAAATATTAAGGCTCTGATCCAGTGGTTAAATGTACTTGCAGACCCTTATGGTATATGGAGCTCCACTCATTTCAATTTAACTCCTTTTAAGTCCATTTCAGAACCAGTGACTGAGGTTATTTTTAAAGTTAAACAAAAGCTGTCGTACTAGTGTTCATACCTGCAGTATACGTGTCCAATTAGAAAATTAAATGCAGTTTATTCAAATCACATGCCATTTGGGATTTCCCATAGAAAAGAGGGGCAGATGAATTCTGGAGCCCAATTAATAGGGCAGTAACTTATCAGGAAAAGCAGCAGATGACTCAAAAAAGTCACCTTAGGGTGCTAAATGAGGGTAACCAATCACCCTTGAAAAATGCATTATTCTGTCCCTTTTAGAAAACAATATTCTATTTTTTTAAACAATTGATTCCATAGTAAAATTAATTTTTAGAGAACAGGATCGACCAATACAAGCTAATATATTTTCTTGTAAAAAATAAATCTCTTGTTAAATTACTTTGTACATGGATAACAGAAGGATGTAGGGCAGCATGTGCCATATTTCTTTTCAGATGACTGCTTTCAAAGTTCCCAGGTTTCCCTAGTTTTTTAAAACTCCCTAGCCTGGTACAATAGAGAATCCAGCTTTCAAAAGATAGTCTATTTAACATCCACAAACAGTCTAATGCTCGCAAATAAGTGCTTGTGTCATGGTGCATTTCTTTTTCTTTAACTAGACAATTAAAAAAGCAAACACCACATTTTGTATGAATATCATATTGTAAAGAACTATTTGGCTTTTTTCGAAAGGTATGGACTGGCAAAAATGTTCATGCATTTACATCCACTTTGCATGTGCAAACACTAGATACCCATTTGCATTAAACTTTGCTGGTGAGTAGCGTCTTTGAAATAAGGATGAAATTCAATTTCTATCACTGACTATAGAAAAACCTCTCATTTCATCCCATATTTCATAAATTTCATAGACATTTGGGCTGGAAGGGACTCCGGAGGATCATTGAGTCCAGCCCCCTGCCCCAGGGGCAAGAAGTCAGCAGGGATCATAGGATCCCAGCAAGATAAGCATCCAAATGTGTCTTGAAGGCATTGAAAGTGGGTGTTTGA
>NW_005842159.1:1380193-1380973 GCF_000455745.1 Alligator sinensis | reverse complement strand
GCTTTACTAGCTGCAGCATCACATTGAAGGCTCATGCTCATCTCGTGGTCAATCATGACCCCCAAGTCCCTTTCATTTGTAGTGCTAACCAGCGTAGCACTGCCAAGCCTATAAGCATGCTGCAGGTTTTTCCTCCCAAGGTGGAGGACCTTGCATTTTTTTGGTGTTGAACACCATCAGGTCCTCATCCACCCATTTCATGAGTCTGTCAAGATCTGCCTGGATCACCCTCCTGTCCTCAGGTGTGGATGCTTTACCCCAGAGTTTGGTGTCATCAACAAACTTGGCCGGTCTGCTTTTGACACCAATGTCCACATCATTGATGAAGATGTTAAACAATATAGGCCCTAGGACAGAACCTTGAGGGACCACACTGGTCACCGCACACCAACACGATTGGCTTCCATCAACCAGGCTCTGGGTCCTGCCACAGAGTCAATTACCCAGCCAGCGGGTTATGGTGAGGTTGAAGCTGCAGTTAGCCATTTTTGCCAAGAGGTGATCATGGGATACCATACCACCTCTACGACCAGGTGACCTATCACCTGGACAAGGGAGAAGAGATAGATGTCATATATCTTGACTTCAAAAAAGCCTTCAATCTGGTTTCCCATGATCACCTCAGGTGAAATGGCCAATTGTCGCCTTGGGTCCACCACGATCCACTGGCTGGAAAATTGGCTCCGTGGTCAGAACCAGAGGGTAGTAATTGATGGAAGTCACTCATCATGGTGTCCTGTGACCAGTGGGGTCCCCCAAGGCTCTGTCCTTGGACCCATA
>NW_005842159.1:1372712-1380025 GCF_000455745.1 Alligator sinensis | reverse complement strand
GATGCGGCGGCTAGTAAAGTGACCAAAACGCTGGCTTGCATCCATAGATGCTTCTCAAGCAAATCCCGGGACGTCATTCTCCCCCTGTACTCGGCCTTAGTGAGGCCGGAGCTGGAGTACTGCGTCCAGTTTTGGACTCCACAATTCAAAAAGGATGTGGAGAAGCTTGAGAGAGTCCAGAGAAGAGCCACGCGCATGATCAGAGGTCAGGGAAGCAGACCCTACGATGACAGGCTGAGAGCCCTGGGGCTCTTTAGCCTGGAAAAGCGCAGGCTCAGGGGTGATCTGATGGCCACCTATAAGTTTATCAGGGGTGACCACCAGTATCTGGGGGAACGTTTGTTCACCAGAGCGCCCCAAGGGATGACGACTAGGTCGAACGGTCATAAACTACTACAAGACCATTTCAGGCTGGACATAAGGAAGAATTTCTTTACTGTCCGAGCCCCCAAGGTCTGGAACAGCCTGCCACCGGAGGTGGTTCAAGCACCTACATTGAACACCTTCAAGAGCAAACTGGATGCTTATCTTGCTGGGATCCTATGACCCCAGCTGACTTCTTGCCCTTTGGGCAGGGGGCTGGACTCGATGCTCTTCCGCGGTCCCTTCCAGCCCTAATGTCTATGAAATCCATGAAACCCATGCTGGCTATCCCTCAGGATGTTGCCATTGGCCAGTCTATTAAGAATGGCCTCTTTAATAATCTTTTCCAAGATCTTCCCCAGGATAGAAGTCAGGCTGATGGGCCTGTAGTTTGCTAGATCTACTTTCCTCCCTTTCTTGAAGATAGGCATGACATTGGGCTTCTTCCAGTCTTCGGGCACTTCACCATTTCTTATTTTATGTATAAATAGGCCACATTTTCAAAATCCAGAGCTGTGAAAGTTCTATTAACTCAGAGTTAGTAATTTTCAGTTGGTAACAACAGACTTCCTCATATCCAAATTACCTTTGAAAGTGGGATTTAATTATATGCAGTGTATGTTATGAACATTACATAGCAGATCATTATACCCTAGAGTGTCTTAGTATTGTAATAAAATGGTTTACACAAAATCATTTTGATATTTTAAGAAAAAGAAAATAAGGAAATATTACTTTTCCTTAAGTTTTAGAATGGGACAAGGTGACTTTTAATATTGCTATATAGAAGTATAATTTATATTAGTTATTTATTTTTTCATTTTAGAATAAACACCAGTTGCATTGATTTTCAATACTGATCAGTCATTCCTAACATAGGTGAAGCTCAAGTTTAAATCAAGGGAAATTGTGTGCATAGTAATTGCAGCATTCGGGCTTTAATTTTTGTTCTCTTCTAGATGATATACTGCCATGGGGCTCCCAACTAAACTTTCAGTAAAGGAGGACCAGTCTGGCCACAGTAGTTCTAGATGCAACAGTCACACAACTGTGTTTAATTTTTAATACAAATAGAGAAATTACAAAATGACTGAATTAAGGTGCCACTGATTTATGGGCACCTATACATGTGCTGGACATCTGCTCACACATTGGAGCAAACTCAATTAATTGAATAATATAGCTGTAGGCCCCAAGAGTATTAGTGAAGCTTCTTGTTGGTTATTAATTGGATAAAAATATGTTGTTTAAATGTGACCATCTGCACCCCACTTTTCGAAATTCCAGATGTGTCAAAAGAGCTTTAGTTAAAGTGCCCCCACAACCACTTTGAAGCACAGAACACCGAATACATGTCATACTGCAGGCACGTTAATTACAGCATCTCTCAGAACTGCTCTAATTGAAGTAGGTCCACCCCCACTCCTCCACCCCAGAGCATGTGGAAAGATGTCCTGCGAGTTTATTTCCAGGGAGCTAATAGCTCAAAGTGAAGCATTTGGAGCTCTCATTGAAGATAATTTGAAACGTTTAGAAAGGGGAAAATTAGGCTAATAGATGTTTACAGGAGGTGACCATAGGCTAATCAAGAAGAGGGGCAGGCAAAATATGGCCTGCGGGCGGGATGTGGCCCACCAAGCCATTCTATCCAGCCCACAGGGCCTCTCTAAAACTTAGGTAATTATTATCTGTTGCTGACTGCCTGTCTCAAAATGGATGAGTCACCGGTAGCACAAGATGCCAGTGGCATGAGACATTGGCAGCAGCAGCAACAAGCAGCTTGGGCTCTGGTTGCAATACAAATCAACCCAACCCCAACCTCCCCACCCTGCCCTGCTCTGTCCCCACCACCCAGAATCTTCTAAGGACCTGAAGCTTCTGCCCTGGTGATCCTTCAGCTGTTCCCCAGCCCTCCCTAATCCCAGAGTTGAAATCCAGGAAAGAATGGGGGGGTGTTCCACCAGAGATAGTTCCACTCCATGAGGCTTTCAGAACTCTGGTTCTGTGCCTCCATGTACCACTCCTAGCTAGAGTGCCAGGAGCACCTGTAGAGGCACAGAGCTGGCCCAGCTTGATGGCACAGGGCTTTCTGTGGCTCCTGGCACTCTAGCATGCCATTTGGCTGGGCTGGGTCAGCTCCATGCTGTACCGTGTGAGTCCTGGCCATGCATCCAGGAACCGTGTGCTACCGGTTGGGGATGGGCTGGGCCTGGCTGGATCCATGCTGCTCCATGCGGGTCCTGGTTTTGCAGCTGGGAACCACACAGCACAGAATGGAGCCAACCCAGTCCCAGCTGCAAAGCCAGGACCTGCACAGTGCAGCACAGAGCCAGCTGTAATCATCCCATCCCCTCCTGGCAACATGAAATTCCTGGCTGCAAAGCTGAGACCCACGTGGTGCAGCATGGAGTCAATCAGGTCTGGCCCATCTCAGCAGCACAGAGTTCCCTGCTGCATGGCCAGGATGCACACAAAGCGGCTCAGAGACAGCACAGCCCAGCCCATCCCCTCTGTGCCACATTGTGTGAATTTCAACCATGCAGCAGGGAGCTGCATGCTGCCAGAAGGGCACATGACATGCTGGGCTGGATCATGGATGGGCCCACACCCACACATACACCCACCCTTCCCCACACACCGCACCCACCATACCCCCATCCCACACATCCCTCCCACATCCCACCACAAACACCCACCCACACACCCCCACATATACCCTCTTACCCCCCAACACCCCCTTACAAAAGTAAGACTGTATTTTGAGCTATTATGCAATCACCTCTATATAGATTATGCAAACACACATAAACCAGGATGAAATTTAAAAAATAAAATAAAATTAACATGTTATAGTAGATGTTTCATTTTTTAGTATATGGGCAGGGGTGGTTCTTGTTCCAAGATGGAAGCCCCCCTCCCCTCCCAAAAGGAGTACTTCTGGGCAAGGGGACGGACTTACAGTGTCAAAGGTCAGAGGGTTAGGGGGTCAGACTTTTGATCCCAAGACAGCAACCAGGGAGTAGAGCACCTATCAAGGGGAAGTGCTACCTATGCGGCTCTCAATAGCTCACCAAAACTTGTGAAGCAACACTACAGCCAAAATAATTGCCTGCCCCAATCTAGAATTTTGAACTAAAAGCTTTACTAACATACTAAGGGCCTAGGGCTATATCATTTAGTTTAAGATGGAAGTAAAAACAAATATACTTTTTTTTAGGAATGACATACAAATAATCAAGCTGTAAAATAGGACCTTTATTACCAGGAGCAGCTAGCAAAAGGATAGCTTGATGGATGGATGATCAAGACTATTAAAAGAGAAGAGATGATCCTTAACACCTGTGGAAAGAAAATTTAGAAGAGATTAACTAGATTATAATAAGCCATGAAGCCAATTGACTCCCTCAGCACTACTTGACTAGAAATTCTGTTGCCATTGCCAGGCAGTTGGTTTTATACTTAGGGTGGAGCAGGCATCAAAGGAGCAGGGATGCAAGTGCACCATTACAGCTCCCCCTGGAAGGTGTCAACTTTTTTCTGTCCAAATTTGAAAGGGTTAGCCTTACTATTTAAGATAACACATATTTTCCTTTTTCCTTTCCTATTACCACAATTTACAATTATCCAATGCATTCTGCAATGCATTTCCATAAGTACCCCTTCCCAGGTGATACTTTATTCACATTGAGGGTTTCTCATCCAGTCTCTTCCTGTACACATGGAATCTTTATCTTCTGTTTTAACCGATAGTTCTTTGTTTCATTTAGTTTGGCACTACGCTATTTGTTCCAATAACAAAAGTGATAGCAAATTCTATAGATTAGGTTATGTGCTACATTAAAAAATTACTTTTTAAAAGTAGCCACAACATTTTCATATTATACGACTGAAGAAAGAAGAGTAGCCTCTTGTCCCTCATTATATAATACATTCGAACACAGTGGGTGTATCTACACACATGTGCTTTACTGCAGAGTTGGCTAATTAGCTCTGAAGTAAAGTGTCACAGTCTACACGTGTGCTGGTATTAGAGAGCAGTAAACTAATTCCACCATAAGATAGTACTACCAGAAATAGTACAGTCTCTTGGCAGAGTCATTATGTGAGATCAAACACATGTGTAGATGGTGAGCACTGGGTGCAAATTGCACCCAATCAGCCTCAGCAGCCAACCTCCAGACCACCACTACCTGGAGTGTAGGGTTTACCTCCTGTGCCCCCATTGTTTGACTGCTTCTGTATACTTTTACTTTTAAAAGAAAAGTATCCTTTAAAAGAGGTACACATCAAAGACTCTATTGTGGGATTCCTTAGAGAACATAGCAGGATTTCTTGACTTTCATACAGTGGACTTCCATTGATCCAAAAACAGTCCATTCTTTTCACTAAATAATCAAGTGGAGTTGTCATAATTTCAAAAGAACTTAGTTGCAAAACATCTATCGGTTCACATACAGCATTTTTATTACAAACAATTAAATTAAATTAACCAATATTTGTGATAGAAAACATTAATTGCTCATGAGCTAAAGACCACTAATATTTTTCTATCAATTACTCATACAACATGAAGACGGGAGAATGCCAGTGAGTTTATTTGTTACTCAAAGATTGCTGCCTAAGCTATGAGTGAATAAAAGATCAGAAACCTTCAGAAAATGCTAGCACATCAATCTTTGGAGAGTATGTATATGTAAGAAATCATACAATATTACAACTCTCATACATGCTGAGAAAGCCACACGATCTTAGCAGTAAGAAAGAAAATGATTTCATTTAGGAACTTGATTAGCTGGCTTGAAAATGCCTTGAGTCAACTAATCAACCATCCTAGGACAGATGTTCAAAGAAATGACCTTCACTGAGAACACTCTCACTGATGAACATGTTTTTTTTGTTTGTTTGTTTGTTTGTTTGGTGAGGGGGCTCTATTTGTGATGCTCACAAACTCAGTCTCCTGTGATGGTGGGTTTCTTTGCCAAAAAAGGGGCAGAAAGAAAACATTTGTTTTTCTTGCAGCATTTATGGCTTTTGTAAACAGCCAATGACTGTATGAGTTTCAATTCATTTTTTTTTCAGATTTATGAAATACCCATTTTTCTAAAAAGGTCCCATCACAGTCGGAATCAAATCTAGAGTTTTGTAGCTGCCCCAGTGCACAGCTTAGAGGAGCACGGTTGGGCTTCTGCCCAAACAGCGAATGCTCTTTTAGGACCATAGCCAGCCCTATGGGTTAGAGAAGCCTCTGGGCAGAGATCACAAGCAAGAGAAAGAAACCAAGATAAACCAATATCCTTCCATCTTTTCTGTTTTCCAACTTCTGACCTAATTACTTCCTTAGGATTACATTTCCTACTTTCATTGGCTCGAGGTGTTCCTTCCATTGACGTCGCATAAGAGTATACACCTAAATTCACCCCAGTTTTCAAATGGTCATACAGCAAATGAGTAGATTGAATTAAAACATTTTCAAATAGAAATTATGTACTCTAGCTTTTTTTTTCTTCATAGAACCAGTCAGATGAAAATGCTGACATGGGAAAACCTGTCCTATCACTTGTGCCATACATCTTAAAACAAATTCGTTTATTCCCTAAATATTTTGCTGCTTTTAAAAGTAATTTTGAAGTCTATAAGAACCCACTTTAAAAGTCATTAAAGGGAGTACTGTATATGAGATTAGCAAATAAGAAGGTACAATCTGCATAAGAATAGCTAGGAGTTATATAAATAGAAGGGAAGTTGTGTGTATTATGTATGTATAAACAAACAGTAAATCTCTCTGACATGGGGAACAAACAGGAGGAACTCACCCTCAGAATAGCCAGTTCAAACCCAGACACAGTAGGGACTACAGAAATATGGTGGGATTCATCCCACGACTGGGCAGTTAGCATTAGGGGCTATAGGCTCTACAGGTGGGATAAAGAAGGAAGGAAGGGAGGGGGTGTGGTGCTCTATGTCAAAGAGCAATACACATCCTCTGCCAGCAAAATGGGGTTGGAGGAGGGGCCAGCTTGCAGAGGCACTTAAGGCAATGGATGTAGCTGTCACGGGTGATCTAAATTACCCGGACATCTGCTGGGAGGAGCAGTCAGCCAGGTCGGACCGTTCCAGGATGTTCCTGGCTGAGATACAGGACCTCCACTTAACCTAGGAGGTGCACAGTCCCACCAGAGGAAATGCCCTGTTGGACCTGGTCCTGGCCACAGGCGATGATCTGGTAAGGGGGCTCCAGGTCCTTGACCACCTGGGTGAAAGTGATCATCACTTGCTGGAATTCATCATCCAGTGTAGGGTGACAAGGGCCTGCAGCAAGGCGGTAGCCCTAGACTTCAAGAGGGCCAACTTCAATGAGTTGAGATTGGTGGGAAAGGTGCTGGGGTTCTCGAGGGCAGGGGAACTCAGTGCCCAAGATGAGTGGTAGTTCCTTAAGGAGATGATACTCAGGGCCCAAGGGGTGACAATCCCAACAAGAAGCAAAGGGGGCAAGGGTGCCCAAAAGCCTCCCTGGCTCACCAAGGATGCCCGGCAATGCCTGGTTGTCAAAAAGGCGGCATACACCCAGTGGAAGGGGGGGGGGGGCTATCTCCAAAGAAGAGTCTCCCTCCACTGGTCAGGCCTGTAGCGGGGCTGTTAGGAAAGCTAAGGCGGACATAGAGCTAGGACTAGCATTCAAGATAATAAAAAGTCCTTTTTCAAATATATAGGGAGGATGAAGAAGGCACTGGGAAATGTGGGGCCCCTGCAAGATACACTGGGCAATCTAGTGGTTGTGCCACAGAAGGCGGCAGACCTCTTTAACCAATTCTTCACCTCCATTTTCTTGTTCAGTCACGAGGACTCCCCCACCGTGTTTCAAGACGGACTCGAGGGGAATGCCTCCAGACCCAAGGTTGAGGAGGACTGGGTTAGAGTGCTTCTGGAGGGGCTGGACATGTTCAAATCAG
>NW_005842159.1:1370165-1372237 GCF_000455745.1 Alligator sinensis | reverse complement strand
GACTTCAGCAAGGCCTTTGACACTGTCTCCCACCCCATCCTCATTAAAAAACTAGGCGACTGTGGCATCGATGCCTGCACAGTCAGATGGATTGCAAATTGGCTGAAGGGTCGTACTGAGAGGGTGGTGGTGGACGGGTCATATTCGACCGGGGGGGTAAGTGGGCAGCAGAGTCCCCCAGGGCTTGGTCCTTGGGCCTGCACTGTTCAATTTCTTTATCAGTGATTTGGACGATGGGGTGAAAAGCAACCTGTTCAAATTTGCTGATGATACCAAGATTGGGGGTGAGGTGGGCACATTAGCAGGGAGGGAAAGACTGCAGAAAGACCTGGATAGGTTGCAGAGGTGGGCTAACAAGAACAGGATGCGTTTCAATACTGACAAGTGCAAGGTGCTGCACTTGGGCAGTAGTAACTGGCAGCACACTTATAAGATGGGAAACTCCCTTCTTTAGAGCACGGAGGCAGAAAGGGGTCTTGGAGTCATCATTGACTCCAAGATGAACATGGGCCGACAATGCGAGGTCATGGTCGGCAGGGCTAACCGGACCTTGTCGTACATCCACAGGTGTGTCTCAAGTAGGGCCAAGGAGGTGATCCTCCCCCTCTACGTGACACTGGTCAGGCCACAGATGAAGTCCTGTGTCCAGTTCTGGGCACCCCACTTCAAGAGGGATGTGTACAACATTGAGAGGGTCCAGAGGAGGGCCACCCGCATGATCCGGGGACAGCAGGACAGACCCTACAATGAGAGGCTACGGGACCTAAACCTGTTCAGCCTTCACAAGAGAAGGGTGAGGGGGGACCTGGTGACTGTCTATAAACTCACTAGGGGGGACCAGAAGGGTTTGGGGAAGTCCTTGTTTCCCCTAGCGCCCTCTGGGATAACAAGGAATAACGGCCACAAGTTGTTAGAGAGTAGGTTTAGATTAGACATCTGTAAGAACTACTTCACAGTCAGGGTGGCTAGGATCTGGAACCAACTTCCAAGGGAAGTGGTGCTGACTCCTACCCTGGGGGGTTTTAAGAAGCAGCTTGATGCCTACCTGGCTGGGGTCATTTGAGCCCAGTTTTCCTCCTGCCCAGGCAGGGGGTCGGACTTGAAGATAAACAAGGTCCCTTCTGACCCAACTTCTATGATTCTACGATACATTCCCATTAAAATAAATAAAATATTCTTATTTAATTAGGATAACATGTTGGGTATATAATTTGTACTATAAACTTTTAAACTGAATTTATAACAAAATATTCTTCCCGAGCCAAAACCTACAGTTCTCCATTAAAACTCCAACTTTTAGGGCCCAGTTTCATTGAAGTCACAATTCTTATTGACTTTCATGATAAAGAATGAGACCTTACATTATTGGGAATTAAATGAATAATTGAAAAAGGCTAAACAAAACTTCCTTTTCTGAAAATCTTGACAAGACTCCAGGGTGACAAATACTACAGTATGTCTGGAGTTCTCCAAAACAGTGTCAGCTGGTTTCACTAAACACTTTCCATCTGTAGAACATTTTCTGTGATGCTATTCAATATGTAACCAAATATATTATTTTTCAGACTTCAGTGAAACAAAGAACAAATGTACAAAGAACAAACAATTTTCTGCACAGAAACACTAATCTTTAATCAGATGTATACAGTTAAAGCTCATTAATTGAGCAAGTCTACACATTTTTTATTAAATGAGGAAACCTAGCTAAAATATATCCAGTCTTACATGACCAGGAGGTTAACTCTCCCTCCTGTGTCTATTTTCTGCAATGCTTCAAATTCCAAGAGGGTAATTAAAGAGTACAGCCTGACAGAGGGTATAGTTATTATAGGATAAGCAAACTGCTGAGAAATTACAAGTCACAAGAAACAATCAGACCCCATAAGTATGACTAGTTCCAAATTAGTGTCCTAAAACTAAACTATTTATCTGGAGAAGATACAATGTGTGGTTTGGAAAAAGTAGAGCCTGGAGAAGTTGAAGGTAGTACAGAAGAAGAGACCATGAAACAGCAAAGACAGACATTGCTTCAGGTTTCTCAATGCAGTCATTTGGAATCTGTCATACTGTGT
>NW_005842159.1:1368242-1370155 GCF_000455745.1 Alligator sinensis | reverse complement strand
AAGATGACCATTCTTGATTTTAATGGTACATCATACACTGTTGTATGGGATTACTTAAGAAGTGAACACTGAATACAAGTTAATAGAGTATAAAAAATAGACAAGGAAGTGAAGATACAATCTCCCTCCCCCACCTCCCCACCCCCGCAAAAAATTAACAAACATTTTTAGCTTATACCTGCGACAACCATAAATCCAGAGCTTTCTCCTCCATCAAACCAACCTAATAGTTGCATCCATACTGAAGCTCTGCATATATGTACAGAGAACCAATGTCAAGGCCCAAATCCATAATTAGATTGACTTATTTATCCAGGAAGTACATGGTCTAAGTCATGAATCTTCCCCTCATTGGCTCGTGCTCCAAAGGATGTATGCATCACTTCTGACTTATAGCAGTGGAAAACCATGATCAAATTAGTTAACACAAGGGGAGAAAGGGGAAGATAATTTTAAGAACATTTATTTTACTTCTCCACTCACCTATTCTGAAGAGGCATCGTATATCCACAACTGTGTCTGTATGGTCCAAGTGATCCTCACAAAGATATAGAAGACAGTAATTTCTCACACACTCCTGTACGAGATATGCACCTTGTTTTGGGAAGGCAGAATGAAGAAGAAAAAAAGATTTTTCCACTACTGCTAAGGAAAAAAAAAAAACCTACAGTTTAAAACTCTTACACCAACTGCTGAATTGGCAATGCACTCTGCTGCTTCCTTGCTAGAAAAGAAGTACAGCCCCAGCAGCCATTACAGCGTCCCCATGAAGGTATAACAGCCTCCATCAACTTTAATTCCAACACAGAAATCAAATCAAGATTCCCTGCTTAGGACAGGCACCCCAATTTAGGAGGATTGATTTTGGGAGAAAAGTGAATATGGTAATGCAAGTCAATGTGGTATAATGGGGGAGAAAAAATGAATTGTAATTCATTGTTAACTTCCCAGTGGACAGAAGGGTGACTGGGAAGAATGAAAATGTTACATATTCGCAATGTAGAATGGAAAATGCAGCAAATTACCCTATGTTCAGTTTGCCCTCTGAAATTAGAAATTAGCATGAGGTGGGAGAAAGATATCACTGCTAAGAGCACTTTGAGATAGGGTGCCTTTCAAATCCCCATGGCAGAGCGCACATATTACATCCTGTTTTCAACACTGTAATTATCTGATAATGTTATTAACTGTACCCTTGAGATGCCATAAAGCTTTTATACATTTGACAAACACCCCACTGAAGCACTAACATTATCTGAAATCACAGTAGTGTATTAAAGTAATCAACAGCTGTATGTAACGCTGATGGAAAAATCAGTAGGGATTACTATTTTAATATTTCTGAGAACCTTCAAGTTTTATTATGAGATCTAAGCCACTGCATATGTAACTACATACAGGTGAGGCTTTACCCAGAATATGGTTCTTAGTTCTGGGTGTTGTGTTACCAGAAAGAAGCAAACAAACTTGGAAGGGATCTCCTGTAGGATAAAATGGGTCTGGTCTCCTATTGTGTAGTCCCTTGTTGTTTTCTTACTAGCATCAGTGATTGAAAGAGCTAAATGAAACCCCATTTTCTTCCTGGAAAAAAATATGCTAGTAAGTGCTATTTTCTAGGGCTGTGCAAAGCTTCAGATGCTGATTCAACTGGGAGGAGATTCAGCCCAATTTGGTGGCTGAATCTCCAAATCCAAATCAAATCAGGGGACCAATAAAAAGGTCTGAATCAATTCAAAGCTCCCTGAATTGATTAGGAAAAGATTTGGAGATCTTCAGTGATTCAGGCAGTCCCCACCCGCTGCAGCAGGGAACTGGAGCCGGACCTGGAGCTAGTAAATAGGGGGTGGGGGAGGGGAGGCAGGAGGAGGGGGAAGGAGACCATGGGGGGGACCCCCACCAGACCCCATCCCTTA
>NW_005842159.1:1360020-1366676 GCF_000455745.1 Alligator sinensis | reverse complement strand
CTAGTCTGCAGTGGGGGGGGGGAGGGGAGAAGGCTTGGGTGGCTAAAAAATAGCTCAGTGCCAGGGGGGCAGGGACAGGAAAATAGTGTAGCCTCAGGATTGGGACTAGTCTGCAGTGGGGGGGGGGAGGGGAGAAGGCTTGGGTGGCTAAAAAATAGCTCAGTGCCAGGGGGGCAGGGACAGGAAAATAGTGTAGCCTCAGGATTGGGACCAGTGGCTGGGCTTTCCCAGCCCAGGGGTTGTGCACGTAACTGTACAGAATTCTATGCCCCACTCTAACTTAAATCAATTAAGTTTGAATGTACATCAATCCAGATTTATCTTAGACCAGGTTAAGTCATTTTAGACAAGTCTATATACATATAACTCCCAAACATTTAGGGTTTAGAATGATTTCTGATCACTAAGGAGTCTGAGTGTAAGGTCCACACCAGGAGCAAGCTAAGTTAGATCATATAGCCATTTTGAGCCTGATCTAACCTTCCCCCAACCCCCAAAAGTGTCTATATTTAAACCTAGATGCCTATTTCCATCCTATATGCTGTTGAATAAAATCCATACAGTATGCACAATATAGAATATATACTATAAGCCTCATTCCCTCATCTGAACTACTTCAGATTTACATGTGTATCTCTTGAATGTCTAATGGAGCAACTTCTAATGGAGAACTTTTATCCTGGGTCGCTTGGATGTTCTTGGCTATGAATTCCCACCTCAGAGTCCTGCCTGCCTATTTTGTTTGCTGGAAGGTGGATATACTCTCGCTGAACTTAATTGTGGGGCTGTGAAAATAACCCTGGTAAACACTAGGGCTTAAACAAATGTCTTGAAGATGAGATGAAATGTATAAGCCCTGGAGTTTAAACCAATAGCTAACCAGGCCTAGAAAAATAATGCAAAGGGATTTCCTGGGTCTTAAATATAATCTGCTTTTTCAAATCTTTCTTTATTGGGGGTTAAAAGTATCTGAGGTCTGTAACCCTAAAAAGTCCTCAAATGATGGAATGTAGGTACCAACTACCTTAAAAAAAAAAAAAAAAAAAAAATCAGTAATGGAAAACTCATTAAATACACAATAGTTTGGGGTTTTTTTTTAAAGAGCAACTCAGGGCTTAACTTTCAGAATTGAGCAAGACAATCCTAGAAAAACTGATTAGTATGAAATGGTACTAATGTAATATAAAATGAGAATATGCAAGAATGTTTTCTTAGACACCAGCAAACCAGTCTTCAATAAACTGAACTACATGTAAATTGAACTAAATATGTTGTCTATGGCCAACTGCAGCAAACATTTCCCTACCTGACTTGTCTACCAAACAGCATGACTCAAAGCAGATCTTCATTGCTACTCCTGGCTTTGTTACAGAGAGAAGAACAGTCTTAGGTGCTCGCCACTGATTGCACTAATTGTTTAAAAGATGAATCTGGAGCAGTTCCCAGATTATACATCTGCCCCTGTAATTTACATCATAGATAATGAGCCTGACTTGGGAGGCAGTAAGAATGAGTACCTGGATTCACAGTGGGTGCTTTGCTCTTTCCTTTGGCAAAAAACCCCCAAAAACTGTTACAGGTGAATGGGTGATCCCTTCCCAAAACTAGCTTTTGGGTTTACTAGTAAATTCAGGATAACGTATGTGGGTTCATTTTCCTTTGTCTTTAGTTTTAAAATATGCTGATGTTGATCCAACACTAACATTCAGGGACCACTTGCTTGTTAGCTGACTGGTGGAGGCATGCTTTATCTACTTATGCCCACAACCTCAAATTCTTCTTTTAATTTCTACTTTGAGGTCAGCTGCCTTCACATATATTTATGTTTGTTTTATTCCTGCCACCACACTAATGTTGTTGCATTAAAGTACCTTTTAATATGTTTCAGGAACCATTTAATGAATTATTAGCTTCTTTCAGGCTTAAATCTGCAGGAATCATCTCCTTCCCATCCCCCCCTCAAAATATGCTTCCTTGAATAATTTGTCCAAGTTATTGTGGGAAATGTCCACTATTACAATACATTACACTGTTTACACTATAGTGGATTCCTTACATGTTTGGTCTAGCTTTTGCCTACATTCATTATATGTTCTACCCAACATGCACTGCAGCCCTATTTTGCACCTGGTTTGTTGATTATGTCAATACCTCCGCCAGCAGGAGCTCAGCCAAGAGCAAACCCTGTGTCTGCTCACTATGAACTAACCAACCAACAATTTCTGTTGCGGAGGGAATTCTAGGATAACCAGGGATCTAGAGGAGTAGATTACAGAAGGTTACTGATGCATTAAAAAAGGACCTGTGAACTGATACACTCTGGGTACTGTAAATGCCCAGAAGGGCCTGAAAGAGCTATTGTAACACGGGCATGAATTATGGCAACACCAAATACTGCCCCAACTCATGGCAGTGTCCTAACCAGCTCTATTTGCAAAGATGGATTTTCAATGCAACTTTTTTCAGTGAAAGATACAAATGTGGTGACACTGAAATAATGTGAATGAGCACCATATGGAAAAAATATTTACAATATCCAAGATCTCAGAAGTACCTAGTTTGATTTCTTTAACTTTTTAAAATTTAAATAAAATTTTAAATAAAAAGTAATTTCAATATTAAGAGAAATCAATTTCATTTTGTCCAAATAAAGTTTGACCAGCCTCAAAACAGGGAGTTACCCATTCGCCTAAAATGCTACCATTTTTATGTTCTCTTTTAAAGTAATTTTGGTTTAATATTGCTGATGAAGCAAAAACATGTATTTTTTGTAACCAAGAGTTACAGATTGCCTCCTGTCTGACATATGGCCTGCACCAGCATTAAGATAAATTGGTTGCACAGTGATAAATCTGCTACAGTGATCACTGCAGTATTGGGTGGCACCCTTCATGACTGAGGAAATGGATTTAAATTTTTTCCCTATATTTATTGGTTTTCATCCTTTTAGATAGGCATCAGCATTTAAAAGTATTTCCTGCATCAAATAATTTTCACAAACACTCGACTCATTTAGTTTCACCACAGCATAAAACACATCTAAGCTGCATTGAATATTTTCATTGTAAAATATTTAGAAACAGTAATGGGAATTAGTATTTAAACCTTTTGAACAAAAAACTGTTTATATTCCACTGTACAATTTTTGTACCACACCCATTTATAATGTCCAATTATCTGACAGTACAGTAGTTTACATAGAGGACCTGACCCAAAGCACTCTAAAGTCAATGAGGGTTTTTCCTATTGACTTCAACAGGCTTTGGACAAACCCCAAAGAGAAAAGAATACAAAATAGACTTCAATTTGTCTGGTTAATGTCATCAAATCACTTTTGAGTCACTTCCAGAAAAATAAATCAAGGAAAAATATCCAAGCATTGCAACAAAACTACCCAAGTAGAAGACGAGACAAATACAGTACAGACTGCTTTCAAATTGATATGGAATGAAATACAACCACATATTGCAAATGACTACAACGAAGCATGGGAAAATAGATTCTGCCATAAGGTTGCCCTTCATTCCTCATATACCCTCATCACTCAACCTCCGCTTGTTATTCAATTTTGTCATAGAGAAACATTCACATAATCATCATCAGAGATAACCAAACTTTCACATCTGCACACATTCTCAGCTTAACAGGGGGAAAAAAAACAACCCCAGAAAAAACAGAAGCAATTACATCAACAGGTGTGAACTCTGATTTAAGTAACCATATTTTTCCCTAGAAGTCCATGTTGCTCTAGCAACATCTGGAATTACATAAAGTTTTAAAATTTTATTTTATTTTTAATTATATACAAGTGTTGTTTACAATTAGCTCCATACCCTTTCATGTACTTTATTTGACTGCACCCAGAGTGGTGGTGGATGGGCCTTATTTGACCTGGAGGGATGTGGGCAGTGGGGTCCCCCAGGGCTCGGTCCTGGGGCCTGCACTGTTCAACATCTTCATCAGTGACTTGGACGAGGGGGTAAAAAGTACCCTGTTCAAATTTGCTGCTGACACTAAGATGTGGGGGGATGTGGGCATGCTAGAAGGGAGGAATAGGCTGCAATTGAACCTAGACAGGTTACAGGGGTGGGCAGATGAGAACAGGATGGGTTTCAACACTGACAAGTGCAAGGTACTGTACCTGGAGAGGAAGAACCAGCAGCATACCTACAGGCTGGGGAGCTCCCTTCTTGTCAGCACAGAGGTTGAAAAGATCCTGGAGTTATTGATCTATGGATTATTGGTGCCAAATTGAACATGGGCTGACAGTGTGGGGACGCGGTCAGGAAGGCCAACGATACCTTGTCATGCATCCACAGATGCATCTCAGGGAGGTCCAAGGAGGTGATCCTCCCCTTCTATGTGACACTGGTCAGGCCACAGTTGGAGTACTGCATCCAGTGCTGGGTGCCACACTTCAGGAGGGATGTGAACAACATGGAAAGGGTCTAGAGGAGGGCCACTAACATGATCAGGAGTCAGCAGGGCAGGCCCTACAAGGAGAGGCTAAGGGACCTGAACCTGTTCAGCCTCCACAAGAGAAGGCTGAGGGGGGATCTAGTGGCCATTTATAAACTAGTCAGGGGGGACCAGCAGGCATTGGGGGAGTCCCTGTTCCCCCGAGCACTACCAGGAGTGACTAGAAATAATGGCTACAAGCTGGCAGAGGGTAGATTCAGACTAGATATCAGGAGGCACTACTTCACTGTCAGGGCAGCTAGGATCTGGAACCAACTTCCAAGAAAAGTGGTGCTGGCTCCTACCCTGGGGGTCTTTAAGAGGAGGCTAGATGAACACCTTGCTGGGGTTGTTTGACCCCAGTACTTTTTCCTGCCATGGCAGGGGGTCGGACTTGATGATCTGCTCAGGTCCCTTCCGACCCTACCAACTATGAAACTATGAAATAAAAATATTTGATGAACTGTGTCTGAAAAGCCAACATAATAGCTAATATTATAGCAGGCAACCCTCAGTCTTCTGGATCATGGTGTACACATAAGAGATCTAAGTCAGATGCCTGATGAATCTGTTCATGGCTGACAAACCCAATTTGAGAGAGAGACAGCTTATCACAAGTTTGACAGATCCATATGTTGTCTAAATTGGAGTCCAAATTTATAGCACGTTGCCTTCTTCTCACTTTGCTTCCATCCTCTGGATCAAAGCCATTTCATGTTGAGCTGCACCCAGTGCCAGATGTTCCCTCTAAAATCAGACAGGATTCTGCATGCTCCTCCCAGCCTTCCATGTTGATGTTGAACAATTTAATACAATTTTCCCACAGATTGTGATGCAGCCATAGAGGGTGACCCTACTTTCTAGACCCATCTCTAATCTCACTATACAAAATACTCTAAGGATATGGTCTTTGGTCTTTTCCCATTCTCCTGACATAGCCAGTCCACCACAACCTTTTCTTCTTGACAGTGGTTTCTAAATGTGTCAGTCATGAACATTCCAGTACCTCTGTCTGGTATTCTGTCTTCCTACTTTATTTTCAGGATCTTCCATACCTTATATGGAAACAGTTCAATCTCTTGATATGCCTAGCATATGTAGTCCGTGTTTCTGAACTATAAAGCACACAAGTCTCAAAGATTCATATATTCACCTTAGCTGATAGTTTGTTGTTATTCTATCCATGTTTCTGTAATAGCCAAATTTTCTTGGCTGCTTTTCTGATTCTGTTCATCAGTTCAGACTGAAGGTCAAGATTCCTGCTGATCTTGACCTTCAGTGAGGGGATGCAACTCAAGAACATAGAACATATGGGGGTCCAGGAGGGTTGGAGGCATCTCAAGGGAGTGATCCTCAGGGCTCAAAAAGAGACTATCCCATTATGTAGGAAGGGAGGTAAGGGAGCAAAAAAGCCCCCTTGGCTGAACAGGGAACTCCAGGAGAATCTGGGGGCAAAGAAAGAGATGTATAGGCAATGGAAGCAGGGAGCAGCCACCAAGGAGGAATCTCTCTCCCTGGCAAGCTATGGCAGGGAACCAGTTAGACAGGCCAAGGCGGGGCTTGAGCTCAGACTGGCTTCAACAATCAAGGACAATAAAAAGTCCTTCTTCAGGTATATAGTGGGCAAAAGGAAAGCTCAGAGCAACATAATGCCCCCTGCAGGACAAATAAGGACAGTTGGTGGTTAACACGGAGAAAAAAGCAGAGCTCTTCAATCAGTTCTTTGCTTCAGTATTACTATGTACCGACCAAGCCAATTCCCCCACCTCAATCATTGACAGATGTCCACATGGCACCAGTCCACCTACGGTTAGTTCTGAAATAATTAAGGAGCTCCTGGAGGAGCTGGATGGGTACAGGTCAGTAGGCCTGGATGACCTCCATCCATGGCAGCTGAAAGAATTGGCCAGTGTCATAGCTCAGCCACTGGCACAGCTGTTTGAGGACTCATGGTGCTCCAGCCAGGTCCCTGAGGACTGGAGAAGGGCCAATGTGGTGCCCATTTTCAAGAAAGGGAGAAGGGATGATCAGGGTAACTTTAGACCAGTCAGTCTTACCTGTATTCCTGGGAAAATAATCAAAGAACACATTTGTGCAGGCCCAGCAGGAGAAATGATGCTGAGGGGAAACCAGCACGGGTTTGTCACGGGTAGATCTTGCCTGACAAACCTTGTAGCCTTCTATGACCAGGTCACACA
>NW_005842159.1:1357921-1359726 GCF_000455745.1 Alligator sinensis | reverse complement strand
ATGCAATTTAATAAAGATAAATGTAAGGTATTCCACCTGGGAAGGAGGAAGACCCAGCACACCTATAGGTTGGGGAGTGTCCTTCTCGGCAGCTTGGAGGCAGAGAGGGATCTTGGAGTCAATTATGACTCCAAGATGAACATGAGCCGGCAGTGTAAGGAGGCCATCAACAAGGCCAATCGCATCTTGTCATGCATTAGCAGGTGCATGACTAATAGAACAAAGGAGGTGATGCTCCCCCTCTATGCGGCACTGGTCAGGCCGCAGTTGGAGTAATGTGTCTGGTTTTGGGCACCGCACTTCAAGAGAGACGCGGGGAATCTCGAGAGGGTCCAGAGGAGGGCCACTCACATGATTAGTGGCCTTCATGATAGACCCTACAGGGGGAGGTTGAGAGAGCTGACTCTCTTCAGCCTTCACAAGAGACGGATGAGGGGAGATCTTGCGGCTGCCTATAAATGTATTAGAGGAGGTCAAAGGGGAATAGGGGAAGTGCTGTTTACTAGGGTGCCCCAGGGAGTGACTAGGAATAACAGGTGTAAACTAGTTGAAAGTGCATTTAGGTTAGATATTAGGAAGAAATTTTTCACAGTAAGGATGGCCAGGATCTGGAATGGGCTTCCAAGAGAGGTGGAGCTATCACCTAGCTTGGAGGTCTTCAAAAGGAGACTAGATAGTCACCTGGCTGGGGTCATCTGACCTCGGTCCTCTTTCCTGCCAGGGGCAGGGGATCAGACACAATGATCCATTGTGGTCCCTTCTGACTCTACAATCTATGAATCTATGAATCATTGAACCCAAGTAGCAAAATCTGTCAATGACCTTGTGAAAGACTTACCTCAGCCAGGTGAGGAGTGGAGCCAGCAGGACACTGCACTAGAACTAGAGTACAGCAAAAGTGAAATCGCGGCAGGCAGAGATGCTGCAGTAAATAAAAAAAAAGGGGAGAAAACAGCTGAGCCAGAAGGAGCTGGGATCAGCTCCCACATCAGCATGGGCACACTTTATGGCAGCGTGCCAGGGCCAATAGGCTGTCTGGACTCCTGAAGCTGGGATAAAAAAGCCAGGCAGGAGACCAGCAGGGGGAACTGGAAGTGAGGTCCCTGACCGGCCCGGACGGGCCAAATCCAGATCCAGAGCCCAGTCCCAGCACAGGGACCTGGTGGGTGCCCCAGGAAGGTGCTCTCTAAAATACTGAGGACCAAAGAAGGCTCAAGGACTTACCTGTAGAGACTCCATGGATATCGGACATCCACAGCACAGACTGGATCCCAACAGGACCAAGTAGGGCAAGGATCGACGAACAACTGACCCATAGCAAGTATAAAGCCCAAACCAAGTATAAAGTCTAAATATATACTTTATAAAGTATAAAGGAAGACACCAGGGAACAAGGCAACCTGGGATCAGGAAGATGCATAAACAAGGCAAGGGGTAGTAGAGAACACTCGGGCCAAACAACATCCTTATCCCACCATCATAAATTTAAAGAACGAAAGCACCAAAGCACACGTGATACCAACTCTGGTGGTCCATGAAACATTATCTTTGGTTGGCGTTATGTGAGGTGTAGGGGAGGCAGAGCCCCAGATGGGAAGGACAACTGGGACAACCGAAGGAAGGCACTAGGAGAGACAGGACAGACCATCTTCCTCCCCACCAAGGCCACATCATCCACAAACAAAAAAATTCTCAAAACCAGTTCTTTTACTTTGGTTTTCACTCTAAACTTTGCAGTGTTGAACAGTCTCCATCTAGTCTGGTTCAAAGATAAGTGCCATCATTGCTGTCCTTGAATGCATGAA
>NW_005842159.1:1356190-1357890 GCF_000455745.1 Alligator sinensis | reverse complement strand
GCAGGAATGAAAAGTAAATGTTAAAGAGCACAGGGGCTAAGATGCATCCTGTTTCACCCTGTTGTGGATATCAAAGGTATTTGATTCTTTGTTTTCATACACTACAGTTGCCTTCATACATTGATGTAATACGCAAATGAAGTTCAATAGTCTGGGGGGACAACCCAGTTTTTTCAGAACAGTAAAAAGGCCCCATCTGGTGATTGTATTGAAGGCCTTTGTCATATTGATGAAGGCTATGCACAGCAGTATTCATTTTTCTTTACCCTTCTCTTGCAATTGCTTGACTGAAAAATATATGAATGGTGCAGTGTCCAAGCGAAAACTTCATTGACTTTGAGGATAGATACTTTCACCTACAGATTGCAGCCCAGGGAGCATAATGCAAGTGACCACTTTGACAACTATAGAGGTATCTGAACATCATTGGAATAGTCATTTCTATCCCTTTTGGTTTTTTATAATTTTAAAATCCAAGCATCTTTGAATATCTTGTGGTACCACTTCAACAAAGCAGTATAACTTCATGAAGCTTTGAAGTAATACAGTGTTGGCACATTTGTAGATTTCAGCAAGCAAGCAGTCGTTGCCAGCTGCCTAGTTCCCAGGAACTGATTTAATGGCTTTCTGCAAATCTTTTGGGCTAAGTACAAACACTCAAAAAGCTTGAGCCTGAACTGATTCAGTCTTTACAGTTTAGTCTAACCTGCATAGATTGAACCAATTTGCAAGTGGATAGACATTCACTTGATTCAGGAAATGCAGGTACATGCCTTCAGTGGCTCAGGCTAGAAGTTGAGGAGGCACTAGAGAGAGCTCTCCCTTCCCTTATACAGTGCTGAGATGTGGGGCGTGGCCAGGCCTCAGCAAGCTCCTATGATTAGAGAGAGGTTTAAAACTCCACCCTGGCCTGCACAGTCCCCAGCCAGGGTGTGCCTGGAGGGGGAGGGGGATACAGTCCTTGTTAGGCTACCACTCCCTCCCCCCAGCTCAAGGGGTGGGAAGTGTTCTCAGACCCCAGCCCCTGGCTAGCACTCTGAGGCAAAGTGAGGGGGGAGGAAACGCTGCTTGTGTGGAGTGCATGCATTTGTTGATGATACTGGATGAGCATTTCAATCTCCCTCTCCCTGCTTCTTCATACCATCTGCAGCTGTGGACAGGAATTGAGTGGCACCAAAGCCTCTCAGAAGTGTCTGCTATCTTGTTCTTTGGGATGTGCACAGCCACTTCCCAAAAAGAGTTGATGAGAGCAGCGTGACAGTGTGAACTTGTTTGTTCCAGGTAGATCTGCTGCCACCTTATGATCCTGCTAGCTAGTGCTTCATATTTGCCTAAATCTCAAATTGACAGCACTGACAGGTCTCATTTATTGCAAACTAGGTAATTTCTCACACCTCTCTCTGTCCCCTGTTGAACACTGAGGGATTGGGGGACCCAGAAGCTGCATTCTAACTAAGCTAAGTAACTTATGCATAGAAGCAATCACAGGCATTAATTGCTGTATAGTGAAACTTCATTTGATATAAGGGTTTCAGGGTAGGAGATGCCTGCACTCGGATGGCTTTGAAACAAGACAAGGAGCTTATCATAACACAAAGCTTATCAGCCCATCAACCACTTCTTGTTGACTACAAAAAAAAAAACAAAAACAAAAAAACAAAACCAAAAACTGCATCTCAAGGCTTAGGTCCATGCCCATG
>NW_005842159.1:1346573-1356180 GCF_000455745.1 Alligator sinensis | reverse complement strand
CAGCAGGAAGCAGTGAGGGGTGGGAGCAGGGGGAAGCCTGTCATATGCTGCTGTCTCTCTGCCGGGCAGACCCTGGCTACAGTCTCCCACCCCCTTCTCAGGCAGCCAGAGCAGTGATAGTGCTCCAGCTAAAGGAGGAGAGGGGTGAGGCTAGCCCTGCTCTCTGGAGCAGACAGCCCAGGGCTGAAAAGCATGCTGGGATGCTGGGGGACTGTGATTTAACTTAAACCAGGAAGGGGTCTGGAACAGAAGGTCCATAAACCAGTTTGACCTCAATCAGTTAAGTCTGATACTACATTCAACCAGGTTTATCTTAAACTAGTTGTGACCATTATGAAACTGGGTTATGTACGCTGAATTTATGTTCTGTTACAGGTTTAAACCAATTTCTGATCAGTTAAACCAGTTTGTGTGTAACTTCGGTTCCTAGCCCGAATGTAGGCTTATTGTCTAAATCCATCATAACTTCAAACTGTGGTAATCCATCGAGCTCTTCATGCTTGACTTCAGTCTCACTAGAGCATATAATTCTATAGTGTTCAATCCAACACTCAAGTTGTTTTTATTTATCAGTAATGGCATTTCCATTTAAGTCTTTCAGCAAAGCTGTTTTCTTCTTGACTAGACCAATTGTTTGATGCCTTTGTACATTCCATGGCTATCCCCCGTGTCCACTGTTTTCTGAATATCATCACAGAGTTTCAGCCAAAAATCTTGGGCAAACCACTTAACTTCTTTTTGCATTTTTCTTCAAAGCTTGTTCAGATTTTCTAGGCTTACAGTGTTGGGATATTTCTTATAGTTAGCTAGTATTGTCCCTTTGTTTTCAACCAATTCAGACTCAGACTTAGAATGGTTTCAGAGTGCTTCTCCAACCAGTCTGCATTTTTCTTGCATTTTTTGCCAAAGGCTACTATAGCTGCATTGTACAAATTAGTTTTTAAGCTTTTTCAAGCCTTTATGGCTGAGTTGTTAGTCAAACTTGCTTTCACAACTTCTTCATTGAATTGCCTGCATTTTTATGTCTTTAGTTTGACTGATGTTTATTCTGATGGCAACTGGTACTTTTGCTATAGCGGACCCTTTTGACATAGTCTGCTGCAAAGTCAGAATCAAAGTCATGGTCAGTGTCACAGTCAGCACTGTGATAAGAACTTGGATGCAAGATTTCACTCAGGGAGTTACTAGATCTAATCGGTGCCAGTGCCCTGCTCTTGGATGTTTCCACAATGTCCTTCTTGTGATTTCCCCATCAAAGTAGGTGTTGGTAGCACATAGAATTGTGTACAAGTCAAAATATAACACTCACTGACCATTTTCATTCATATTACCAATTCCTTGTTTGCCCAGAATACCAGGCAGTTCTTAAAAGTACATCCAACTCTTACATTGAAGTCACCAATTATTTCATAGACATCAGGGCTGGAAGGGACCTCGGAAGATCGAGTCCAGCCCCCCGCCCAAAGGGCAGGAAGTCAGCTGGGGTCTTAGGATCCCAGCAAGATAAGCATCCAGTTTCATCTTGAAGGTGTTCAATGAAGGCGCTTGAACCACCTCCGGTGGCAGGCTGTTCCAGACCTTGGGGGCTCAGACAGTAAAGAAATTCTTCCTTATGTCCAGCCTGAAACGATCTTGAAGTAGTTTGTGACCATTCAACCTCGTCATCCCTTGGGGCGCTCTGGTGAACAAACGTTCCCCCAGATACTGGTGGTCACCCCTGATAAACTTATAGGTGGCCATCAGATCACCCCTGAGCCTGCGCTTTTCCAGGCTAAAGAGCCCCAGGGCTCTCAGCCTGTCATCGTAGGGTCTGCTTCCCTGACCTCTGATCATGCGCGTGGCTCTTCTCTGGACTCTCTCAAGCTTCTCCACATCCTTTTTGAATTGTGGAGCCCAAAACTGGACACAGTACTCCAGCTGCGGCCTCACTAAGGCCGAGTACAGGGGGAGAATGACGTCCCGGGATTTGCTTGAGAGACGTCCCGGGATTTGCTTGAGACGTCCCGGGATTTGCTTGAGTTGAACACCATCAGATTCTCGTCTGCCCACTTGCTGAGCCTGTCCAGGTCAGCCTGGATCACCTGCCTGTCTTCTGGTGTGGATGCTTTGCCCCGAAGTTTGGTGTCATCGGCGAACTTGGCCAGTCCGCTTCTGACTCCAGTGTCCACATCATTAATGAAGATGTTGAACAGTATGGGTCCAAGGACAGAGCCTTGGGGGACCCCACTGGTCACAGGACACCACGATGAGTGACTTCCATCGATTACTATTATAATAGCGTCCTTTCTGCGAGTTCTCAATCTCTTTTTGTTCTTGGTAGAAAATGCTCTTGGTAGAAAATGTTCTTGTCTTCGTTGCTAGCTTGAAGGGTAGGTGCATAGATACTAAACAATGTGATGAAGCCATTGTGTGTGTGCATTCTGAGTCAAGTGGATACACAATGGGGCTTTCACAAAAAGATAGTAAACTTCTAATAACAAAGCGTACTCCCTGCTCTCTCCTTTCACCTGCTGATTTCCCATGCCAGAATATGGTATAATCATTCTCTTGGATGGAACCTGTATCTGAGAACCAAGTTTCTGATAATGTTGCAATATCAATTCTGAGTCTAACCACTTCATTTTCCATAAGTCTGACCCCAAATCAAACCCAGGGATCAGAGTATGAATATACCAGAATGTGAGTTGTGTCATCATTTTGGCAAGTATAGATCACACCAAGACCTTCAGTGTGTATGCCTAGGCAAGAGTATAAAAGAGGGGAGGTTGCCCTAGACCTACCATGTTCCCTTTAGACCACTGAGACAGAGTCTGAAGGTCAGACCAAGTTCACACATTCGGTGCCTCAGTGGTTATACCTTTTGCCAAAGAGCAACAGAGTAAAGCTGTTACTGACTGACTAATGCCTCATCCAGGGCACATTTCTGTCAGGATGGTGTTCCTTAGCATTTTTCGAATCAAGAAATATCCACACAGTAGTTTGGGTTAGGGTTTTGAAGCACTCTAAATTTGCCTCTCTCTAGATGTTGCAATATTGATGTATTAATAAACGAACATCCTTTGTCCCAAATGTCATGAAGATGGGCAATTCAAGGAAAGAAAAAAGTGAGGAGGTTTGAAGTGTAATTTATTATGACCTTGACTATGGGATTATTTTTAGCACTAAATGCATACATTTGGTTGTAAAAATTAATAGGATTAGACCATATCACTGTAAGGCAGGATAAGAGTTGATACATAAAAAAAACAAACAAAAAAACTACCATCAGGATCCTCAAAGATACTCTTAAGGATCTGGACCTAATCTCTTCTGCTCTGGTCATGATTCACGCATGCTACTTCTCAGCATTACTGTAACAGAGAAGCAGTCAACCCTGTTACTAGGGGAGCAGTACTAAGATTCAGAACACCTGAGAAGCCCACAAGGGACAGAGAGGGAGGAACAAAACAAGACATACCGGCAGCAGGTTCAAAGCCAATTGCCAACAAAATAGCTAACTGGCAGATAAAAGGACAATCTGCCCAAGAGTTCATCCCCTGGCAGGGGACAAGCAGTGGATTGAGAGAGTGACTGCAAGTGAAGTTAAAGTCTTCGACAGGAAGATGCTGGATAAGGGAGAGAAGGATACACTATGAGAATCGACTGCGAGAGAGGTAGGCATTTATGCTGTTCCTTACCTGAACGGTCTGTAGCTTCTTCCTCAGAGTGGGATAACATGGAGGTGCAGCCTGAAACTAAAGAAAGAGGGAGACGACTCAAAAGCGCGGATGTAGGTTGACTGATGTACCAAATGACTGGACCAAGAGGTAAAACACACAGGGCATGTTATTCAACGTATCTGTAAATATGGAAGTAATTGGCAACATCACCTTGTTACTGATTAAAAGATAGATCACCAAGAACTTGTTTCACCCATGTTTCATTTCTATTATCTCCCATCAAAGCATGGCAGAAAAGTTTGTCAGGCAGGACGAGTAACTGACAAGAGAGCCTGATAACAATTACCATAATACATCATCAATAACTATGGACCAATGATCCTTATATGAGGTAGACCAGTATAGCTCTATTGATATCAGCTGTGCTATGCTGATGTACTAGTTGAGTATTTCAACTAACTTAAAAGACTGTAATGGATCTTTTTTTTCCCCCAATTAGCCTGGTATGGTCCACTAAAACTGTGATGTTAATACCAGTTTTGTAAGTATTTTTATTTTCCTTTTTAGAAAGGATTAATTAGAAGAAGATTATAATGAGTGATTGCTCTCATGATTCTAATGTCTGCCATTTTTAATTTACAACTCTACCAAGTAACTCTAAGAAACAGATAGACACCTCATTAGCATTCTGAAATTAAAAATTAGTAAAGACTCCATAGTATCTTCTTTCAGGATTTTTCATCAAACAATGAAAAAGTGAAAGAATAACTGATTGCTATAAATTTAATGTTGCAGTTCAGACGAAGGTAATTAGGATAGCCATATTTTTCATTTTCGTTCTTCTTTATGAACCTTATTTAATGCTTTAATTCCATGACATGGCTAATACTTATTTGCAAACAATATTATTGAAATCCATCTTTATGTTATCCTGAATGTGGAGTATTTCTTAACCACTGTAAAAATACACTTTTCTTTTAAAAAATAATATTCTTAAACATAGTTCACATATGATTTTATATTCTCATGAACACCAAAAAGACAAAGTAATTACCATAATAAGTAAAATTCTGGTCTTAATCATGCCTAATAGGCATACCATCTCTGCATGTACTGCCTAAGTTCCAACTTGAATCATTATATTCTGGCTATTAAGATACCCCTCCATATTTTTAAAGTGCAAACATACTACTTACTTCCTTTCACATTAAAAGTTGTCAAATTCTAATCCAATGGTATCTGCTTCATTAATATGTGAAACATCCCTGTGTATTTAGGGCCATATTTGGACACACAGGTCTGATCAAAACTTACAACACAAATATAACCCAAAAAATGTCTAGTTTAATTAATTTTTCACATTCAAATGGCAGTCTTAAATTGTCAGTGGCACTGTGATTTTTGGAAAGATTGTGGGCTTTCAATGAGAAAAAATGGATATTCCTTGAGAAAAATGAATGCTTAAGATCTGTGTTTTCAAACAAAAATTTAAATATTTAATTCAAAATGGCATCAATATGATTTTTGGACAGCAGAGCTCACAAATCCTCCAATCCAATTCTTCTCCAGGGCTGAGCTCTCTTACTGTAGGTACATCTCTTTTTCCATGACTATAGACTCCTATAACAGTTTCTTTCCTATACAAGAGAGCAAACAGTACACTATGAGATAATAGTTCCAAGAAAATCATACCCAATAGAAGACAATGAGAGCATGGCACACCCAAACCACAACATTCATAAGGTAAAACATGGTTAAGTAGGTATATTTTCTGATTAATGCCAAAATTTTTTTTTAGTTTTAGAGAGACTGAAAAATTCACAAGGTCAGTGGAAAGTGTTGGTAAACATTTTCAGCAGAGATCTACCTCCTTCTTTGGCCAGCTGTAGGTGTACCAGCATTTCTCCACTAAATGTTGCCGTCTCTGAATTCAGCCTAAAGTTTAAACTCTTTAGATATTTTTCAGGATCAAGAAGGCTACTACAACTGATGATGCTGTTACTATAATACTAAATTAATTCAGCATGAATACTGTGTTTTCTCATGTGTATTCACTTTCTTGAACACTAATGTAGCTGCAAAAGCCTGCTGGATTCTGTAGGAAAAGAAAACACAGATACATTTGTACTAACTCCATACCAACAATAGGATCATAGGAAAGCAGGGCTTAAAAGGGATATCATGAGCTCATTTAGTCTAGGCTCCAGTTCAAGACAAGATCAGCCCCAACTAAACCATCTCAGTCAAGTGTCTAACCTGCTCTTTAAAATTTCCAAGATTAGAGAGTCCACAATTTGGCATCTTATTCCAATTCAGAAAGTACCCTCATATTCAGAAAGTTCTTCCTAATCTCCAACTAAAATTCCCTCTGCTGCACTTTGAGGACATTGCTATTATTTTTGTCTCTTATGGCCACAGAAAAGTCCATCTCCATCCTGATTATACTCGCTCTTCAAACATATGAAGACTAAGGGGGGGGGGGGGGGGGGATTTGAAAAGAGACCCCAGTTCTTCCAGTCTGTCCTCCTAAGTATGATGACCCAGATTGGCTGGGACAGTCCTGGATCACAGAGACCAGTCCTGGCTGGCCAGTGAAAATTTAAATGAGCATGCTGGCCATGAGCTTTGAAGTAGGAAGCCCTAGCAGACAGTAAAATTGCCCTAATAAGTTAGCTTGATTAGTGGAATGACCATTAATGACCATTGAAATGGGATTAACACCTATGAAGTAAAGGACAATGGGCCATTAATAAATAGTAGGGCTATGTGAAACACCATCATTTGTTTTCACATCATTGCACCATTTCAAAGGGACAGTGCTTAATTTCATTGTTTCATTTCATTTCATTTCGAAGCACTGTGCCATTTCGTCAAAACCATTCTGCTGTTTTGACTCGTTGGGGAATCATGAAAATGCCTAAAACATTGTCATTTCTTGCCTGATTCACATGCAAATTTCTCATAAAGATGCAAGTTTCTCATAAACTGCATCTCAAAGTTTTGAAAGCAAAATTTGCCAACAGTGGTAGCATCCTGTCACCTGGCATGCAGATCTGGGGGCTCACATGCCCGGGAGGGCTGCCAGGCTGTGCCAGACCTCCTCCAAGGGGTGCAGGCCCCCAGATCTGTGCCAGATGACAGGGGACTGCTGCCGCCACCACCTGGGACCATTGCTGGGTGCAGCCTGCACCCAAGACCAGGGAAGACAAATGCTGCTGCTGGCCCCAGGCGGCAGCCTCCTGTCATCCAGGTGAAGATCCAGGGGCCTGCAACCCCAGGAGGGCTGTAGGGCTGTTCTGGACTCCTACTGGTAGAGCGGGCCATGGGATCTGCACCAGATGACAGAAGGATGCTGGTGCCACCTGGCACCGGCACTGTGCACAGCCCATGCCCAGCGCCAGGCTCCATGGATCTCAGCCCAGTGGTGGAAGGTGTAGTGCAGCCCCAGCTGTGCCCGCCTCCTGCCACCAGGCTGAGCTCCATGGGGCCGGTGAAGCCAGAGTGCAGCCTGATGGCAGGAGATGGGCAGAGCCGGGGCTGCATTCCACTTCCCACCACCAGGCTGAGCTTCATGGGGCTGGCAGAGCCGATTGGAGAGCAGCCCAGCAGCAGGAGGTGGGGAGCGGCAGGCCTGTGCTCCCCGCTTGGCTAAGCTACATGGTCAGAGCCACCCAGCAGAACCACTTGGAGTGCAGCCCTGGTTCTCCCCTGCCTCCCATCACTGAGCTGCTTCAAAACTAAAAAACATTTCAAATGCCTTCATTTTGTTTCATAGCTGTTTCGATGCCTTGTTTCATTTCGCTGTTTCAAACTTGGAATGCATCAAAATGAAACACTCAGTGAAATTTCACACAGCCCTAATTGACTCCTAAGCTGTCTGAATACTAGTCGTGCCCCAGAAGGGGAGGGAGGAAGGGGAACTGTGTCCTGGATTTCACATTGTCCTATAAATCACCTTACTCATTAATCATGCTTTTCAGGCCTCAAATAATTCTCTCTCTCCACTGGATTCTTTCCAAAATTTCCACATCTTTCTTCAAGTGTGGAACTCAGAACTGGCTACAGTACTCAGTGAGAAGCCTCACCAGTAGCAGAATCATTTCCCTTGATTTGCATGTGACACTCCTGTTACAACCCAGTATTCTATTGAGGTTTTTTTGTTTTGTTCCATTTTATTTTTTTAAATAATAGCACACTGTTAGCTCATATTCAGCTTATGATCCACTGGAACCCCTAGGCCCTTCTCTGCAGTTTTGCAGCCTGACCAATCATTCCCCAGAATGTGTCTGTGCATCCAATGATTCTGTCCCAAATGCAGCACTTTGCATTTCTTGTTGCATTTCATCAGGTTTTATTTTGGACCATTTCTCCAGTCTACCCAGGTCAATCTGGATTCTAGCCCTACCTTCCAAAGTATCTGAAACTTTACCCAATTTAGTGCCATCTTCAAATTTGATAAGTGTGCATTCAATCCCAGCACCTAAATCATTAATGAAAATGTTTGACAATACCTGACCTAGATCAGGGCCCTGGGGAGAATCCCACTTTACACCATCTCCCATCTAGACATTGAATCACTGATGACTACTCTGTAGTATGATGATCCAACCAGCTATGTATCCATTTTACAGTACTTTAATCTAGCCTGCATTTCCTTAGCTTGTTAATAAGAATGCCATGCATGACTATCAAAAGCCTTGCTGAAATCAAGGTATATATCATATGCACTGTTCTCCCTCCATCCACAGACCCTGTCACCTTATCAGAGAAGAAAATGAGGTTGGTCAGATATGATTTGCTTTTAATGAATCCATGCTGGCTGTTCCTGAACATCTCCAGGTGCTCCACAAAAATTCTTTGAGGATCTTCTCCATGATGTTTCCAGGTATTGAGGTCAGACTGACTGCTGTGAAACTCTCCAGATACTCCTTCTTTCCCTTTTTAAAAAGACGAGCACAATATTTGCCCTTTTCCAATTATCTGGAACCTCATATGACCTCCACAAGTTGTCAGAAAGAACAACAAAAAGTGCTGAAATCGCCTGAGCCAATTCCTTCTCTACCCTAGGGTGCAGGTGCATTCCATCTCTCCCATTAGGAGACTTATCTTGAGCCTTGTTCAGGAACATTGAGGACCTCATATTTGTGACTACTAAAGTTAAAAAAGACATTAAAATCTTTCAGCCTTTTCTGCATCATCTGTAACAAGTTTTTGTCCTGCATTGTGAAAAGGACCTATGGTTTATTTCATCTTCCTCCTACTTTTGACATACTTGTAGATTTGGTTCTTATTCCCTTATGTCCCTTGACAGTTGCATTTCAAATCATGCCTTGCCCCAGGTGATACTCTTATACTCTTCCATCAGTAATGACAGAGTTTCCACTTTTTGAAGGACTCCTTTTTCAGCTTCAACTCTTTGAAGAGATTGCTGTCTAGTCAGAACAGTCATTGCATCAGGATAGCTTGCTCCTCCACCTTAGAATGGTCTCCTTGAAATACAGCCAAGCTCCCCTAGATTGCTTTGCCTCTCAAACTTGCATCTCAGGTACCTCTCCCCATCTGTCCCCTTCCTCTTGTGTACTTGTCAGAAACTAGATGTTTTTCTAGAATTGTGCATCATGGTCCCCATCAGATTCCAGTGAATCTGCTAAATTCTGCTAAATATTTTGTCATCAATCTCAGACTGGTCCCCTGAGTTTGTTAAAGTCTGCTTTTCACATTCACAGTCTCATCCAATTTCTCTCCATTTGCAAGCTGCAAGTTGGAAGATCTCCCCTGAGCTTCTTGGTACAAATGGTGGAGAGCCATCTAAAGTACACTGCAAAAACTTGCTGGATTGCCTGTGCACTACTGTGTTTCTCATCCAACAGAAGTCATGGTAATTAAAGTGCCCCATGAGAACCAGATCCTGCAATCTGGAAAGTTCAGTCAGGTGTTTAAAATTGCAT
>NW_005842159.1:1326394-1346542 GCF_000455745.1 Alligator sinensis | reverse complement strand
CTACAATAATTAAGGGATGGACTACAGATTAAATATAGTGAGTAAAGTTTCAATAATATTAATACACAAATAAGAAACGTTATGTAAGAGACATGCTCCACTGAGGCTAATGCAGTTATTCAAGCCCACATTTCTACAATGGACTCTGTAAGAAGAGATTCCTGCTCTCATTCAGAATTGACAGTAGACTCTATCCCTCTTCTAGATATTCATCAACCCCAAAAAGGATGTAATGCTGCCACCTTGGATATGTGTAGATATGCTGTGCACACAATATAAGCTTGGTCACTAGCAAACCTATTACAGTGGGCCCAGTGGTCAACATTTCACCTATATCAGGATTAAGCATGCCAGAAAAAGATTACTATTCTTCGCTGCATTGCTTCATAAAGCAGTCTAAAGGGAAAACAGATACTCCCCCATTTAAATTAGCTTTCTGTCAAAAGACTTGCTCTTGGGTGCCTTTTTTATACGTAGTACAGGTAAAAAGCTATCAACAAAGGTTTCTTAGGGTAACTTTTTGTTTTTGCCTGTATCTCTTGCATCATTCTCCATCCATCTCTTTCTACAAACCAAGAAATGACATCTGAGAATCAAGTCTTGCAACAGTTTCTTGAATTAGTCCAGTATGTTCTTAACTGGCAGATCTGGCAACATGTACACAAAGGAGAGCTTCATGAAGCACTTGTGTAAAATACCAATTTTTGATATGAGAGTCTTTGAGAGGCAAATCTGAAACAGATCTCCTAAATCATAGAATTCCATGGACAATATAAGATTGCAATTTAAATAAGAAAATCCTTGAACCTAATTATTCATTAAATTGGCCCCACTTGGAGAAAGTAACTTTTTGTTATTTAAGTGTTTTTTCCTTAAAGAAATGCAACATTTTAGAACCTAGTTCAGAGATTATACCTTTTATTCACTCAACTAAGAAATCACAAAAAAAAAAAAAAAAAAAAAAAAAAAAAAAATCATTTTATGCAAGCTTTTGGGAACACACGCTCTCTCTCTCAGGCTCAGGGATGGTAAAGTCCCCATAGGTAGAAAATAAACTGCATTTTTGCACAGAGGAAGTTGTAGATGGAAGTCTGTTCCTCTGGATCCATGACTGTCTTTGTGAGTTGCTCTTTGTTGTGCAGATCAGGCAGGACTCCTTCCCTGGTGGGGTCAGATGGCAGACAGGCAGAGAGGTGTAGAAATCTTTGTTTTTGCTCAGCAATGAAGTTTGAATCCAAAATTAGCTAAAATTCAGCATCGTCCATGTTTCAGGGGTCTATTTGGTAGCCATGTTGGTCTGAGACAAAAATAAATGCAAAGCTCTAGAACTCTTGGTTCAGAGATGATACCTTTTATTAGACCAATTAAAAATTTGTGAGACAAATAAATACGTGAATAAAAACAAACAAATCCATGAATAAAAAAAAATAAAAGAAAAAAAAGTGTTCTGCAAGCTTTCAGGCTCACACACCCTTCCCCAGGCTCATGTGTAGGAGTACTGAAGTAGTTTTAGTTCCTGGGCTAATAAAATTGCAAGGGCACCTTAAACTACATTGGAACATAACAAGGAATAAGAGAGAATAAAGGTGAATTCTCTCATTGAAAAAGAAACAATTTGAACAATCCCAGTGGTTTTGAGCTCTCTCACCATTTGACCCAATGAGTTAGCATCCAGTAGCAAATAACCTTTCCTTTTCTAGAACTCAAGGCTTCACCTTAGGATACACCTTTTTCTGAATTAAACAGGATAAAAGGAAAAAGGAGACAAAAAAGTAGACAAGAATTTAGGCATATGCAGTGGTGAAGCTTTTAAAATAAAGATTCTTCAGTATACTACATTATAAGTCAGTGGTGAATTAACCAATACAGTCATTGGCAAATAAAAAAAAATTGCTAGTTAATACACCTACCAAAATAGTGGAAGCACCTAAGAATGTTCAGTGAGGACCAACAGATATTACAAAAGAAATTATCAGTCCAACAGTAGGAAGCAAGTGACAATAGGATGCAGGTTAGGAACCTGCAGCAAATTTATTTTAATTTGTCCAGCTATAAATGTCATTGGCCTAATTGCCATATTGCTCAATTGCTTTTAAGCTAACAACAAATAAGAGCTGTAGGAAGCTAAACTATACAGAAAACTTCAAATAAATGAAATGTCAAAATGGTTTAATTCTTTCATTACATCTTCTTTATGTATAATTTTTTAATTATAGGAAAATTCTAAACTAACCAGGATAAATGCACAATCATCTTTATTTTTCTTGCACGTTTTATCCTGAAAGGCCTTATGAAGTCAAACCAATTTTTCTGGGGCAATATACCCACTTCACAGAAAGCTATAGGAAAGCAGCTACAGGAGAGCAAGAAGTAGTAGCTTGGCATCTTCAGAATTCATGCAGATTATGCTGTAATTGCACTTTTATTACAAGATCTGAAAAAAAATCTTACACACTAAAATGCACGGGGATCCTCCAACTCAGAAGGAAGTAGGGCTAAATTGATTCCACCTATAACTGAACCTTTTGGTCATGAGAAATTAAGTATTCTTATCTATATATCTAATGTGCTAAGCTACTCAAATGTTTAATTAGTTTTTAGGCACAATCATACACGTTTGGAATATATGAATACTTGTTCTCCCAGGAGTAACTCTCCTGGAAGTAATTTAACCCTGCTTGTTCCCAGCTTGTTTCTCCTAGGGCAGCCATTTTTACTCTGGGGGAAAGAAAAAAACAACATCTTACACTTGTAGTTTCAGCTAGGAGAGCAACAACTCTCCTAGGAGAAAATTCACAATGCCATAATTTATGTTAAATAACTATAATAAGTCCTGATAAGGCACATTGCCAGGAATCAAAAGAATCTTACAGTGAAGAAAAGTTGACTATTTCAGTGCCTCACGGTCCTCTTGCTTGAATCTAGATTATCCTAGAGATGTTATGGACCCACAACACCTCTTTGTGATGACATCTCTCTCCTTCCCAATCTGATTGTAAAATTTTATAATTAATTTCCAAGCTCTTTTCAAAGAAACAGAAGAATGATCTGGTTAGGACTTACCTTCCTTCTTAAGTCCTTCCTTGACTACAGTCTAACTGAATAATCTTGAGCAAATCATCTGTGAAAAGGAAACACTGGTGTTTAGCTACATCACAGGAGTATTGAGAAAATAAATTCATTAATGATTTTGTAGCATTTAGATACTGTGATAGTGATGGCATATAGATTAGGATGCTGTGGCGGTGAACTGCCCCCACAGGCTCTCAAGGGAGAGAAAGGAGGACCCGCAGACCCCAGACCCCGAGAGCAAGCCCCCAGAGGGGCGTACGTACCTGCTGAAGAGCAGCGGGAGCAGGAGCCGCATTCACGGCTGCAGCCGCGCGAACCGCCATTACGCCGGTCGTAGCAACAGCTGTTCCTGGAGTAGGGAACAGCTGAGCCTATCTCAGTGGCCGTAGCAGCTTCGGGAAAGTTTAAAAATGCCGGCAGAACAGGAAAAGGGGGGAAGCCGGAGAGAGAGAGAGAGAGTACGAGCGGGCTGCTCGTGCTGCGAGCTCAGGCACAGCGAGGAGAGGACCCAGCCTGCGGGTCCCAAGCAGGCAGCTTAGCTAACAGCTGTAAGCCTTCTACGGGAGGCAGAGCAGCAAGCAGACAGAGGGTGCAAGCTGAGGCACTCTCTCAGTCTCCTGGAGCGGCTGACGCTCAGGAGGCAGGGGAGCGCCCTGCTGTTGGTAGGAGAGGGGAGACAGTGGAGGCTCCAAGAGGGAGCTGGAATCAGGGGAAGCACCCTCCACCTCCCCCTAACTCGGAGGAGTATTTCTTATAAAAGAAGAGAAAGGAGAAATCGCTCCCAGAAGGGAGGTAGAACGACCGGGAACGGGGAAACCGGTCTGAGGCCGTCATACGAGGCCTGGAAACATCTGGGACGCATCACCCAGTGGTTGGCACATGGACGGAGTGTAGGGGAGGCGGAGCCCCGTGGACCACCACGTCAGACGACCGTGAGTAACACCGTCTATTGGGAGGCCCCACCCAGGATAAAGATCTCCACTGTAGACCCCTCTTAAAGTATATATTTACATCCAAGTCATGGCAGGCGAGTTGAGGGGAGGGGCAACACCCCGATAGACCAAGCAGAGCGGGGCGCAGGCTCCACATATGCCATGCCATAAGAGAACACTGTGACCATCTATAAATATTAGAGATATTTTCACTCCTGAGAGTTTGTGTTTTGTTATTTTTCCATAGGAGGGTCTTGGCAGGAGAAGAAAGATTGATTAAATAAAAAAAGTTGACTGCTGGAGGAGCCAAGAGCACTGTATTCCTTTTACTCTACACTGAATGTCCAATCAGCTCTTAAAATTATTGCATCAAAATTAAGGAACAAAAAAAAGAAATAGTGGAGTTTATTAGGGCTGTGCAAAGCTTTAGTCCCCAATTTCATTTGGTGGAAATTCCGCCTGATTCGGTGGCTAAATTTCTGAATCCGAAACAAAATCAGAGGACCTTTGAATCTCTCCGAACTGAATCGGAACCCTCTAAATCGATTTGGAGAGATTTGGCTATTCGGACTTAGACACAGCTTTAAATGTTTTTTCTACATACCTCTAGGTAGCAGGCAGCTCATGATACTGGGGTGCATGAAGCATCCCACAGGAGTGCAGGAGGCTTACCAGTGTGCTCAACAGCAGATCTGGAAGTGGACAGAAGCACTTCCGGTCCACTTCTGCGTTTGCCAGGGAGTGTGATGGGAGGCCCCCAGCACAACACCCCACCCCCAACTCAGCGACTTGTGTCTCTTATCAAGTCTCTTATCCTAATAATAAAGTGAACTCTAAATACTTGTTTCATGAATATATATTTTGCTGCCCTCCCACAGGGGATTTGGCCCCCCAACAGAGCTATGCGCCCCCCATGAGGGGTACGGCCCCCCCCAACAGGGGCCAAACGGTCCCTGCAGAGGCTACCATCCCTTCTGCAAGGCCCACATGTCCCACCCTATCCCTCCAATGGCTGCCTTACCCCCCAGGTCCCCGTGGCTACCCCCACAACCCCAGGCACTTCTTAAAAAAAAACCCAGAAAAAACTAGGAAAAAAAAAAGGGGGGAAAAAGCCTCTATTTACCTTAGAAGCAGAGGCTGGGGGGTTCCAGGGCCTCCTGACAGAGCCCCCTGGGCAGCATACGGCCTGGGCTGGGGGTGAGGCCCCAGTCAGCCAGACGACAGCTCCAACTGCCATTAAGTGGTGGGGGGTTTTGGGGTTTTTTTTTTTAAACTATGGGTTGGGGAAGGGGATGGCCAGGACAGGGGTCAGGGGGGCTGGGGGAGTGAGCAGGGCCATTGGGGGTCCCCCCTGACCCTTTACTCGTCAGTACTGGACCCCTGGTGCTGAACACATGGCCTGGCCTGCCATGTGTTTCAGCACCAGGGTGAGGGGCCAACCACAGAGCTGCTCTGACAGCCACACGGTCGGCAGTGAACCTGGAAGTGGACCAGAAGTACTTCTGGTCCACTTCTGGGTCTGCCGGGAAGCAGGCAGGGGGACCCCCACATACCCCTCTGGCTTGGGGATCAGCAGTGGGGGGACCCAGGGGGCCCCCCCTGACCCCTCAGACTTGCTTTAACAGCGTAGATATAATCAATGAAACATTGTCCAACTGATTACTGTCTGTCTCTCTTTATAGTGGTCTTTTGTTTTACTTGTGGAGGAAAATGGATTTGGGGGTATTTTACAGAGTGACTTTGGGATTTGATTTTATTTTTTTCAGTCAGGGATTTTTCAGTTGTCCAATATGGAGCACCAGAATTCATGCCAGGGAGACCAGTGGCAGGACCCTGCCTGCTCAGAGCTGGCGCCTCAGACCCAGCTGGATGTGGCGGCCCTCCTGGCCAAATGGGGCCACGAGGACATGCTTTAACAGTCCAAAGCAGGCCACCACACCCAGAACATCTTCTGGGCAATAGCTGTCCAGATGGCCAGGCAAGGGGCACATGTGGCAGTAGTGCCACACACAGGGCCAGCGGCAAGCGGCCCAAAAGGACCAGCCCCCTCTACTGGCTGTGCAGTCTCCATCTAGGTCTGGCAGGTGCACAGCAGATCACACCCAGGCAGCAGCCCCCACTGCCAGACTGCTGCAGTGGGTAGAGGGTGAAGGGAACCCTCAGGGCTGCTTCAGCAGTCAAGCTGGCACAAGGGGTAGTATCCCCAAGTACCAATTGGCTGGGGCCCAGAAGCTCCTGAGAGTAGCCCTGAGCTACTTGCCAGGGTGGCTTTTTATACTGCTGGGGACAACACAGGTACTGGCCCTGGGCTCTAGCTCCCCTGGCTGCTGATCCAGGAGGATCCAGGCACGGTTATTTTGCCCCAAGTAGCACAATTTGCTCCACAACAAAGAGTGCATGTCTGAGTACATGCACTGAGGCAAAAAGCCCGGCTCAAATTTGCACCACTTCTATTTGAGCTGCTGCAAGCACATGTGCTTGCATGTGTGGACATGTCCAATGTATCCAGGAAGCATGGCAACCCAGAAAACAGCCTAAGTGAGAGGCAGCAGGCCATGTCAAAGTTTCTGTTGACTCACCCAGACTGTCTCCTGGGATGCCACACTTCCTGGGCACACTGTTCCTAAGGGGACTCACTCTGTGTTGCACAAGGTTAGGCCCCAGACCTCTGCAGGGACAACAACAAGACTGATAATTCTGTATCATATGTAGTTTTTTTAAATAAGTTCCTGTAAATCAAAACTGTTGTTCAAAAATCACAAGCTTTGTAAAGATACTACTAGCAGGTCACTGTTTGCTTCAGGCACAAGCTACAGTGCTCAGCCAATAGCTATACCCAAGAGAAAAATAAAATAGGAAGCTAAAGGGGCAGAGTCCTAAGTTAGACACAAATGGCAACCATCTGGGCAGCTGCATGGCATGTGCCACGTCTCTAGGCATGCTTCTTTTCCAGCAAAGAAAACAGCTTCCCTGGTTATAACCTGTACCCAATTTGGGCACATTGGGGGCTTTGGGGGGAGGGAGAGGGAGTGTTTTAGTTGAGAAAATATGTATTTTAATATTTATTCATTCATTCCAATGCTATAGAAACCAAATACTAACTCTGCATAAAGTACAGCATGATTATACCATTAACATTATTTTTTACAGTAATGGATTTATCATTTCTACTAACACCTATAAAATCACCTAAGTAACCTAAATCAACTAAAGGCAAATACATAGATTGTAAGATGGGAAGGGACCTTGGAAGATCATCAGGTCCAGCCCCCTGCACCAAGCAGGAAAAATACCTGGGGGTCAGCTGACCCCAGCAAGGTGGCTGTCCAGTCTCCTCTCGAAGATTTCCAGGTAGGCAATTGCATCACCTCTGGAGGAAGCTTATTCCAGAGTCTGGACAGTCTAACTGTGAAGAAATTTTTCCTAATGTTGAGCCTGAATTGGTCTTCCAGGAGTTTCTGGCTATTACTCCTGGTTTTCTCGAGGGTGCCCTGGTGAACAGTTGTTTACTGAGCCCTTGATGTACACCCCTGAGGTAGCAGTTTACCACCACAAAGTCCCCTCTCAGCCTTCTCTTTTTCAGGCTGAAGAGTCCCAGGTCCTTCAGCATTCCCTCACATGACTTGCCGTGCAAGGCTCTGGTCATGCAGGTGGCTCTTCTCTAGACTCTCTCAAGCTTTACCACATCCTTGTTGAAGTGCGGCACCCAGAACTGGATGCAGTACTCTAGTGGGGGGGTCTCAACAATGTTGAGTAGAGTGGAAGAACCACTTGCTTGGTTTTGCTGGAGATGCAACAATTGATGCATGCCAGGGTATTATTTGTCCTGCTGGCAACAGCATCACACTGCCAGCTCATATTCAGACAGTGATCTATTATTACCCCCAAGTCCCTTTTGTTCATGGTGCTAGTCAGTTCAGCACCACCAAGCCTGTAGGTGTGTCGGGGGTTGTTCATCCCCAAGTGGAGCACTTTACATTTCTCAATGCTCAACTTCATCTGGTTCTGACTCGCCCAATTTGCCAGTTCCACCTGTATTTGTAGCCTGCCCGCAAAGACCATATTTTCTCCTTTGACAAGCAACAAACTATTTAAAAGCTTATGTAAGTGAGCCACATGGTTATATTCTGTATATGTGGTTGGATCACTACTCCAAGTGTACTGCCAGTGAACTTCCACTACCATATTTAAAACTTCTTTTGTTAGGAGTTTATATCTTGATCAAATTCTCTACCTCATTAAAATACATTGTATCATTTGGTTTAATACACAGAGGAATTTCTTCCACCAGATTTTAGATGCATTCTGTGATTTATAAAAATCTAACTCCAGTCATGCCAGCAATGTATCCCTCCTTTGTACTGATACAATTATTTCTTGCACTACTACACCTTCAATTTATAACTAGATTTTTTTTGTGCTTAAACAAAAAAATGCCACAGAATGGCATGTTTACATTTAGTTTCAATGAAAATGCATGAAGGTTGTTTTCAAGGCCTAAAGGACAGATAACAAATGTACTTGAATATTAAATCATCATCAAGGAGGATGAGGGTTTTAAGTGAATAGATTAAAGCTGCATCAATATTGAGCATGGAAATGCATTAATTTTCAGTGCAGGCTACATGCATAATTCCAGAAATATGAAAACCCATTCCAGAATTAGGGCCTTGTTACATGTTTTGCTCTATGTGGGATACACACATCTCCAATTTCTCCAGACACCAGACACTCAAACACCCTTAATTCATCAGGTCTCAGACTCACTAGACCTAAGCAGTCGCTCTTCAGACAGAGGCCTCAAGGCACACACCATTCCTTACACTCCCTCCCCCGCTCCCCCCCCAAGTGGACCACAGACATCAAAATTGCCCCACATTCACAATGCAATCACATCTAAGGTATCCATCACTCAAACACTTATAAAATTGGCGTGTTCATCAATCAACATGTTGAAACAAACATCTTACCTTTCACAATTCTAACCAATCATCATCCACTCTACCTCAAGGAATAGTGGTCTCTACTTTTGGCACCTACTGTGCATACTAATATATGCATTTAGGCTAGCCCCTCCTGAGAAGTAAAAAGTTCACTGCAGAACCTTGACCTATTGCACATGTGCAGGACTTGAGCTTTTAACATTATACCATCACCTTGGATAAGCTAGGCCAGGGAATGGGGCACCGTGTACTCTACACTGCAACCTGGCTTACTGGCATGTGCTCTGCAGGCTGTTTGCATGGGCCTGCACCCCTGAGGTGGGAAGGTCACACTCTCAAGGGAAGGAGGGAGAGTTGGCTTGGTTCCACAACTGCCCCCTGGGCAGTAGAGTTTAGGGGTGGACAGTCTGTCCACACAGAACAGGAGGGTGGGGGAGGGGACATAATCCTGGGATGCTAAAAGACTAACCTGGATGTCTCATCTGTGGGGAGTGGCTACATATTAATGGAACATGATCTGGATAACCTGGATCAAAATAAACTTATCCTGAAGTAGACTAAATTTAAGGCACCTACACTGTGGTTAGAATTAGTTTTAGGTGTTAGTGTGTGGACATTGAGGGTTAAGAGCTCCAGGAACCCTCTAAAATGAATATGCAGCAAGGTCCTTATATGGACATCAAACTTGCCTTTATAGGGTCTCACTCTGTTCAAACAAGGTACATTTTCTGGTCATTTCAAAGACAGAATCACTAAGCCCTCATATAATTTTGTCCATTTAGGAAGAAGATTCTCCAGATTATCTCCTTAATGCATGAGCAAGCATGCAGAATATTTCTGCTTCTCAAAAATGTACTAAGTACATGATTTTCTCGAAGGGAAGAGGGGTTTATCTAAACCCCAAGTCAACTAGCATGTATTCTGCTGTGAATAGCAAGTGCCAGCTGGCACGAGGTCAACATGAAGTTTTCCCTGCTTAGTTGTAGAAAAAGAGATATGCACATTGCTATACAATAGCCACTCTTACAGAATCCTGGTCTTAGAGCACTTGCATTTGTCAGCACCTTTACTCTCCTTTATTACACCAGCACCAAGGCAGACTCTGGTCTGAAAAACTCAAACACGAATCTACAGCTGAAGACAAAAAAGGAAAAAGCAGGCAGAGCTACTTCATTGACCCTAGCAGAAAAACTCATGCAGTCTAAAGCTGCAAACAGGCATTTAGTTCTATTGGTAAGAATTTCAGCTAAAAGTAGCCCAGAAGCTGGCAGGTATCCAGGTTGTAGCTGTATTGGTCTAGAGGCAAAAGGAATCAGAATTCATGGAAGAGCTGGTATCTTTTACTAGGCCAACTAGATTTTTGCAAAAAAATATATTTTTATAATTGCAAGCTATTGGGCATAATTACCCTTCTTCAGGTATAGGAGAAAAGATTGTACAAGTTCTCCAGAAGCTGGAGCTTACATGCATTCCAGTCCCCTGCCTAGAATGCTACGCAGGTGAGTTCTTCAGCCAGGGGGCATTAGGGACTGCTCCCTGGGTCACCCTTGCCCACTTCTTCATAGCTGGACCTCTTCCCTGCCAGGGAAGATGCAAGCTATCAATAGGCAGCCCCCTGGGTTTTAAATGTCTTCATGTGCAGCCAAGATGTGATCTCCAATTGACCCCTTCAGTCATCTCTGGACGTATCTATGACTTCCCTATTTACTAGAAGAATGTTATTCTCATATCAAGGGAATGGTGCCACCACCAAGTCTCTTCCTAAACCTGAGGAAAGGAAATCAAATATGTTGCCCAAATAGAAGTCAAACTGGGCACATTTACATAAGATATTTATTGTGGAGCAGCCTAATTCGCACTGCAGTAAAGTCTCAATGGCTACATATTTGGCCTTATTAGGTTGTAAGAAACTAATCGACTCCACCACAGGTTAATACTTGCAAATACAAGTATTATCCTACAGCATAGTAACACGTGTGTAGACAGTGAGGGGCCTGGCTGGGACATAAGGGTGTTTCAGTGCTATGTGCCAGCTAGCCCAGCATGGGAGCACCCTCATGCCCCAGCCAGCCCCTCCACAGCATGTTGAGTTGGGTCAGAGCAGCCCTGAGCTGGCAGGATGACCCCCCAGGCCCCTGCCAGCCGGAGCTGCTCTAACCCAACTCCATGTGCTGTGGTCCTGTGTGCATGTTCAAACGTGGCACCTGAGAGTGATAAACTCCAGTGTGATATACACCAGTTTATTTCTCCATGCTAAATAGCATGTGTAGATGCACCCACTGACAGGCAAAAAATACTGAGCTGGGAATTAGTACTCTTTGGTAGAGGCATGAGTGAAAAAAATAAACTTAAGATACATACAAGTCAAAAGGGTAAAGATAGTAGAAATGGAACAGCAGAAGTACTGCCTGAAGGATATATACAAAAAGTAATTTGAGGATCAGAATAACTTTGCCTAATGGAAAAAGTGAATTGAAGAAAATTAAATTTGAAAGCATGTTTACAATACTTGGGATAGGAAACTTTGTATTACTGACACTATCAGTATTAGAAACAATTCACTTATTACAAACATGCAGCAAGCTTTGGAAAAAAAGTCTAAGAATCTGAAACTGTAATTTTGACTTGTTTCAGTTTGCAGAACATAATGGGATTTTTAAAGGCTCTTGAAATGATAGGACAAGTGATGAATGAAGCAACCACTGTTCCTTTTTCTTCATTCAGACAGCTCTGCAGATTTGCTAAAATTAGTACAAGCCTCTCCGTTGGCACATTAAATACTCAGTCTAATGATGTAAACCTGTAGCATGCTTTCATGTATCCCATCAGCTCTTAGACACTTATTTGGATCACATTTCCATCTCTCCACTTTAGAGCGAAGAAAGAACTTCTTACATTCCCAGGTAGTGATACCACGCCAAGCTTTATATATAGGTTCAACTTTGTGCTGGTTTCCCCCTGCGCTCCCCGCCACTTCTTTTTTTGAAAAAGAGTTGAATCATTGTACCAACTGCTACCTCAAAATCGGCACTTAGAAGTTGAAACAGTAATATTAACTTTCCCAGGTCAAACCACCACTTCCTGTGAAAAATTCCCATAGAAAGAATTGATTAAGAGGGAATCATTCTCCTCTTCCCCCGTAGAGATTTGCTTGTCATTTTGTTGGAGGGTTTTGATGGAATTTGTCACTCATGAAAAATAGAAGGGGGTTCTTAGAGGTTGTATGTCAAAGTGGGTCATGCTAACCTTGAAACTGTCCTATGGCATTATTAAATTTTATTATCTTACTTATATGTCCCATTTGTATTGCTTTGAATATCTTCATCCTCAAATTATAATATGAATAGACACCTTAATGCCAGAACTAATGGCTTTACTGAATGACAGACCACAAAAAAGATGTTAGGGAATGTATTCAGGCTAATACCATCCAGCCTTCACAGGCACTGCTTTAACCTGTAGCTATTCACGCACAATGTCCATTCGCCATTAGAATATGAACTGTGCCAGGATAATCACCAAGTTTTTTCTACAGACTGTAATGAAAGTACAAAAAATAATTCAAGTTGCTTTGGTATTAAAATTTTACTCAATTAAAATACCACATGTAGCCTTCAGAGAAATACATCCTGTGCAACAATTTTCATTGTTTAATAGTTCAATAATAATAATACTATGACTGAATAAAGTTTTATGTGGCAATATAATGTAAATTATAATCTTTATGATCTATGTATAATATCTACAGCACTGGATAGATCAAGTTACAAAAATTATATTGAGGATGATATAATGTTTTCAAGGGCAAGACTTCCTGTTGTCTCTCTCTGAGGGACAACAGGAATTGTACATTAATTAAGACGGAGACAAAGGAAGGTTCACACTTCAGGGAAGTGATAGGTAACTTAATATGCCAGAGTCCTCCTTACAGGACTAAAAACTGAAGTCCCTTTTAATATTTGATTCTACTCCTAGTGTTTTCAAAATCTCTCACATATTTGTGTTCACTTACAGGGCAAGAGGTCAGGGACTAGGCAAGTATCCTAACCAGCTTTAGGAAATTTTATCATAGAAACAGTCGTGCAGTTCATTATATTACAGAATATAGACATGTGGGGCTGGGGGGAGAAAGGGTACAAGCTAGCTATGCTAGCTTTTCACTAGCTTTGGCAGGAAAGGCGTGGAGCAAGTGATATGTTGAGCTGGAGACTAGATTATGACTCCTAACTTCAAGTCCAATTTACACTAGCACTGGAAGCATACAAGTATTCATACTTACAAGAGAAATTTTCCAAGTAGACACCTGGAAGATTTCCCCCCCCCCCACAAAGGGGGCATGTTTCCCCTGAGAGAGTTAACCCTTTTATGTTTGTAATTTCTACTGGGAGAGCAAGTCTCCCAATAGAAATACAACACCCGTACGTAGCCACTATAAGACTAGATTATGACAAATTTATACAGACTGCAGAACCACAGCCTGCAGTCACACCAGAACAAAGAATCATGCTGTATTCAATGTTAAGATATTGTGCTATGTCCCAATTTGATATTACAGTACATCCACTAATACAGACAGTGACCCTCCTTTTTCCTTACATCAGTCTACAGTGGCACACTGAAAAAGAAACCCTTCTTCCCTGAAACAAAGAAAAGATATGCTGTTTACTATATAATCACAGAAATCACACAAGGGAAATTTACTGCACTATTAATACTGGATACTTGGCCAAAGCCCGTTTACTGTTGTTCAATTTGATGCATTCATTGTCTTGATACAGAATTCTGATTTCAACAGATCTGACTTGACAATACATTATTCTGACATTTTTTACATTTTCCAAGACCAGAGTGACACTTAATATATAGTTTATTTTCTAACTAGAATGACCATAAGGAAACCTGGAACATCTGGGACACTGCCCTCCCCCTTTGCCCCACCCCAAGTCAGCAGCACAGCTGTAGGCAGTGGCAGAGGCCAAAAGGCAGAGGCATCAGCACAATCTGGCACAGAGGTATAGCTGCCTAGCACATACCATGCCACTCTGCCAGGATATGCACTGCACCCCTGCAATTGCAGGACTCTCATTTTAATTTTTGCCAAACAACCAGCAACAGCCTTCAAAATCTGGGACTGTCCCAGGCAAACTGGGATGATGGTCATCCTATTTCTTACTAACCAAATGACAGAGGAACTCTGATTGCTATCCTTGCCATTTAGGCAAGTGAAAAGTTCTTTCATTTTCCCTAGGGACCCCTTCTTCCAGTCCAAACCAATACACATGTGCAGTCTTCAGAATGCTTTCTCCAGAGCAAGTTTGGAAAATAAAGACCTGATGATTTTTTTCATTTGCAGGAGTTTCAACTTGAATATAATTGCACTACTTCAGCAGAGTTACTTATAATTCACAACTAAAATGAATCAGAAAAGAATCAAAACACAAATTCTCATTATATTAGCTGAAACAATTAAGCTTTAGCAACAATCTTGAGTAACAATACCAAAGATAGGGGATAACATGGAAGCAGTCAATTTAATAGGAGAATAATGGAAATCCACTGGCCTTTGCTGTGAAAAGACAATTGGACATATTGGGTGTTTTGAGGTTTTGTTGTTGTTAAAAAAAAAAAAAAAAAGCAAAAAACACGTGCTCCAGGGGTCAGGGAGGGGCTTTAATTTGAGCTGCTCTTGGGACCATTCTAATTAAAGTGCCTGCAGCATCTCGCGTATTCAGCATCCCGCACTTCAAAATGGCAGCAGGAGCACTTTAACTAAAGCTCGTTCAGCGTACCAATTCACATGCTCCAGCAGACTCGATTAATCAAGTCTGCTTCGACATGTTATTACAGAGCATTGGAGCAGGCATCCCACATATCTACAGGCACCCATTTTGGTATTCTGGCTCCACTCCTGATATGATAAAGGGGTATGTGATATGTCTGGTCCCATGATAAATTCTTGCTCCACCTGGTGAATTTTTCAGATATACTGCTGGAACAGAAGTCTGAATGACAACATAGTTTAAGTGTCACAAGTCAGATCTGTTGCAACTTGACCTTTTTTGGCAGGAAGCCTAAGAAAAACCATCATTGAAAAGAAATTCACTTCACCTACCACACACTCCTACAAGACTTGCATCCTTTTAGATCAAAAGCTTCAGACATGAAAAGCTTGTTAGCAATGCCCTGTTCACCAGCCTCTTTTCAGAGACTTCAGCATATGTCTAATCAAAAGATCATCCATATAAATCAGACTTTTCTTTTTAATTGTAACATCTCAGTGGGCCTTTCTTATAAATATTTTAAATGCATTAAACAAGTTTCATAAAAGTATCACCTTGGGCCTTTTAAACATTTCAGAATTTAAAATGTGAGACTTGCTTAGTGCCAGAGTCTACTTGTGTTTTATGTTGGCATTTCTCAGACTGTTGACATTCCACACTTTCATAGGTGTAATGGTTCTTTATCTTTCCTGGCTGCCTGCCATGATGAAACATTTCTGAACAGCAGCGATTGCCATCTTTGTTTGAAGCAAAAGATATGGAGACAATGAATTGTCAGTGGTTTCAAATCATCCCTGGATAATTCACATCACTTGCTTTTTTAGCAGATATTCAACCTAAGTGATCTCATAAAAATTCAGATTATATCTTGGTGGATATAGGGCATCTCTGTACTGTCAGGTGAGATTGCAGATACTTTTTGCAATGTTTTAGTCTACAGTCTGTCACTGTACACTATAATGCACTATCAGTGACACGTGCCATAAGAGAATTCCTTCAAGGCCTTGGTATACAACAAAAAGTATTCTCCACAGAAAGCTTGGGCACTACATGTAGCTAAATCATGATGATTTAAACAGCTGTTTAACTAAAGCCTGGTGTGTTACTATGACTACTAAAAAGGTACAGCCTGGATTTTGCAGGACAGTAGTATCCAAGCAGTTAGCAGAAACCTCTTCATAGTATGCACCAAAATAATCTGGCCAGTGGTTTCATATGACTTGAGTTTTCAAAGGAAGAGTAACCTAGATTTCTGACTGGATGTTCTGTTGCTACTGACTTGCATTTCTTTATGGATAGTGCAAGATATGCATTTCATAATGTGAGGACCATGGATTAAAAAAAAATAATTAAAATATTTTTCACAACTGTTTGTAAAATACTTTGAGATGTGTTATATAATTAATATTATTACTAAATGCAAACCCTTGAAGACAAACTCAGTTATTAGTTTAAAGAGCTACCCACAATATAGCAGATAATTAGAAAGAATGCCAATACATAAAACAACCTGGGAGAGACATTTCCCAGTCTCTTGTCAGTAGTCCAAGGTACTTATCCAGTTTACACAGTACACATTTTAAATTGCCTAAAGAAACAAAACAAGTTCTATGCTGTCAGAGTTACTAAAACCAAAGTGAAATGTTTGCCTGTATATTTAATAATTTTGGAACAACCAGTTCAGAGTCTTCTATTCTTCAAAGTAATACAAAGCCGAAGAGCAATATTCTTAGCACATTTAAAGTTTATCCAAAAAAATGTTTTTTAGTGATACTTTGTGCACAAAAAAGAAAGCCACTCTTTACCTCATATATTTCAAGGCTATTTAATGTAATAGGATCTGCCTTGGCATCAATAAGAAATCGCATCGAGCACGTATCCTATTTACAACCATTAACCTGCAGATACCTGACATACAAGTTTTCTTTATATGTTAGCTACTAATAAAGTATACAGCTCCTCTTTCTCCCAGGTCCCCACCCAAATATTTGCAGGCTAGCAGACAATTTCCTCAAAACGCCCAGGTGTAGACTTTATAGTGATATATTTATCAACCAGACAGAAATACATTAAGCAAATCCACCAACAACCAAACTTCAGCTTTTGCAAAGAGATCTAAGGTTTGAGCTGAAACAGTGAAAATTATCTGCATTCTCTCATTTATCTCTCTCATATGAAATTTTTTTAAAAAGGTGGGGAGTGGGGACCAAAACTTATGACTTTCCCATAATCATTTTGATTCTATGCAACTTTCAGATGAAATAATGGTTCCAAGATTATAATTACTGGAGATGATACCATATGTTCCAGTGTATTAAGATTCACGTCATTCACCGAGTTGGAACAATTTTTCACAGAGGTAGAGTATGTTTTAAATTGGTTGTGAAAGGAGAATCTCAATGAACACCTCTTGGAAGATAGCTGAATATACAATTATCATCCTTGAAACACAATATATGACAAACTAAAACCCTAGCCTAATTCCTTTTAAAAAGTCAATGGCAAAGTACTTTATTAGCACTAAAAATGCAGGGATTTGCCTTGGGGAAAGAAACAGATTCTAAGAAGGGGAAGGAGATAACATTGACATTTGACCATTTTATATTTTTTTTAAGATAAACTTATATAACCCTACCTCTTCATTGAGTGTAGAGTCAATTCATACAAGTTGACTCCATTTGAACAATCTAATCCAATATCCTAGAATTTAAATAGAAAGTCCCAGATATTGGTTTACTATGACAGAATCTGTGAAATGAGTCACATGAGAAGATCTATTTGCAAATTCAATATCAATGGCTTATTAATCTTCATTATAGAAGTCATCTCTGTTTTTCTTTAGGCTTCCCCCCTGCCACCAGTGTCCCCAAAAACATGAATCCCATACTCGTCTTCAAATCAATCTTTAGAACCCATGATATATTGTGGAATGTAAAACGTGCCCCTCCCTACTTAAGTCACATATGATATGGACTTGAGCTAGTTTTCAAAAGAACCCATGGCTGCTGGGATTCTAAATCCCCCTGAAAGTCAGCAGAACGTAGGCATCTAATGCTATGAAGCCCCTTTGGGGAAAAACAAAAGAAAATAAAATCTCACCTTAGGTGTTCTTAGAGGCTATTAGTGTTTCATGTTGAGAAATGAAGCTCTTTCAAGTTTCTTTGCGTCTGACCTCTAATCCAGGAACAGAAATCAGAAGTAATTCTACAGATGCCAGTAGAGTTGCACTGAAATGTATGTGAAGGAGAATCAAGTCTTATTCTTTCCATATTTAGGAATTGAATTAGACCCATTAAAAGTACTGTGGGTATGTTAATAAATGAAACAGGGAACAAATGTTTCACAAAAATACAGAGGAATTTACTGGTTCTAAAACGTTCTTGTTGTAAGCGAGCCAATGACATTGGAGGAAAGGAAACAGGGGAAAAAAAGCTAATAATGGAAAAAAGTAAATTATATTAAAATCTGGAAGTGTGTAGTGCTCATATATAAATGTATTGGTATATTATCTATCAGCATGCTACCCTAAATTGTCACCTTAGGAAAATAAAAACCAAGCAAGAGGGATAATGCTGTCATTTCTAATATGCATGCATCAAGGAATTGTAAATAGCCACCTAGGACTTAATTAAAATGGGTTACTCCATGTTACTCTCTAATGATCTGGTATTATTCCCAGCCTTACTGGCATATTACAAAGCAGCTGAGCCAAAACTATTTAAATATAAAGTATCTTAACAAAGCGTTCTGAGATAGAGAAACAGATAACTGTACTGTTAAATAAGGTGAATTCAGAAAAAGATCAAACTTAGGATACATTTACTTCATCCAACTTAATACAACCATTTATACAAAAAGGATTTGTGCGGAAGTTAAAATAGAGGGATCTTGAGCAAATAGGAGCCGTTTTATCCTATAAAGCAAAGTGTTATCAGCTAACATCAGTGAAATGATAAACTCTAGACCAAACCTTCCCTATAACAGCCCTCCTCCTGACTATAAGCCCTGCAAACTGAAGCCCTACCCTTTATTGTTACTGGGGACAACACTTACACAGGATGTTCAGATGCATTTGGGCTGTGATGAAATGAGGCCTGAACCCTCTTGGCCATTGCTAAAGATACTAAATTTGCTTGGCAGTCAGTCCCAGCCCCAATCCCTCCCTCCCCCACACTCCTTCCCTCTTCCCACCACAGACTTACCAGCTGGAGGCAGCTCTATCCAGTGGGACAAGGACTGCTGCCTTTTAAATCTATGGCCAAATCTCCGAAGGGGTGCCAAATCAAATCAGAACAACGATTCAAATCTCCAAATCGAGGCGCTGTCCTTCTGAATCGGCCAAATCCAAATCCGAAGTGAATATTTGCCGCTTCATACAGGCCTACAGTTTGGCTGTTACTTGTAAATACTGTATATACTGGTCTGTCTTAAGATTCCTATTTGTTGTTCTTGTTAGTGCTGTTAGTGATTGGACGTGTTATAATATATTTTCACTGAATGTATATCCAACTGTCTTGTAATTATTGGTTTATTGTCCTCTGGGTGGGACCAGGCCATAGGTCTATGCCCAGGGAGTCCCTTTTAGGTCCACCAAAAATTTAATTAATTGACAGGGTGAGAGGCATAACAACCCTCTGGGTTTATTCAAACACAGAGACCCTGCTGGTTTCCTGTCAACAAAAAGACACTTCTATTTTTTAATGCTTGAGTTTAGCAATATTGCCATTTTTATTCACAAAACCTTCTGCATTCAAGATCCTCTCCATTCCAATAACCTAGCTTCCTGATCGGCTGAGAATTAAGGATTTGTTCCCATCTCTTATCTGACTTAGGCTGCACACATGTAAAATGCATACTACAAAGTAAATTCATTTTGCTGTGTAGTAAAGTAAAGTGGACACAATGCAGAATCTTACACGAGCATAATTCATGCTTTTCCACTCCAGGAAAAGGTTACCCTTCAAAAAGCAATTTTTTTTTTTTTAATTAAATATCAGTGTAAATTATACTGCTGTATTGATCCCAGCAAATTCCTCCCTGGAGGCTCCCCCAGCAGATAGATAACAGACTCTGCATAACACTTTAAGCAAACTGCTTGAGAGACCTGATCACGTATCTACTCCTTACAAGAGAATGAGTTTACTATGAAGTAAATCCAGAGTATATAACTGTGTAGGAATTCTGTCACTTGTCAGACCTTTAGGTAATTAAGATTTCAGAAATACCATTCATACTTGAATACAAGACAACCCCCAATAATTAGACTCTCTTTATGGAAATTTTATAAATTTGTTATAAATTTTCCAAGTATAGAATCTAATTATTGGAGGTTTGCCTTGAATTTGCCCCTATCCCACAACTACAGCAGGGAAAACAAATCTGAAGGGGGGGGGGGGGGAGGCAAGGAGCCCCCTTCCCTTT
>NW_005842159.1:1279478-1326325 GCF_000455745.1 Alligator sinensis | reverse complement strand
CCGCTATTGGCCAGTTCTAAATTATTCCTACGTGGCGGCTAGTAATTGGCTTGCTAGCCGTTTAAAATTTTGTGCGACTTCCGCCCAAGTCGGAGAACTTTGAGCACGCTGCAGAGTGCCTCTAAAGAGATCTGACTTGCGGCTGAGCTGATCGATAGACTGATCACCTATCGATTCTTCTCCCCGTCGCCGAGCGCAATCCTTGACGTACCCTTTCCCCACCGGCTTAATTTGTGGACGGATTGACTGGCTTGAGCCTTGCCAGCTGGAACAACTCACATAGTTGTTCAAACGACCGGACCATCTGCGTCGCGGCTACAAGCGGCGTAAGTAAAGGTTTTGCAAACATTAAGCTTTGTCTGCCTCTCCATTCACCAGCCCGCCGAGTGAACGAGTAATTTCTAAATCACCTCGAGTCGGCTCTGGCCGTCCGAGACACTTACCATCAGACCCTGCTCTCCCCGAGCACATGGAAGTAAGCACTGACCTTGAAATGGACAGAATTTGCCACATAGAAGAATGGCTACAGGTATCCATAGACATGTCCAGAATTGATGCTTTTGACCTTTTTTTGAAACTGCTGCAAGTTTTAGCACAGGTAACTCCATAAACACTCTTTTAAGCAACATGTTTGGACCTAAAGTACAACATTTTCCTTGTTTTTTTTTCTTCTTTTTTTTTGTTTTAATTTCAATTGCACGGAAAAAAAAACAGTTCCAAATTCTGACTGTGCAGAGCTCAGTCATTTAAGTCTGTATGTCACTACCACCGGCAAGTATCCTACCTCCCAGACTCTTTAATCAGGGGCTTCAAATACTCCCAAATCTATGGCAGGCTTCTTACTTGCAAGCCCCAAGCCAGGAAGCCTTGGAGTTCAGATGCCTCCTAGTCTTGTTTGCCTCTAGTCAAAAGGCTTAAGGAGCAAGATAGAGGGAAAGCCTGAGGGCAAACCACCATCACCATGAATTGTGTTGAGATCCTCACATTTAGAAGCACTTGTAGACTCTTGCAGGGGTCAGCCTGCCCACAGTGCAAGGGACAGTGTCTAAATATATCAAGTCTTTCAAGTGCAAGAAGATCATGGTATCTCCAAATTACAGTATGCACAATATTATTCTAAAACCAAGAGGTTCATGATTTAACATATAGTTCATTGACTGGACCCCAGGGGAACCAACAACTTTGCAAGCCAGGTGACCAAGCATAACACCGCTCAATATGGGTGTGAACTCCAGATGCCTGCCACAAAGGATCGATGTATTAATTAGCCCCCACTCATGACTGGAACCAGGTCATGAGTACTGGGATCCTCCAAAGTTTAGATGCACATGATCAAACTTCTGAAATAAAACAACTCAATACAAATAATATATAGAAAATCACTGCATAGATGTTCCAACCAAAATCATTTAAAAAAGGAAGTTAACATTATTCATTAGGATATTATTAACATTTAACAGTGCTGTTAGTTACACAATGACCACCATTATAAATCACTTTACACAAAAATATATCAGAAGCAATTTCTAGGATTTAGCTGCAAACAAATATTTAAGATTCTGAGTTAGCTTTACAAGTACGATGATAACAACACAGAGACAAAAAGTATGAAGACTATACATATTGGAACAACTTGCTTTAATATGATGTCTTTAATGTAGGATTCTGTAATTCATCGTTATGACAGAAAAATAAAATAGCAACACATTGTTTTAAAGGAGCTTCTAATTTGTGTGTACACACAAATCACAGAAAATTAGAGTTGGAAGGGATCTCAAGAGGTCATCTAGTCCAACCCCCTGCTCAAGGCAGGACCATCCTAAACTAGATCATTCCTCCCAAGACTTTGTCTAGCTGGGTCTTAGAAGCCTCCAAGGATGGAAATTACACCACCTCTCTGAGTAACCCATTCCAGTGTTTTGCTACCTCTTCTAGGGAGAAAATTCTTCCTACTATCCAACCTAAACTTCCCTTGCTGCAACTTGAGACCATTGCTCCTCGTTCTGTTATCTGCCACCACTGAGAAAAATCTAGCTCCATCCTCTTTCAAACCCCACCTTCATGTAGTTGAAGGCTTCAATTAAATCCCCTCTCAGTTTCCTTTTCTCTAGACTAAATAAGCCCAGGTCCCTCAGTCTTTCCTCATAAGTCATGTCCCCCAGCCCCCTCACCATTTTTGTTGCCCTCCCCTGAACTCTCCCCAATTTGTCCATATCCTTTGTGTAGTGGGGGGCCCAAAACTGACAACAGTACTTCAAATGTGGCCTCACCAGTGCTGAAAAGAGGGGAATAACTATTTCCCCTGACCTATTGGCAACACTCCTACCAATGCAGCCCACTAAGTCATTAACCTTCTTTGCAACAAGAGTACACTGTTGGCTCCTATTCAGCTTATTGTCCACTATAACCCTTTCTGCGGAGCTGCTGCCCAGCCAGTCAGCCCCCAGCCTGTACCAGGATGGAACAATCCCATGTACTAAGTGCAGGACTTTGCACTTGTTCTTGTTGAACCTCATGAGATTTCTTTTTGACCAACCCCTGGACCACTCACTTGATACCGGCTGCCAACTAAATATCAGGGCATTGATTACCACCCTCTCAGTCTAATGTTCCACCCAGTATTCTATCCATCTTACAGTCCATTTTCCCAGCCTGTACTTCCTTAGCTTGTCTGTGAGAATGTTGTGGGAGACCGTATTAAAAGTCTTACTAAAATCAAGGTATACCACATCCACTGGTCTCCCTGCATCCAGAGCCAGCCACCTCATCATAGAAGGCAGTCAGGTTGGTCAGGCATGACTTGCTTTTGGTGAATCCATGCTGACTGTTCCTATTCACCCTCTTGTCCTCCAGGGCTATGGACAAACATTCAAAAAGCCAGATCCTGGATTGATTCAACCTTTGCAGGTAATTCTAACCTGTCTAGATTGAACCATTTTGTACCAGCACAATAATAGCAGCAGAATAAGCCTCCTCCACCAGACACTGGAGTGAGGGGGAATAACCCTATCCCTGCCCCCTGAAAAGGGCCCTGCTATCCAGCATCTGGCCTTACCCCCCACTCAGCCACTGCAATGACCAGGGGGCAGGGCCCTCCATGGGGGCAACAGCCCCCATCACAGTATAAGGGAATACAAGCCCCTTCCCAGTGAGGGGCCCTGCTGTGGGGTAGCAGACCCCACTGCAGTGACCTGGGGATGGGGGGGGGGGAAGAAGTAAGCCTGCTCCCTGCCTCCCACCTAAGGAACCCTGCTGATGGTGTCTGGCCCTGCCTCCCCCCAGCCACTGGAGTGGCCAGTGGGGAGTGACTGTGATGGAAGCAGCAGCCCCGTCAGAGTTTCCCAAAGCAAAAGCCTCTTCCTGGTGGGAAGCTGTGCTTCATGGTGGGAAAAGCTGCTATGACCCATGGTGCTTGGGGGGGGCGGGATATTTGGAGGGTTCTGGACCCCTTTGGGTCCCAGTGCTGCACAGTCCATGGCAACTCTGTCCTCCCCACAGCAGTGGCCCCTGCCGGGAAAGGCATCATGCTCCCCAACACTATGATAGGGGCTGCTGCCCCCATCAAGGGCCATGCCCCCTTGCCACTACAGAGGCTGGGCAGGTGTGTGCCAAGGTGCCGCCTAGAAGGTTCTTTTTTTGGGGGAGGGGGGGCAGGGGAAAAAGGACAGGGGTTATTCCCTCTCCCTCTGATGTCAGCCAGAGGAGGCTTATTCTGCCACTTGCCACAAGTAGGAAGCAAGCAATGGCAGCAGCAGTCATGGCAAGCAGACCTGGCTGCAGTCCCCCAGGAGCAGTGGGGATAGAAGGGGGAAATAAATCCCCCCACCCCCTGCCTCAAGGGCCATGCCAGCCTGCCACTGCAACAGTGAGTGGGGAGCACCTGGCAAAAATTCCCTGTCCCGCTGGCAGGGACCAAAGCCAGGGTGGAGGGAATGAAACCCCTCTCTGGCCAAAACCCTGCCCATGCCTGCCCCCAGAGCAGAGGGGCAGGGCCAGCCCTGCTGGGCGGGAGCAGAGAGCCTAGCCCAAAGAGCATGCCCAGATTCTGGGGGGCTCTGGTTTAAGTTAAACCAGAATGGGGTCTGGGACAGAAATTGCATAAATTGCTTTGAGCCAATGCAGTTAAGTCTAATACTACATTCAATCAGGTTTATCTCAAACCTGGTTCAGCCATTTTGAAACTGGTTTATGTTTCGTTATAGGTTTAAACCAGTTTCTGATTGCTTAAACTGGTTTGTGTGTAATCTCTGTCCCTAGCCCAAGTGCTTTGAGATGGATTTTTTGAGGACCTGCTTCATGATTTTTCCAGGGACTGACTTGAGGCTGACTGGTCTGTAGTTCCCTGGATCCTCCTTTTGCCCCTTTCTTAAATATGTCCATACAAATGCTAATATTCAGGTAAATAACAGGATAAATGTTAGAGGCAAGAATCTGATCCTATTGAAGTCAATCTGAAAGTACTATTGCTTGCGTTTCATTCACTGATAAATACATAAATAAATAAATAAATAAATAAATGGGCGGGGTTGTTGTAGTTTAAATCAGCATAGGCTAGATTTAGGCTCTATCTATGTGGTACAACTTTACTAGAAGTGCCTGATTTTAACTGGGTCTCCAGAAGCTAACCTGTAAAATTTACAAAAGCAGCATTTTTGTACCCAAGAGTACTAAGGCTTGAAGTTCTCTTTTAATATTTGAGTTTTGAAGCCATGACCCTGAAGTTGTGATTATGCATTAATTGGTCTCAATACAGAGCCTCCCTGAAAATCAGCAGGATCCAGTGTGGATGCAATTCCTGTCTAAATTCATTTCGTTTAAAAAAACAAACAAACAAACAAACAAACAAACAAACAAACAACAGACTTTAAATATATTTTCTCACTTAATAAAGATTAACTCAAGTTGATTTTCCCCAGTACTTACCCTACTGAAATTATAAAGAAATTCACAATTTAGGCAGCCAAATTGAAACATCAATAATGAATCTGCATCTACCATGGAACATCGTACCAGACACTGCAGGATATATTTGTTACATTAAAGGGATTTCTGCTCACACTTTAAACAAAAAAACAAAAAAGCAAAATCAGGTTGTAGTATAGGCCTTTATTCTCTCTCTAACTCATTAAAGTTACTTTAAGAATCCAAATTAATTCGCTTAACTTGTAATGTTGGAATCCTAACGTTAAAAGTCATTACAATATGAAAACTTTTCCTAGAAGAATCCACTCCATTAGTTCTACTATATTCTATTCTGTAGAGATTCACAAAGTTTAGTGCCCACAAACAAACCCCCCCCCACCCCAAAAACCACAACCATCACACCTCTAGGGACATTAATGTTCATGTTTTAATAATTAACAAATTGAGACAGTTCAGCTGAAAGAAGTTTAATGCAACTAGTCAGTTCCAGATTACTCTGGGAATAAAGTGGTTGCCTTTTTTAAAATCAAGAGCATGACTGCTTTTCTTTTGCATTCATTTTTTCCTCAAAACCTTTGCAGAGATTCACCAAATATCTAAAATCATTACTTCCGTGAAGGGAGACGGCGAGAAAAAACTACATTATTTCCTAAGCAGCAACTATTCACATGAACGTTTTTAATAATTAAAAGCTCTTAAAGCACTTTAAAATAACTTTTATAATTTTTGGTATATACAATATAAAATGTAACAAGCTGAATTGCCTCTTCTCTCTCTCAGTTCCTGATCCAAAGCTCATTGAAGTCAACTGACCATGACTTCAATGGGCTGTGGACCAGGCCTTTATTGTTCATTACAGAAAAAGAAAATCTTATCTTGTCAACAGTTCAGCCAACTGTTATCATACACAGTGATTGAACTAAAGGTAGTACTGAATGCACTGGAATACAGTGGTCTGAAATTCTCAGAACAATTGTGTTCTGTTAGCAAGGCATAATTTTCAGCTTAAGAAGAGAGAAAAAAGGTTATGATATTTATTTAAAATCTCATGTATTCACCCATCAACATTAGTACCTAGGTGTAGGAATCCAATGTAAGCATCCCAGCTCCACAACAACAGGGATGAAACCATATTTTTATATGGGAGAACAGAGTCATAATGAGTTTGAGGTATACAGGGGCCTAAAGCAAAGATGGGGCTAGAAAGAACACCACCTTTGAGTCAACAGGAAAAATCGCCATCTGAAGATCTGGTAATGCAAATAGGAAAAAGAGCCTGGGCTTTGCAAAAATAAAAACTTCAAGAGTGACATACAGGAAAAATGGGAAACTTTTTTTATATTACCCATGATGATTGTTGGTTATAGGATCTCAAATTAATTTTTCTTTTTTCATTGATCATGTTTATTTATTACAAGTTTGAAACAACTACCAAATGCACCCCGAATGCCAGTGTTGTTGCTTGTCTCTATATAAATCTTTTAAATTAATAAACAAAATCAATAGAAAACGCTGCCCAAACTTCTTACACTTACAGCTTTTTCTTGATTACTAGTGGACAATGAATGGGCTAGATCAGAGGTTCTCAAACTGTGGTCCACGGACCACCACTGGTTTGCGAGCTCCATTCATAAAAGTACGATCTGTTTCAGAAACAATTAAGTCCTAGTAGTCGCATATTGAGGCAGTGCAGCAGAATCAACTCTATATAGAGATAAGGGTTTGGCTCTAAACTGTCCTACTACCCTAGGATATTTATTAGATTCTGTACAGAGAGAGATTTAATGTAACATGCATGCTCCCCAGAATCTGGGACATTATTTTTATTCCAATTTGTGAATATCTGTACATCTAATTGTATATTATCCTATTGATAAACACGAAAGAGTAGATCACAGGAATATATTCTCTACTGTTTCTTTGTATATGTGGTAGATATTTTATGAGCCATATTCTAAACATGCATGGATTGATCATCGAGCAGGAAAAGATGTATACTATAAAAACAATAACATGCTCTAGCATGACAGGCTCGAAAGTTGCGCAGACCAGAACCAGATGAAGTTTAACACTTCCAAATGTAAGGTGCTCCACCTGGGACCCTCAACATCCATACAGGCTCAAAGGTGACAGCCTGACCTGCACCACAGCTGAAAGGGACCTAGGGGTAATGTCTGACTACTGCATAAACTTGAACCAACAGTGTGATGCAGTGGCCAGCAGTGCAAACAACATGCTGACATGCCTTAACCAAAGCATCTCGTGTAAAACTAAGGAAGTGATGCTCCCGCTGTACTCAGCACTGGTGAGACCACAGCTGGAGTACTGCATCCAGTTCTGGGTGCCCCATATGATCTGGGACTTGGCAAGGCAAGCCATATGAAGAAAGGCTGAGGGACCTGGGCCTCTTTAGCCTAAAGAAGAGAATTGATTGGGGACTTGATAGCAGCTTACCTCTATATCAGGAGTGCATCAGGAGCCCGGTGAGCAACTGCTCACTAGGGCACCCCTGGGGAAGGCCAGGACCAATGGATATAGAACTCCAGGAAGGCTGCTTCAGGCTTAGTACCAGGGAAAAAACTCCTTCACAGTCAGGGTGACCAGACTGTGGAATAAACTCCCGTCAGAGATGGTGCAGTCACCTACCCTGAGGTTTTCAAGAGAAGGCTGGACAGTCACCTCACTGGGGTCACTTGACCCCAGTTGTCTTCCTGCCTAGAGTGGAGGGGACTGGACCCGATGATCTGCAAGGTCCCTTCCAGCCCCTAACAATCTATGAAGCCCGTCCATAAAACTACTGCATAGATGATTTGTGCTTGAAACAGAAATGTGGTGCAGACATACATGTACCACCAGCCCCAAATACTTTCTTTTCTAGCTCCTCATGTATGGGGAGTTATGAGATGAGATATGTTCTCCATAGCTTGTTTCTGGTAGGAAGGGGGTAAAGAGGCAAAATTGGCATTGTAACATTTCAACTTCATTATTACATATTATTAAAATAAATTATTTGAATAACCAATGTAACAACTTACCAAACTTATGCTGGTTAATTTTGAATATCTAGTCACATTTACTGGCCATTCCAAGCTGGCTGTCTTGGAGTGAATGGAATTACACTAACAGGGATTTTGACTTCCTGTTTATACTCCATAAAATGGAAATGCCAAGTCATATAGTCAGGATTCCAAATCAACTGGAATATGATTATGCATTTAAATTAGCCATTTTTGTCTAAGTAAGCTTAGTCAGAGGAATAGGCATGGAATCCAAAACATGTGAAGGGATGCAAGGGGAAAATCAGATGGAAAGCTCATGATAATCTTCCCATCTAGCAGCTAACAGTTACAGAAATTATATTGAAGTGAGTTTATTGTTTTTGCTGGTGTTACTACGCACAATGCTCCTATTTGTGCTGATGCTGCTCATAACAAACACCAGCAAAGAAATCTCAAAGACATCAGAGATCTGCTCATACAGGTGTACCTCATTCTATTCTTTCATCTACAGTAAAGGACAATGCATGTACATCACTATGATTCAAAGTGTACCGCCACACCTAAGAAATATGAAGCCTTTTGCCTGATATCAGTTCTGGGGATGCATACAAAGAACCATCTTGGAAGAAAAGCAAATTCTCAAGAAGAGGCCTTGGCTTGGTACCAGGCCATTTTTTCTATTGATGGATATTGCTGAAATGGACTTTCAAATGAGACTTATTGACTTGACCATGGAAACATCACACCACATTAGAGCCAGATATGTTTGCTAGATCACATCTAGCTGCTCTAAGAAGCAGTAGCATTTTATGTAAGAAGTTACATTTCCCCCCTTTTTAAGTACAAAAAACACTTCCTCAGCAATTCTCTTTATACGTAGAGGAAGACGGTCCCAAATTATTGCCTTAGAAGGCACTGAATCTTCACTTCAAGCTACATACACTCATCTTTTTAACTCTGAAGGCTTCTCACTGTCAGGCAAAAACAGCACCCATCAGACACACAGTAAGGTAGAGCTGTTATAAGTTGATTAATGACTATATCCTTATTGTACAATATAGAGACATTATAATTTTATCAAGTATTTGTCATCAGAATATGATCCTGCTCTGTCAACTTTATCATTATCCTATTACATTACGTGCTACTGAATGATTATAAATCAATAGATATTACCACTGTAAGAATCAAGGGATTTTATTATTTATAAATAAGCTCCACTACATTTTTTAGTCAACCCATCAAATCAATGTTAAGGTCAGGAGTTTAAAAAGGACTCAGCATTGGTTTCAGTGAAAGAAGAATTCGATTAATGGGACCATAAACTAAATGGGACCAGAGTTAGGTCAACTTTGAATGTTACTGAAAATTCAACCCTATTAGGCCAACTGCGTATGCCTTACTCAAGTCATTTTCCATGTGAAGAATTAATGCAAGTAGAAATATAACAAGTGCTCACCAATAAGGAAAGATATAACAATCATGCCCAAAGGGAAAATAAAACTGAAAGCTTACCAGGTAATTTACCATAAATAATTGCCACACAACCACATTTACAATAGCAATTGCAGAGCCTTTTTTGTCAAATAGGCCGTGTACTATTTTCCACATTTTGAAGGTTAGATACGAAACAAAGAGGACTGCTGTCTTCAGAGCATGCCATTTTCCCATGGTCCGTTTGTTTCAATGTGCTATTAGCTTAAACATAAAAATAAAGTCCATATTTTAACAGATTTTTTTCCTTCAACAAGGAATATAAAATGCTTTCCATTGTTCCTTAACAGAACTATAAAAGATACCTCATACCATTTCATTTGCATTTATAATCTCTCTCAATGCCTCATACCACATTATGCACATTATAATGAAGCATGATCACACCCAAGCACATTCCTGCAACAAGCAAGAAAACAAATAAACAACACCCCCCCCCCCCCCCCCCCCCCCGCCACAAACACCTCTCCCTCCCAAACAGCTCTGTCTACCTTCATTTCCCAAATACACCAGATGTTCTGCAAGGTAATGACTAGTTATGAATAGCATATTGGCTGTGTTGAAGTTATAAAATGATAATTTTTTAAGAACCACTACTAGATTTTTAGAAGAGTTATGGCTCAAGAATTTGCACTTGTTCATAGCCATCATTATTTGTGTTTGTCCTTAAACTGCACACTTTAGAAAAAATGTAATAGTGCTGGTAAATGATATTTAATTTTGATTGTGTCAGAACCCAGTAGTTGAGTGCCCTTGTCACAGTGGAATGTTTACCTATAATAGTGGAATTTCTCACCACAGTGGAATTTTCCGCTATGGTAGAAAACCCCGGTGCAGTAAAAGTTCCCGCCAACTTTATGCAAATATTCGCACCACCATTGGCCGGTTAAAATTATTCATATTTGGTGACTAGCGATTGGCTTGTTAGTCATATAAAAGTTAAAGCAGTTTCCGCCCTAGTCGGAGAACTCCGCGCACATCTCGGAGTCAACTTGACGGACTGATCACTCACCAATGACTCCCCGTCGCCGACCGTCCCGACGTCCCCCCGTGCCCTGCCGTCCCGATAAGCCGTTCATGTCATTTTGTCTGACTCGGAGAGCTCACGTTTGCAACTGTAACCTAAGTCAGTTCTTCTTCCTGCGCTGTGTACACCGACGGCGTAAGTGAATAATCTCTTTGTTCAACCAATATGCTTCGGTGCCTAATTCCCTTCCATCGGTCAAAAGTACCCGCCTGCCGTTTCGGAGCTACTAGCCACAGACCGGCCTACCGCTCGACAGCCACAGATTGATAAATAAAGATTGCCTCTGCTTATCAAGCTGACCGTTCACCACCCAGGCAGATATAATATATTATATATCCCATGCTGAATGAATCCTCACTGTGACACTGACATCTGAATATCATGGAAAAGCTGTTTCCTTTCATTTTTTTATGCTTAGAAAAGAAAGACTGGCAGATGCTCTATTCTTTACTTGCTAGGAAAATTAGCACTTTTCCAACAGATATACATACAAAGTTGAAATGTCCTATAGTCATTGACAAAATAGATTTCACCATGGCAATGGGCTGTTTGGAGACCAAAAATTTTCAAAGTGAATGCATCAAGTAAGCACTAGCAAAGTTAAACATAAGGGCATACATTGCATCATTGTTACTCAGTTCTGCAAAAAAGGTCAACTTGAGTTATTTAATTCAGAGAGTATCCCCTCCCCCAGGCCAGTTGTTTCTCTCCTTTGATTCACTTTCATTTAAAACAATTTGATTACCTCAAATTTCATTGGAAGTAATCTCAAACTGAAGTAGGTTATAAATATTTCTCTCATATAGAGAGAGAAGCACAGAGGGAAATAAATTCCTAACATACCATATTTTCATGCATACCACACTCACTCTTCCCTGAAAAATCAGCTGTCCAAACTGGGGCGGATGTCTTAAGCAGGGAAGCTGATTTTTTCCCATCACTGGAATATAAGCCTAGAGACAATGAAGCAAAATTGTCATCATGTTTTTCCTCTGTCAGCATCAGGATAGGAGGGGACTAAAGTTTACCCTTCCGAGTCAAAGCTACAGTGTCAATCCTTTCACAGCCATAGCTGCTGTAGCTAGGATCCCCTGCTTTCAGCCAGAGCAGAATGCTGGGGTCAAACTGGCCAGTGTTGAGAGGGTCCAGAGGAGGGCCACTCACATGATCAGGGGGTAGCAAGGCAGGCCCTACGAGCAGAGGCTACAGGACCTGAACCTGTTCAGCCTCCACAAGAGAAGGCTTGGGGGGGGATCTGGTGACCATCTACAAACTGGCCAAGGGGGACCAGCAGGCAATGGGAGAGTCCCTGTTCCCCCAAGCACTACTGGGAGAAATAGGAATAACGGCCATAAGTTGATGGAGAGTAGACTCAGGCTAGATATCAGGAGGTGCTACTTCACAGTCAGGGTAGCTAAGATCTGGAACCAACTTCCAAGGGAAGTGGTGCTCGCTCCTACCCTGGGGGTCTTCAAAAGGAAGCTGGATAATCATCTAGCCAGGGTCATTTGACCCCAGCATTCTTTCCTGCCTATGGCACAGGGGGAGGTGTCTCAGACTTGATGATCTACTTAGGTCCCTTCTGATCCTACCAACTATGGAAAAGTCTTTCCTTCTTTATTCTTCCTACTCAAAACAAGGTGTGAACCTTATTTGGGGGCATGTGAAAAGTAAAAATAGTAGAAGTGAAAGTCAATGGCAACATTCTCATTCACTTCAAATGAATCATGATATTAGCCTAAGTGATTTGAGTTTTAAATTGTCATCTCAACAGAACTGCAGAATGCTGATCAGCTGATTTTTTCATACTAGGTTCTTAACTGAAACTTTTTATGTACAAAATCCAAAGTTCTATGGTATCACACAGTCCTACTCTTTCTTTATATGAATACGTTCACACTTAAGAACAACAGGAATGAGTTGTCTCTACCCATGAAGAAACCCTTAAGAAGGGTGGTATAAGGATCAGGAAGCATAATTAAGTTAACCCAGCACAGCTTCTGAGCACTGTAATGGTCCATCTGGGGAGAGGAGGTGAAGCCGGCAAAAGCTGGAGACTTTCAACCCTGTAGGTCCTGTGGATGCACAAGGAGGAGAAGCCTTAGCTTACAGAATCACATATAGAAGTTCATTTCTGCTTCTAGACTATATACAGGACTGGACACAGGCATGGGCAAACCAGGTGGCTGCCTGGGGCCCAGACAGAAAGGAGGCCCAAAAAATGGCAATTTTTATTATTATCATTATCTTTGCGTCTGGCAAAGGGTGGGGCCAATACTAGAAGTTTGCCCAGGGCCACCGGGAGTCTAGGTGCAGTGCTGACTGTATGTCTTGATTGTGTAACTATTCATGTTCACTTGAACAACTACTGGGATTACAAGAACCCAGAGAGACACCCACCCTGTCTCCATGGCCTCGCTCATTACCAAAATGACCATGAAAATTATGGTAGTGATATGACTTATTGAACACCTAGAAATTTCATAGACATTAGGGCTGGAAGGGACCTCGGAAGATCTTTGAGTCCAGCCCCAAAAGGAAGGCCAGAGGGCTGCCGAACCCCGGGATTGCTCCTAAAAAAGCACATTCCTAAAATTAGGCGAACGTATCATATTGGAATGTTCAGACAAGTCGTAAGACCCTCTAAGCTAACGAATAAGGAAAGAGACAGAAAGCTCTAGCAGCTTTTCCCAGATGGGTGTACCAGTAGCGGCAATGGAACCTGGCCCCTGCTCCAATATAACTCCTAAAATGAATAATTTTCAAGAAGATCCATGAAGTAAGTGAAAATCCACCTGTCCTGGAAGGTACAGACATGGTTGAATAGTGTCCAACACTAACTGATAATCAAAATTCAGATCAAGATCATGTCCTTGAGGTAAGTTTAAAATTCACTAACTTTAAAGTCCCCTAGTTTACACAGTATTATAGTATTCTACTAAAAACGCACCATTATGTGGCTGCAATTAGAGGGGAATTATTTTTCTAATTGCTATAAGATAAAAGAATATCTTGTTAATGGTACCATCATTCTTAAACAGCACAGACGCACATAGTGCATGTATGTATTATATATATCTATATATCACACACACACACACACACACACACACACGTTCATACCCGTTCAAAACAGCTCCCACACATTTTTTTTTAAATCAGTGACTACTGCAGACTATCATAATACAAATACATATGAAATTTGCAGTCATTTGACAATTCGTTTTCTTTACTTATCTTTCTGTTCATAATTGTCAGGTATGGAATACAACCTATTTTGTGCCTGAGATGTGTCAAGGTAAGATTGCAGCTACATTTTTCTGTTCTGAATAGCATTTTGTGTCACTGTTTACAGTGAAGATTATACCACTTCTGCAAAGACATAAAAAAAATTATGTGTAATGACAACATTTTGTACATCCTTTTTAAAGATTATACCACTTCTGCAAAGACATAAAAAAATTTATGTGTAATGACAGCATTTTGTACATCCTTTTTAAGATAATGTTGAAGTTTCCTTTTCTTGCAAAAACACCGAAAATTCTGCATCCAAAAAATGCTGAGAGGGGTCATGTGTGTGAGCGGTTGGGATCCATAAAGAGATACACTCAGCTGTTTCAGCATTTTAGTGCTGAAGTTAAAAAAAAAATGAAGTAATAAAATCCAAATGAGATTATTCACCAGGTACATCTGGTCACTGTCATGGAACCAGAGTTTGAACAATACTGTTCTCAAAAGTAGTTTAAGTATTGAGTAGCAGTAAGCCTTATGCTGAATAAAGTTGCAACATTAAACATGATCACAACATTTTGCTCATCATAGAGTGCATCTACATGTGCTTTCCTGCAGTTGACTAATTAGTTCCACAGTAAAGCATCACTATCTACATGTGCAACAGTATTAGGGTGCACACAACTCTACTCAGTAATAAGGATTGTCCCTGGAACTTTGATATCAGCTCCAGTGTAGTGGCTACCAGTATATTCAAACATTACTCCTTCCTCTATTTGATGTGATGCAGCAACATACAGAGAAATAATACATATCAGAAGTAATCAATAGGAATCCAGACCTTTCCATCCACAGAGACCTTCAAGATTTCCCAATCTCTCACATGATTTCACAAAAACCTTTTTGGGCATGAACTGAGCACCTCCTATACCACAACACTAAAGAACCTTAGAGGGAAGCTTGGACAGAAAATGCTTTCCCAAATAAACACCTCGTCTCTGACCTGACAATGCAACCACCAGGTATCAGCCTTCCATGGAGCATGTGGACAACTCTTAATAGGATACACACAGGACCTGGTTAGTGTGGCCACCTGATGCACAAGTAGCGCCTATAAACCTCACCTGGCTGTGCCTGTGGAAATCCTGACTAAACCATGGAGCACATAACATCCTGTTCCAGATAAAAGTTTGAGTGTGACATCCTGGAGTTACAGTCGCTTTGCAGTAGGGCATTAGTCTGGTTGCGGAGTTTGGAATTAGAACTGTGACAATAGCTCTTGCTTCTAAAGCATTATGAAAGAAGGATGCCATAAATTCATTAACTGCGCTGTAAGATACTTTTGTTGGAGACAGTACTATCTTACAGCAGAATCGCTGTGCTGCAATGCACCTATGGATAGTGACTGACACAGCAGCACTTTGAGCCAGAATGGAGCATCCCCAGGCTGGCGGCAGACTCAGGGAGGCAGCCACACTGCTCCACAGTTTCCTCACTCTTGTGTGCCAGCCAGCCCCTCCACCACATGATGTTGCCACCTGGGCCCCAGGGGTGACCCCCTGAGCCTGCTGCCAGCCTGGGGCTGCACCAAGGAGCAGTGTACTCCAGAGCAAACTGCTCCAGAGTTTATCATGTCACATTAATTGCAAGTGTAGATGTACTCGTCGAGAACTGAATATATGGGACAGTACTAGTGATGCAGCAGGGCAGTACTATCCCTGCTGCTTAGGGTTAAGGACCGTTACAGTATCACTCTGTACCATTCTGCTAGGTCTTTTCAAAGACTCCAAAAGCTACATATTCCAATTTAAGCAAAGATGTTGAAAGAGGGGAGGGAGGGGTTGTGGAGAAAGGAAAGTTCGCATTTCATGTCTCCCTAGAAAAATAGTTTTACCACAAGCCAATCCTTCCCTTTTTTGTATCCTCCATTATAAACCCTAGAGAGATGCCTACACCTCAAGCATGTCTGGTAGCATCCCAAGACACTCTCAAAACTGGTGAATGCTCATTATTTATCCTAGCCAAATACATTTTAAAAGATTTCAAAAACCTAATCTGAAGGTACAAATGTTACTGTTGGTGAAGAAATTTGCAAGTGAGCTTGACACCAACGTGGGGCTTTTGCCCAGGCTGGCTACTGTGCGAAGGAATCCCCAAAGTGAAGCAGGCAGGCCACGTCAGGATTTACGGTGTACTGGGAAACAGGAAAAGAACCAGTTGAACTGGCGATAGTGTGCCATTGCCATCCATCCCAATCAACCCCTTCAAAAATGCAGAGCTATATGCTATTTTGCCAAGTTAATCCAGCCCACATTCTTGACATGAACGTACAACACCGGTTGTATGTATGTATGCTTATTAAATACTTGTTTGAGGTTTTAACCTTTTTGGGTTTTTTTGTTATGCTCCACTTCAGTTCACTACAAGTGAGAGGTAGAGAGAGCTAATCTGAGCTGTATATGAATTAAGACAAACAGCAGCTGTTACTAACAACATGATTGCTAATTCTCAGGTTTTTACATAAACTTTGCTTGAATCATGTTCAATTTAAGGGCTGCCATCTTGACAGTGATTTACTGAGGACAACCCGAGCATCTAAACAACTAGAGCTAGAGTCAAGTTCTCTAATTAAAGGCTGTAATAGCCCTGTATCCTCTGTGAATCAAATGCAGGGGGGCTTCATTACGTACAATGACCTGTGGCTCACAGTTAAACTTGAAACACTTTAGGGAGAGAATGCAGTATACTGAGGGAAATGATGGATGTTTTGGAATGAAAATGCCAATTATTTCTACTTCATACACATGGATATAACTTGTTCTAGGGAGAAAAAAAAATTCTACTTAAGCAAAAAAATCACAGTATTTTACAAGCCATACTATCTACTCATTTAAAAGAATTCTCTCTAACAATTTTGGAGCTGATTTGTAGTCATTTACTAATAGTGTTGGTTTAGTATAATGGGAGCCTGTTGGGAGGGGGAGGAACAAGCAGAAGAGGAACAAGCAAAGAAGGGAAAGAAGGATCCAGATAAGCCACCTTTTCAAAAACATTTGAAGGTTGTTACGAGAATATTAGGACAAAACAGCTTGCTAAAACAAAAGATTAAAATAAACCCAAACAAACAAACCCCAACACTGGCATCTTTCAAAAGGTTTACTGTTGAAAAAGTGGGAGGAACCAGGCTGGAGTGCAGAAACCCAGTAAAGGTGTCTGAAGAAGTTCGGCCCGGCTATGTTGGTTTACCATCCTCTGATAGTAACATGCGGACTATTTGTTGTTTGAAAATTGTGTTTCTCCAAATGCTTTATTTTTATTGACAAATCTAACACTACTTTGATTTTAGAAAGCTGTCTGATCATCGCTCTCTAAATTATGATTAGTAGAAGAAGAACAACAGGTATTTGATAAGGGTTAAACTAGAAAAAATGAAGAAAGATTTGTTAGAACATGGGGTAAGCTAGTCCAGGACCTGGACTTAAAGCAACACAGTCTTATTCTTGGATAAGACAAGGTACCTAACAGGGAGGTAACTAAATCAGAATAAAATCAGAAAACCCAAAAAAAAAAAAAAAAAAAAAAAAAGACAGTATAGAATATTCATTTGCTTGTGAGGCCATCATTCTTCTTTGATATTACAGAAAGATATACAAACAAAAGTGGCAAAAATCCTTCCCCCCCTCGCCCTTCCTACCCCATTAATTATTTGTTTTACAATTTGAACTGAATTTTAAATGGTAACAAGCATTTTGCTCAAAGTTGTATTATTTGTGACATGGCCCTTCAGAAAAGGAAAAATCACAGTACCATGCAGGGTCTAAAGAAAAAGCTTTCAGTTTTTAACAAATAAAAAGGCTGAGGGAATATCTGTAGTCAGCATCACAATTTAGGAACTGTGGAAAATTGTTTTTTCCAGAAAAATAAACCATAAATTCATGAAAGAATCATCATTTAGTCCTACCAGAGAGAGAATAACGTAGAGAGTGTAAATAATTCACAAGATCGACATACTATAGGGAAAAAAAGGCAGCATACAACAGCATTCATATTCAATACATTATTCAGTCTTTAACATTTTGTTTTATCATTCCACTCGCATGGTTTTCAAGTGTGCAAGCCCATATTCATATACTCATTGAAAAGATCTTGTCTCCATGCAACCAGAACTGTAAAACTTAATGAAACCCTTGGATCACTTTTTAACATCATCATTTTTTATATCTTTTCAATGGTGACCCATAAAGAACACTAGAGATTCAATTTTGGAACTTTTACAAAAAGACTGTTAACACATAAGTATTAATGATGATTAAATGCTGCAGCTAAATGCACATTTTGGTAAAATATTAGTGTCTGCCATTCATTTTGCTATACCATGTTTTTTTTTAAGTCTATTAAACCTTAACTATCTTCACACAAAAATGACAGTAATTAAGGCATATGCAAAAGAGCCCTTTATACCATTTTGCGGATTTATAATGTAAACCTTGAAAAATGTTTGATTTTTAAGCCTGTTATTCTACATGGAGACAATTTATTTAAAGAAAGATTATGTACATTATAAAACGCAGTTTTTAAAAACTGCTGATATATTCAATAGTCCTGATTGGATTTGTTGCCAGCACCCTAAGTTGTAGAAAATTACAGTTCCACGAGTGATGGCAATATACCCGAAGAGCCAGATCACCCCTGGTATTAATACATGCAAGTTTCCTCAAGTAAATGGAATGGCACCTGTTCTGAATTTGCACACCCCACCCCACCCCCATGGGCCAGCAGTTAATCCATTTTTCAAATGTATATTTTGAATATGAATCTCTTTTATATGTTGGTAATTTTCTCACTAGGAACTTGAGGGATCACTGTTTAGCAGTACAGATCTATCCTGAAAAGTAACCAGGTGGACTAGTAATTTTTTATTCAGCCTTAATAAGAAGAACTTGAACATATTAATCAGGGTTGGTGCTTGTGACAAAAAAAGAATTTTAATATCCATTAGTTTTGAAAAGCAAACAACCAGGAGAAGAGTCCATATTTTTTTTCTAGCTTATGCTTCTGAAGCCAAACGCTTTTTCTAACTTTCTTTCAGCTACCTCTATGCCTGTGCACCGTCAGCAGAAGTGTCATGTGGGCCAATTTGACTCATAGAACTTAATACCAGGGACAATGCACATGACAGAAAGAGTGGTTTTATTTTGCAGATTTGGTTAAAATGCCATAATTCATCTTGCAAACTACCAAGAGATTATATATGTAGCATTGTACTGTAATGTTTAGTGGTAGTTTTCAGATTTGAATGTTCAAGGCATCCTATAACTTATAGCAACCTGAGCCTTCATGGGTGAAGACAAATAGAACACCTGAACCATTCCAAAAAAAATGTCTGATTGTGAACCAGTCCACAATTGTCCCTGTACAGAAGTGTCCACACATACACTGCTAAGGGTTTTAAGTAGAACTTTTATCCTTCTGGGAATGTATTGTTGCCAAACTAAAGTACCCAGACCATCATGCTTACCAGGGATCAGTGACCAGAGGTCCCTAGGATTCCCCTAAATGAGGAGGAAGAACCACTTGGGGCAGGGCAGGGCCTGAAGTGGAGGTATAGCCTGGTGCTGGGTGGCTATGTGGACTACTTCTTACAGTTTCCAGGAGGCTGAGTGCTCTGACACCCCCTTTAAGAACTCCCCAGCTTCTCCAGCCACTCAAGTCCTTCACATTGTCAGCAATTGCAGAGATACGCATTCAGGGTAGGACCTGCCTGACAAAGCTGGTTGCAAGACTACAGCAAAAGGTTCAAAAGGTGATGAACAATTAACATTTAAATGGCTAAATTCACTTCACAATGAGCATGGAATTGACAGCCATTCTTTTTTATTAAGTGCCCACTGTGCAATGACTGCTTTCCTCCACCTCACCCAGCAACCGATTGGTGTTTACTATTACGGGCACAACCACTTACTCACCAGCAAGAAGTTAGGAAGACTCCCTCCCCACACACACACACACTGTAAGTTAGGATTCATAACAGTGAAGTTCAAGGAGAATCAGCTCAGAATAGTACTTGATTTTCCTGGTGTGCTTTCAGAAATTTCCAGGAAGAGTAAACTGTTCTAAAGTGGCCTGTACATCTAGGCTCTTGGGGTTTAACACATATTTAGAGTGTTATAAACATTACATCTCTCCACACCCTATATTTTTTTATTCTTCTGTAGCATGACAGACTATCACAGTGACTTCTGTTTGCACTCTCTCTCATGATCTTACCGACTGTAAAGAGAGATAAGAAACTAAATAAGACATAAAATAACCTTAGTTTTTTACAGTGCATGTGTAGATGAAACAGGGGCCCTAAATTGAAGCGGTAGGTTTTAAAAAACACTGCTTCAATCTAGGGATGATTAAACCCCCATGTCATATACACACCCCACTAACTTACCTGCCTCTCCAGTGGGAAGGGGAGGGCAAGCTGTGGAGCAGTCCCTCGGCTGCAGAGTCGGGGGGGGGGCTCCCCCCCCACAAGCAACACCTGCCTCCAGGCATCCAGCTTGGGTGGTCCTGGGGGGGCTCTGCAGCCGTGGAGGGAAGCACCAGGCCCCCATGCAGCTCAGGCAGGCAGACTCCAGGAGAAAAATAAATAAATAAATAAAAAGATCAGGCTTGCTGCTTTTCTTAGGCAGAGCCTGCTTTCCCAGGCTGCTGCTAGGCTGTCTACAGGGCTTCCTGCAGAGCCATAGAACTGAACAGAGCCCTGTGCTTCACTCCACAGTTATAGGGGCAGCAAACTAAAACTCCTTGAATGAACTTTATTTTGCAGCACCAAATAACAAGTCATTTAAGGCACATTACACCACCAAAATTACTGCAGCAGCTGGTGTTACCAGATTTGCTCATCACTTTGGAGTGTGCTCATTTATTGGGGATACATTTCTAGGATCTTTGTAATTCTATCAATGTGCTGCTTGTGTTTCTATATGGAGCTCTCTCTCTCCCTTCTGCAAGTCCTCACCCCCAGTGAAGCCATCTTGCAGGACTCATTTTCAATGGGGCCAGGTACTTCCAGCCACCAAATCACTCAAATACACACACAGATTAACATGACACACCTGACCTGGCTGGCTTCATCAGCATGAACAGGCTGACACCCTCATATGTCAGGAATCAGGTCGTTCATTAAGGTAACAATAAAATACAGTCAGACACCAGCACACAGATGAATGGAATACCTCTGAATCCAGCTGGGTGTCTAGCTGACACCATAATGGGCCAGCATTCAGTTCATTAGGGCATGTCTGAGCCAAACTGGGTCAATCAGCCTGTACAAGCTGATCCCCTTATGCGTTTCAAACTCAGCACATCCCAATCTTTTGCCCTAACTGTCCTAATAATGGTAGCCTCTTGATGAGCAGACCTTACAGTATTTTGGGCTTCACCAGCATCTGTGGCTTAGTTAAAAGAAGCATCGCTGCAGAACAAGTGAGGAAGGGAACGTAGAGAAGGAAAAATACACCTGGTTACCACCAGTTTGACTTTAAAAGTTATTTATTGCTAAGTATATGAAATTTATGATGGCACTAGTAGTAATACATATGCAAGGGAAAACAACAAAATGATTACAATATTACCCTGGTTTAATTGAGTATTTGGGGAAAACTAACTTAAGCTTAACTAATACAATTCAGATTTAGAAATCTATGCCTAGAGAGAAAGAGAGAAAGAGATAGTGTGAGATCTGGGATCTCACCGTTCCAAAGCACTTGGGTTGTTTGCTGACAGGTAAAGTTCTCAGCATGATCCTTGAAGGGAGATGATCCATTTCTTCCAGCTTCTTGACAACAGCAGCGGATGGTGTCAGAGAGCCTTCTCTCTCGAAGCACAGTTTGCTGCTTTTACAGCTTTTTGTATACCCTTAGTCTAGCCTCTTCAAAGCATTCTTTTAATTGTGTAAATCAAGAGGGTCCCAAGCCATAATTGACAGGGAAAATCCTGTTATATAAACAGTTTAAATTTAAATGAATTAACCCCTTGGCACTGAAAAAGGTATCTGGTTGGGAACTTCTCAAGAAACTGATTAACAACCAGGAAAAACATTAAGTTTTAAGGAGTAACCAGACACCTAGGAGCCAGCTTGAAATTATTATGAATAAAATATATACTGGATGGGATACTACATTGTTTCTTCTCATTTGTCCTAACTATGCTTGCAGCATCAGGGTTTTGTATTTTACCTGTTGTTAATAAGTCTCAGTTTAGCATGACTCTCAGATTTTACTGTAGTCTTTTAAACAGACTTAAGGGGATTATTGGGAATGTTCATCAACTTTGTGGGGAGGACTTCCACCAGTTGTCCCGGAAAAAATATGACAGCATTTGTGGTCAGGGTTCCAATGGGCTGGATGCTGTAATGAACCCTTAACCATTGTTCAAATGTCACCCATACCTTCTCTGACTCAGTTTCTTGCTTCAGCATTCCCTAACCCGGCAACCAAGTTTTAATCCATCAAGTTTAAATAGGCATCCCACAGTGGGACCAGGGAATGTACAGCCCGCGTTGCCTAGTGAACTTTTCTTCTGCTTACTTCTGATTAGATGAGGTATGTGTGAATGTAGGGGAGGAAAAATAGAAAAAGTCCTTTGTAAGTCCAGCAAGCTGGGTGCCAGCCCTCCCTCAAGAAGACAGAGCTCACAGGTAACACTGTAATTAATGCACAGTATTCCACCAAGGCGTGGAAACACCAACACCATTTAAGTGCTGCAAAAGCATTTAGCCCACTTTAAAGTGTCATGAATACACGCCTCTGGTTTTGCCTACACAGCCTGTATTTCCAAGTGGGTTTGTGAGTTATGAGCATTTTGCATTAGTGCTTGTAACCCATGATTTACTTAAAATACAAAGTTCGAGATGTATCATCAATTATAGGTTTCTACATTTAACTCCCAGTTAAAAAAGCCTGGGTCTGTAGAGACCAAACTCCTTTTGTCACCAGGTAACCCCTCAGTTGGCTATTGTTCCTTAGACACCCTAAAAAGCTTTTTCACAACACAAAGGGGAGGGGGCGGGGAGGAGTACATTAAATGTTCAAAGCCCCCAGGGTTGAGGAATGTGGAAAAATTCTGTGCAAATTGAACAAATACCTCCCTCCCTGCTCTGTTTCTCCTGATCCACAGACGGTATGATCTCCAAGTAACTACCAGAAAGCAACTTCCACAATATCAGTGTTCTTAACTAGGGTGGAGATTCAAACCACACTTCTAAGCCTCAAGAATACTCACATTTCTTCTGGTCCCCAAACAAACTGTATACTTGCTTTAACAACCTATTCATCAGGAAGTGATAAGTTGCTACCATCTGTGCCAATGCTATAGACAACATGGGTATGGTATAATCAGCAGCTATAGTCAAAGTTGGACTTCTTTAACAGTCCCCCATTTAAGTCCCCTTCACTCACTCAAAGATTTCAACTGCTACTCATTGGTCCCCTTTGAATGAATGTCAGTTAGGTGCAAGTCAAAGCCATTCTAAGACTCTCTTCTAACTGGTTAGTGAATTAGAAATAATATCCATATTAGTTCCTTCATCAGACCTTATTAACCTACACTTAGAACGTTAAGGCGCTGACAGATTGGGGGGGGGGGGGGGCACCCAAAACTGGCACTTTTCTGGAAGAGGAAGCACATTAGTTCAACCCAGCTTCCCAGAATCTGTATAAATCGCGTGCTTCAGCAGGGCTTTTTGGCATTTTTATCTAATAGCCGATTCAATGAGCTATTAGAATAAGAGTGCCAAAAAGCTCCATTGAAGCACCCGATCTATGCAGATGTTGGGCAAGCTGGTTCAAACTAATGTGATTACTTTTCTGGGCATGTGCTGCACTCAGTGTGGGGGTACACCAAACTGAAAGTAAACCGCTGGGGTTTTTATTCCATTTGTAAGTGCCCAGTATACACATATACAGCTTCTAGTTCAAGTACTAGTATGCACAAAGCTAGTGCAGCATGGATCTGACATGTGCCACAGATACATCCCTCGTCTCATCTTGTGACCATTCTGACTCTAGTGACAGAGTTATTTTGCCTTCCCTCTATCTTCATGTGAAGTATTCCCACCTATCAAATCAAATTATCTGTTGATAATGGGCTGGATGGGGGTGAAGAGCAGACACAAAAATATTGAAGATAAGGAAAAGCAAATCTATACATTCTGAAGTGTGAAAGAAGAGTGAAAAAAAAAATCAACGGACATAAGGAAATATTTTTACTTCACTTCCATTATTCTGCATTTTTATGCAAGAAACTGACAATAAGAGTGACACACAACTCAAAGTCTGTGTAGGCTGTTCTGAACCAGAGACAAAGCCAGTGAAGAGCACATTAGGTACTGACAGGTATTTGAGGTTAGGTGATATTTCCTAAGCTAGGTACAAAAGAAGACCCATTAAAAATTGCTCAGGTTACTAGCAAACATTACATTGAAGCATGACTGTAGAAAGAATATTGAGCTTTTGGGGATAATCAGATTTATTTTTTCAGTAAGTAGAGCATATTATTTTCAAGTGGTTAACAGAGAATAACTCTTGTTGGCTTACAATATAACAGTAATTATTAAAAAAAAAATCTATGGCAGAAGAAGGGCTCATTTCAGATCATATTATATTCACTGGATTAAAGTAGTTAGCTGCTATACAGTCAGATAACAATTGCTTCACTTCAGTAATTTCTGGGTTTTAAGAGGTGACTAAAAGTGACAATATACAGGAGGTGTCATTTTTTTTTTACATTGTATGAAATGAATACTATAACGTTTGAAACGAATCATTATATATATTAGCATATTTAAAAAAAAACAAGTGTACAAATAAAAAGAAAAGTTAAAAGTTAAAAGTGTAAAAATCCTTCATATCTATGGCCTTGAGTGGACATTCTGAACAAGTGCATGCCATTAATTTGCTTAACTATAGAGGACATTCCAAACATTTCTGTAATTTCCAAGAATATTCAGGCTTCTCATTTTCAAACTCAGTGCTTGCTTATGTTACCCTTTGGTCGATGAATGACATATTGCCATCTGTACCCGACCCACCGAAAATGTGAGACTGATACTTTCATCAGCTTTGGACCTTGGCTGAATTTCAAAAACTCTAAGAATATATGTTCTGGACATGCCAAGTTCATTATTCAGTACTGGCTATGACAGTGGGCATCACTCCTATTCTTTTTCTCTGGTTCATGAGTATACAGGCTTCATCCTGTTCACTACACTAATAAAACAAATCTTATCAAACCTTTCTTCCTCTCTCCTACTCCCTTATACAGTTCCCTGTAGTTAACCATTATGTCCCATTTTCTTTCATTATTCAAATACCACAAATCTCATGAACAGTGTGAATGAAGGGAAGTCTTCCTTCTTTAAGCTGATCTATGTTATCAAATCAGGTCAACAAAGCTCTGTATGGGCACAGTCCACCCATGTGGAGCTAGCTGCATAATTGTATCTTTAACTGTGCACCTTGGAGTAAACATCATGTCTTCCAGTGAAAAGAAAAGATATCAACAAGTAGTATAATCAGCCCTGAAGTGCACACAATCCCATCAAGATAGCAGATGCCTGCAAAAGATAGCCCACAAACTAAGACCAAACAAAGCAGGGTAAAATTGCTAGAGTTCCATCACTGTATAGAAGCGATTTACCAGCTAAGGGACTACAGCCACAGGGACTGAGAGTGCTTTGAGAAACCTGCCTGGTTGTAATATCTCCAAGTCACTAATTTAGGGGAAAAAATAAGAAGTGGAATCATTATGGTAGGAAAAAAACACTGAGAGAAAGGAATGGAAGATGAAAGGGAGAATACACTTTGGACTGGTTCCTTGATAAATACACATATCACATTCTTTCAGGGGATCAGTAATGGGATATGCACAGTTATGGAGAACAGTCAAATTGTGCCTTTGGAAGACAAAACTGGAGAATGCCTGCCAAACAGCATTCTATATTATGGTCTCCTTCTGAGATGCTAAGCCTGCAATCACCCCTGAAGTGCGCACAATCCCATCAGAATAGCAGATGCCTGCAAAAGGAGGCCTCTTTTAGTTTGTTCAGGACCATGGAAAGAAGCAGATATTTGATATGAACAATCCTCACCATTAGGAATAAGTAATCCAGGCATGCTTTCATTTAAGAAATGTTCTTTTGAAAAGAAATTGCTTGGTGGTAAGTGAGCAGTAGAAAAGGAAGCACAGATAATCTTATGAAGATATTATTGAGGTATGAGCGATGTTCCAGAAGCTGCAAAAGACATGGGAGTGCTATAGGTGTAGGAATTGTTGCTACAGACATTAACTTTGTCATCTGTAGTTATGATTACAATTTGTTCCAGACCAATATTTAATATCCTCCAGATTGAAGCAGATGAAGTTTTACTGTGGTATATAGCACAATATGAACTTAAAGTATGGTATATAGAACCAAGACAGGAAACTATTTCTGGTGCTTCTCTCTCTCAGAAGCAAACTTACTTCCTAGCTGAAGAGCACGTAAGCTTAAATCAAGTTTGTGATCAATAGGAGATTACCATAAGGAAAGTCTGCATAGCTTGATCCACTGTATCCAACACATTCTGCTTCACAGCATAGCAGCTGTTACATATAATAGCTGTTACTATTCAGGCATCTGAGAGAGTTCATTGATTTAATGGTTTCTTGTTCTTCACTCTAGAAGTGCTAATAAACATCTCTTTTCAATGGTCTTGATATTCTACTAATCAAGCTAACCTTTCTTAGGGCAATTCTGCTGCGTGCTAACTGCTCCTCTTCTCTCTCATTTAAACATCCTTGGAAACTGGTTTGCTTCAAATCACAGACCACACTCAGAGACTACTCTTCAGCAACAGCTGTGGTTCCAACTTTTATTTAAGGGGGAAGTGAGAGGGTGAGCCAGCTGAAGATTATACCCTGTCCCTTCTCTATGCAGCCATACCTTGAGAAAAACAAAACAAAACAAAACAAACGAAAACCAACCTTTATTTTTCTTCATTCTGCTTTCCAAAAAACAAGACGTATATTATATTTGCGGGGTGGTGTTGCATATGAGAAAATATGGCAATAGACATCATGCATAAATGAAAATGACCACTGACTTCAGTCCATGCAAAAATCAACTCCACTCATATTTTCAATTGTGGCAAAACATCAGTATAGTTGGACATTAGTATTAAACTCGGTCTTATACCGAGTGTGGATAAGGATAAACATTTTGAAATGTGTTATCTGGCTTGGGTTTATATTTGTGCTCTAAGTATACGTTTTTGTGAAAAAGAGTCCCCTCCCTGCTCAATCAGTCACCTTTTTGCCTAACATCAGTAGTTGACTGCTGCATTCATGAGAGAATTACAACTGTAGCAGTCCAATTTATCCTTCCAACATTCCAGAAGAAAACTAGCTTTTGCTATGGTCTAGTGGTCACATGGACCTTCTTGCATTCAGTTCTCTATAAATTTCAACACAAAGCTGAAAAGGGGCAAAAAATTGCAGATGACCCTGCAGAAACATGAAGGCATTCTGTTTGCATCAGTTCTGTAAAATATTGTCCAAACAATGGAATATACACCAGCAAGGAAAAGCAATTTCCAGTCAAATCCCCGTCTGTCACATCACCAAAACAGTGCGTCATAAAACATGTAGCTACAGCACTATATATGGAAATATATTGGAGGTGGCACATAACAATCTGCACCATAGATGCCGTTTTGTCAAGGGCAGAAGTTCTTGGTAGATTTGTAGTGGGAAAATAATTTACTATAGCACTGATAAAGACAATAAGGCAAGGAATTCCAAATCATCTGAAATCTATCTGTTCTATGATTAAGAAATATGAATCACTCAGCTGACAGCCATAAGACAATATTTAAAACATGCCATGCTAAGAGTTGATTGTGACATAGTCAATATTTTTCATTTTAGTTTTTAAAGCTCTCTATCCAATCTCATTCAAAACTCAGAGGAGAATGCTGCCATGCCACCAACAGAACGTGTGCCTTTCACATTGACATTCCAGAAGAGGAGACTACATTTGGAAACTTCCAGTGCAACCCTAGAAAAAGGCCGAGTATCAGTTTTGCATGCCCCTTGGTAAGCGTTTGGTTCAAACAAACAAAAACATTACTATGAAAAGTATAAATGTTAGGTGACATTCAGCCATGTGTATTTTTAAATCTTAAAAGCACCTCTAAAAAAAAATAAAAATCTGGCTGCTGGCATAGGGTGCTGTCAGCTGCCAGCCATCATACATTGTTTTAAATGATTGATTATCCAGCAGAGCTACTGAAAAACATGGTGGTAAGTGAACAATTGTGTGACAACACAAACAATAGCAGCTCCACTCATTCTTTGGAAGATACCTGGTAAAAATGGGCAAAACACTAATGCTTTGCTGTGCTGAATTAAAGAAGTGAGGTGATGAATTGCTATTATTTCTCTCTCTGTTCCCTGTTTGTTGACCATATCTGGCCACGTTTAGTCTGAGCCAGAAGATGATGAGAAAGCTTTACAGTAGCCAGCATAGCCTGCACCCCCATTAAAAAAAAAAAAAAAAATTACTTATACATTATCTATTGCTTACAATAGCAGCTCTGCAGAATCACTAAAATTCACAAAACATTTATGACAGAACTGCGATCTTTTCAATTTCTGTATCGTCTTAGACTGTAGCCCTTTCAGGTAGTTAATAGTACTGGTCAATGCTAAGAAGTAATGTAATGAAAAAGTTATTTATTCTTTTATTGATTGGGGGGGCTATTTGTGTAATCCATTGAGTAACCTTGTTGAAATCAATAAGAATAGTCAAATGAGTAAGGCAAGAAGGATTTAATCCATACTAAATGAGAAAGAAAACTAAAGAACATTTTTTTTGGAATAACTTTCTGCATGTAGGGCATGCTGAGCATTGTCTTCTGCAGATTTCATTTCCCTTCATAATAAGAAGCCAGCTCAGCATGCAACAGGAGCTAATGCTAATTCAACAACCCTGTCATTTCAATTTCTCTCTTACACAAGTTGTGTGTTTGTTCTACATCTTGGTGAAGTCTCATCTCAGCAGCCCAGAGCCAAAAGCTAATGGTCTGTTACAAAGCTCAGCCTCCAAAGTGTCAAATATAAAAAACAGCACAAAGAAAACGTTGGCCACAGGCACTTTTGTTAGTCCCAGTCTTGCAGGGCAGCTTCTTGGAGGAACTTCTGGTTCATCAACCAAACTGTTGGCAGACTAGTGCAATGATTTCTGCTGTTACTGCACTGTCCATTATCACTGGGCTATATCTTGCAGCAAAATAAGGGCCAGATCCATCAGGCTATAAATGCTGGTTGACAGCTTACAGAAGAAAACTGGATAGCCAACAGGAGACAGCTGTACACCTCTCATACCTTTTTAAATCTTCTTTTCAAAAAGCTGCCACTGTATGCATCAAGACACCAATGTGGTTCATTTAAATCCCTTTAGTTGTTTATTTTGCTAATCCAGGAGTCAGGAATATTACAACAGCACATCTGTTAGTTTGTGGCTACTTTTGACAATAAATGACCAAGACTATGATGATTACTGTGCAACTGCATATTAGACATAAGTATACTCAGCTTCAGTGTAGTTGCCAAGATATAGGTATTACCATATTTTTCTTCTTAAGGTTAACAGGAACCTTTATCCGACTTCATAAATGCTTCTGCTTAACTTCAGAGCTTCCTTTCTTTGCATTAAAAGTTTATGCAGGATAATGGGAAAAGCAGGTAGGCAGTAAGACAAATAGCTTAGAAGAAAAGATAAATCAGTGAGGGTAAACAAACATAATTCACATGGGAGGGATGGATTTTCTTGGGATTGTCCCAAGCAGCAAGCTATTTCTTTTTAAAAAAATAAAAAAAAATAATAATAATAATAATGATGCTCAGATTGATTATATATTTATAAAAATAGAAATCAAGATAGTTTCCATTTGCATGGAAAGACCCTAAAAATCTCTCCTACCCTAAAAAGAAACTAAAAATGGTTTGATGATTGATCTTGCATTATCTCTTTTCCCCATGACTCTACCTATTAGGCCAGGGGCATTGAATATTATATATTCAATCAGAACATTTATCTGGGCTCAGTGACCACAGGTCAAACAGCAGCTCCACTTAAATCTATTACATAAGTCTAAATGATTTTAATGAACGACTCACCCTCAAGTGTTTTGTTTGGCAAAAATCTCAAACTAAAAAAAGAGGGGAAATCCTCATTTAGCATCAAAATGAATAATTCATATTTCAAAAGCCCACTCTACATGTTACAGGTATCACACAATTAACTGGCTAATTACACAATAATCTTGAGACCAGTTACACATGCAAAGTATCAAACATACCAGAAAAAGCTCCAAACAGCTATAAAGTTAGACCTCAAAAATATGTACTAACTTTATAGTTAACACAGAGCTAAAAAATTGTCTTTGCTCTATGAAGATTACAACCAAAAGCAAAATTCAAACTACTGTTTAACCTCAGAAGCCAGACAGGAATATTCTGCAGTCAAATCACTAACCCTTTACCTCCTCAGTGATGGTTAGTTCAGCTCTCACTGAAGAACAGGTTGGACAGATCTACAAATCAGAAATAAAACCCGTTTGTTTGTTTGTTTGTTTTTTAAAATAAAATCACCACCAACATTAAATATTTTATGCTTAGTGGAGAAAAAGAATTACCCCTATGAAAACAACAGTTCATCTCCTCCTATCTCCATTTTGCAAAATGTGGAGGCGATCTTGACATTCCATTTCCCAAAAACAGACCTGGGGAGGCAGGTGCTTCAACCAGTTTCCCAAGAAATTGTGAAAACCACATTTATTTTAGTACTTTCTTAGCTCTGTCTTGCCACATATTAAGACTAAGACTTTGTTTGAAAAAATGAATTCAGAGAGTTTGATGCCAAGTTATGTTAGGAACTTGGGTAGAAAACATTAAAAAAAAAAAAATGAGTATTTCAAGGATATGAAATAGTTTTTAATTGATAATATTTTCCCCACCCTAGTCTTGTTGAAACTATTCCAAGCACAGTCATAGAGCAGGACAAAAAAATCTGAGTATGTAAAGGAAAGAGAAAAATATTGGCATTTGCTTGAACAAGGTGACTTTTCTAGAAAAAGAGATCAAACAGCAAGCCAGTATGTATGGCCAGGGAAGAGGATCAGCTTATGCATAGGTGCTTTCCTTTCATGTGCTGCATGATGCATCTGTTACAGTATTTGTCTTTAATGATGCTGAATAACACCACCACACTGTTTTTCCCTTTCTTAGGCAATCATTTTCAGGTAAAATATTTTACGAGCAAAATACATGATCAATTACCAATAAGCTTATTATTCGAAAAAGTCATTTCTCAAAATAGGGTGTTTTATAGAACGCTGTAGTAGCAGAATTTTTAACTCAACCCACCTCCACATGATCTATGACCACATTGTGAAGTCATAGAAACATAAATGGGAAGGGGCCTCCCAAGCTATCAAGTTCAGCTCCTTGGTATTTCAGACATTTGTTTAAGGGCCAGTGGGCACTGTCCAGTGTACTCTGCTTAGTGTCCCTTCTTGGCACATTAGCTATTAACCATTTGTGCCAAGGAGAGTAAAAGATCAGGGGTGAATCACTTGTTGCCTTCTCAGTAGCCTCCCTGTTTAAGGGGGACTAATAGTTTACCTGATGGGTGTAAGCCCACAATCCTGTGGAGCTAACAAATAGGCCTACCATTTCAGACAACATCTAGGGGGGAAATACATGAAAGAGATAAAAAATAAATATAAATCTAAAACAATTAAGATAAAATATTATGACAATCTGTCAAATGGAGCCCCCAGTTTGTGGTGACATACCCAGGTCTGGCATAACCATTTTTTTGCCACCCATTGACCCCTTCTTTCTGTTTAACTTATGGACTCAACAGCCAGGAAAATTCAGAGTCAGACCTCAAAATCTAAAAGGTTGAGAGAGAACTTTCAGTGGTTCAGGGTGACAGGAAAATAATTGAAGAGCAACAGGGACAGAGAGAGAGAGAGCGGTACTGGGAAGGTAGGAAACAAGTGAAGGAAGTGATAAGGAGATAGGAAAGAACAGTTACTTGCTCCCCTTGCACCTCATTACCATTTGGTGGGTCTTAATCCTATATCCTCCAGTAAAGCCACTTCTAGCAAACAACTGTTCTTTCCCATCTCCTTATCACAGTTGTGGAAGGTAATTAGGCCCTTCACTAACTATTTCTAGACTTCTGCCTTGGGAACTTGCATGATGCATTGTTTCTCTTGCAGGTTTTCCTTAGAGTTCTTCCACCAAGAGAAGGGACCAGCTCCAAAGTCCAGTAGATTTTACCACCTACCCAGAGGCACAGGGTGGAGCTCCAGAGTCATCTACCACTCCCCAAGTCCCAAGAGTAAATAGAGCCACCATTGTTAAAATCCAATTGAATTAAATGCCTATCCAAAAATTGAGTAAAAATATTTGATCTTGTATTGCTCGCAAAAGATGTTAATCTATTGTCTCTCTCACCTCAGAGAAAAGGGGCGCATCTACACGCGACTCTACGCCATCATAGCAATGCACTAGTGACAGTGTCCACGCTATTTTACCAGCTACACCTGCATCATGACGTTTCTGTGCACTTCCAGCTGAACCTGTGCTGAGATCCAGAACTACTTTGCCCTTTGGGGAAAGATCTTTATCTTGGTGTCCAGGCATAGAAATCACAACCTTTTTGTCACAACAAAGCTGAACAGAGCTTCAAGGAGTTGGTGCACAAAGACGAATGGTTTAAAGATGGCCTAAAAAAAGGTTACGGACAAAAAGTGTCCGTCCAGCAGCAGCACCACTGTAGGAATACACTTCCTCATTATAGTGTGTTGCTACAGTGACGTAGTGCCAAAAAATAACTGTGCATGGCACACAAGGCACAGTACAGGCCATTACTCCACCATCATTTCGTACTTCCAAAAGGAAGTATTACATGATGGTACAGCAGCAATGGTGCCACAGCAGCATATGTAGATGCACCCAAGGAGTACTAAATCCATGAGTTAAACCAGATTAAAAACTATAATAAGGTCAGAACTAGCTTCCTCGTTTTCTGAATTGTATGTTAAAGAATACATTTATGAAAGAGTGACTCAACTTTACCCTTGCAAAAACTAAATAATCATCTCTCTAGAATCTTTCAGGGATCATGGGGGTAGGGGTGAGGGGTAGATATGGGTGCTGTGCATGTGGGTTTTAACAAACAAACAGCAGAGCCCACATACCACAAATGCTATATGTTAAGAAGTAAGGGTCCTAAGAGACTTATTAGAGTACAGCTGAAAAACAAAGGTATAGATGAGTAAAAGCCTAAATCTTCAGAACCTCATTTAATTTTGCATACTTAACTTCAGACACAAAGGCCAAAAGCTGTATCCATAACTGTGTGAATTATTTTGTCTGCCTGCATGTTCTATCTGAGTCCTTCTTTTTCAGGACAAATGGTCTAACCACAGAAAAAACAAACCCTGTTCCACTTTGAAAGAGACCAGAGCTGCCTACCTTCAGGACAGGATTGTGTATCCTGAGTGAACGAAAGAATCTCTCTGCAGCTCTCAGCAAGAAGCCTGTAGCACAGGACCCAAAACTTATTCTGGTCTTCAGTATTTCCCTGTTGATTAGCTCTAGGCAGCTCCTTGCTCAACATGCTTAGATAGAATGAGGAATGGACTTCAAACTACTATCTCCTTTATGAGCAGCACCTAACAGAAGAAATACTGAAGATAGTCTTCTCCAAGGGCCAGGTGCTTAAAATTGGGAATGCCCAGCTCCTGATTCACAGGTGCTACATATCATTCCATTGATTTCCATAAAGCACCACCCAACTTCTACTAGTTAAAAAACTGGCTCAATATGTGCTGACAGAGACACAAGTAGAAGAACACAACTTATTTCAGGCTTCAGAGTATTAGTTTAAGGTTAGGCCAAAGTTCAAGTCAGTGCTTTCCTGTTTCAACTAGTCAGGTCAATTCCTGTAACTAGCCCTTGTAAATCCAAAAGCAATTTTTAAGAACACGTGCAATACCACTTATGATTTGTGCAACCTCTCTAATAAAATATTCATTAAAGAAGGATTTGATTTATAGTTTAAATAATGTTAGCTCCTTAGTTCGCACATCTAGGTCAATAAAGAGGGTGATTATCATCATAACAGAACAACCTGCAGTATTACTACCTAAGATTAAGAAACTCCAGCTATGGTTATATGACTAGAGCTGCCCCCAAAAAAGGAATCTCAAGGCAAATTCAGGGAATAAAAAAAACAATATGCCTGGCATTCTAACATTGTGAGAGAGTTATTTACTGCCTCAGAACAATCATTTAAGGTTGAAGAACAAAGGGGCAAGTCTTCAGCTGATATAAATTGCCATAGCTCTGCTGAAGTTAACAGTGATTGTAAGTAAAATAAAGACACCATAACTACTGCAGATACCAGAGTCTATGCATGTGTAGCAAGCATGGAACTGGGCTGTGGGTAACAGCTTGATAGTAGATGGAAGGGTTTTGTTTTCTTTTGTTCTGTTTTTCCTCCTTTTATTTGATTTTGGAAAAATCCAAAGGGAAAAGAGACCAGATGTTTCATATAATAATTTAAAAAAACAAGCATAATTGCAGCACCTCTGTCTAAACTCAACCACTGAGATAAAAGTTAGAGGGACAGGTTATACTTGGCAATATTTTCCATAGATACAGACATTTTTACAAGACTTAACAGACATTAGCTGTTATGCCTGGAAAATACTCATACACATTTTACAGATAATGACACTGAAACATATAGAAGTTTATTAACCCCAATTCTAAAGAAAACAAGATGTTCATGTTCCTGGTTTTGGGGTTAACTCCCTAGTTCTTAATGTTTCATTATACTTTTAGTGTCATTTAAACAGGCATGTAATACGTGCTGCATCAAACAGGATTCCCTGAGAGCTTCCAGTAAATTCCATGTACAAAAGAGAGTGTGTTGTATTTAAAAAGAAATAATCATTTTTCAACAACTTTCCTACTTAAAGATTACTTCCTTGCTTGCAGTTCATTAAAGAATTTAAGGTCATAGTTTCTGAGCTGGTGACTGAAACCTACAATCCCTATAATTCAAAGGTAGCCAGGCCTCCAAGAGGGAAATTAGTATGACTTAAAGAGGGAAATAAATAGCTATCCACAGAAAACAGAATTATTAGATAATTATTATCTGTTTTTTTCCATCATATTCTCCTGGGTCAGTGAGATAAATAGAAAAATATTTATTCCTGTAACATACTGGGTAGAAGTACCATGGAAAGGGGGTGAAGGGTGTTTATTTATTTAGAGAGACGGAGATTAACATATCTTAACAAAAATGAATATCTACAAGTTCTTAAAAGAAATCTGAAAAATAATCTAACCCCGTTTATCGGGACAAATCAGTAAAGTACAATGCTCAAACAGCAAATGTAATAGCTCTCAAGATTTTATATATCTTCATCATATATAATTTAAACATCTGATGTTCCTAGAATCTGCTGTTGTCTAGATAAACGGACTTGTACTTTTGTCCTGATACAGTATTTCATCTATCTAATTTGCTTTCCATATTTTTTTAGTTTGCATGCGTCATCCAGCTGACAATATAACCTGTAAAGTTAAGGTTCAATAAATATCCTGCCTGGCTCCCATACCCCAATACCCTAAAAAAATCCATTTTTGTTTGTTTCCTTGATGTTAGTGTACCATAATCATTATATTCCTTGCTTCTTTTTCATTCTTTCAAATTTTACAATTCATAGACTGTCATAACATTAATTTTTAAAAGGTAGTTGCCAGTTGGTTTTTACTCTTTTAATAATCTTTCTAGAGCATTTCACAGCAGGTTTTCCCTTATAAGCTGAATTCATTATATCAATTTCTTTATAATTTAGTGTCCTTATTTGTTTCTGATTTCTTTCTTGAATGGTTTGTGAGTCTTTTTCTAGTATTAAGTATTTTAAGTACTTGGATAGCTTCTCACTCTAAAGAAACTTAATCCTCCTTTTAGATACATATGGGCTAAATCCTCCCAGATGCTAAGCAAAGTCAACAGAAGACTCAGCAGCCTTCAGGATTGGGTCCTAAAAGACATTTGCTGATTCTCCGGGTCACAAAAACACAACATCTGTGAAAATGCACCCGAGTCCTAAAGTAAAGTTGTCCTACTTGTGACCCATGTGCTGTCTCCAGGCTTCTGCTTCCTCCTGTCTTCCCCTAAGCCGGGATCTTTTGCTGCTGCCAGTCTCCAGGCTAGCCTTCCTGCCCACACCCATGTCCCCCCAAGCAACATGGTCCATAGGGCCTGCAGTCAGGCAGCTGGACAGTCCTGTTATGACGGGTACTTTCCTTTCCTCTGGACCCATCTAGGGAATGTACTCAGGATGCTGTATGCAGCTACAGAATCCTAAAGCACATATTGGGTTATTTTTCAGCTAACTCACATTCAAGCAATTTACATTAAAGGGCCCACACTGCCTTCAGAGGAAGGGTCTCCCCTTCTGACAGCACTGATGAAGGGAAAACATTGGCTTAACCTATTAACTTATTTTCCCCTTCCTTGCACAAGTAACATATATCCAAATAACCTTCTTTTATTTAGTAAGTGATCTCTCTTTGCTGCACCAAAATCTAGCCCCAGTTTTATTGATCTTCACTTCCATTCAGCTTCATTTAGAGATGTTTTTTTCTGTGATCAGTTAAATTTCTTTGACTGTTGCCCTCACTTGCCACTACAGCCGACTGAATATCCTACTGGTATCTTTCTTAACTAGTTCATTTTAAAATATACTTTTCATCCTAGCCTGGACAAGGTCACAAAGGTAGCAAGCTCAGTATCTGTGCTCGTATCATCGGTACCTTTTCTTGCTAAGAGAATTCCAATTAGTGCCATCCTATGCCTGTGGGTTTGTTGTCAACATTTATCATCAGGGAAGCTGGAACAAGACCACACGCTCCTTACATATACACCCGCAAACAGATAGTAACAACTTTTGACCTAAGCCAAGTTTGAATTGGGGTCATCTCTCAAGCCAGCTCTCTATTTTCACATCTTTTCCCTATTTTTCTAATCATTCAGGGAAATCAAAATCCTGTGTTATGCCACCCCAAACTGTTTCCATGGAAATGATTAATGTGGTCATATAGTCAGGATAATTCATTCACTGCAGGATCACGAAAGATAACAAAATGGATGTGTAAAGGAGAAAAACTCCTGTTTAAACATTTTTTTTTGCCTTTAGCTAGCCAAAGCAAAAAGGAAACAATGAAAAACAGATAAAAGAGAAAATGAAGGTGCATTTTACATTGCAGTTTCTCTGGCTGCTGTTCAAGTATTTCAGTGATCAATGCCCTTAAAATACATTCAGTATGTAGATTAGGAAAATACCACAGGTAATCTAGTAGTTGAAGAATGTCAATATGGCAAAGGTAAGGTAAGATTATTCCATGATGAATAAGAAATGAAGATGATATATTGTTATTTATATATTTCCATCACTTTGATAGGCTTTTTTCAGACAGGTAATATGCAAAGATCACCATTAAAGGTCAATATTAGTCCATAAATAACCACACAGGTATGACAAGAAGTCATCTCCTATCCTGCAAAACTATAGTATCTCAGACACTAATGCATAGCAATTTTTTGACAAATACTGACTTTTTTGATAGAAACCAATGAGGATGAAAATAAAAATATTGAGGCTAGTGGTAACCTATACTTTTTCAGTTTGCAAGGTGCTCGGAGTACAATAAAAACCTTTCCATGAACTCCAATAGGAAATGCACTGGATATCAACTAATTGTTTTATAGTAAATACTAGGTTTGCTTAAAAAAAATACAAAGCAAAGGTATAAACATTTTTCAAATCTATTAAAAACACAAGCAATCCATACTCAAGAGGCACAAATAACAATACACATCTGGGAATCTATGGTCCTTATCAGCAATACAAGTGTTAAACAGAAAGAAGAGTTCTGTGTAGTACCTTTGAAAAGTTAAAGACCACATACACATTTTCCCCAAAATCAGCCCTCCAAGATTGGTCTTAAAAGTCTTAAGCAGGGGAGTTAATTTTCTATGCTGGACTGTGAGAAACTATCCAAGTACTTAAAATCCTGTAAAATGACTGCTATGGCTCACCCCCTGCCAGCCTCAGGGAAGGCAGGGGCAGAGTTCACCCTTCAGGGTCAAAGCTACAATGTTAACTCTTCAAAAAACTTATCAATCAGGATTTCCTAGCTTCAGGAAAAAATGGTTTTCCATTTAAAAAAAAAGCCCTTCAAAATCAGTTGGGGGAAGAAAGGAAGGCAGAGGGGATCTACCTCAGAATAGCCAGCAGCTCCAACATGACAACATTTACCTGGAAGCAGAAAATGCTGACAAGTGCCCTGACTGCCAGGCTCTGCTCAGGGAGTGCAGGAAGTGTGTCCTACATTATGATTGAAAATGTCCTCAAAATTGAAATATTCTTGTAAATGGTTTCAGATTTCAATAATTAGCATTTTCATTTTAAATAAATAAATAAATGCCACATAAAAAGCCGGTAGAATAGTGCTAAAGAAAAATGGTGGAATTCTTTAAGTCGCATTTGTGGTGAACTAGGATTAGAGAAATTGTGATGAGCTAAGACAGAGATATCCAAGCACATAAAAGTGGTGTTCCTGGAGACATCCAGTGGCACTGAAGCCTCTTAGGAGACCACCAAAATGTAATCAAAACAGTGGATCAGGGTTTTTTCTGTCATTCATTAGGTTTGTTTGTTTGGCCATTTTTTTATTTTTTTATTTTTTGGTAGATGGGGTAGGGCAGAATTTGATTAACTAGGGCTCCTAATGGAAAGCCTGAAAAAGTACTACTAAATGGTAAGCTTTGTGTAGACTACTTTTCATTACATAGGATTTAACAAACAATTATATTCTTGCTCTGCATTTCTGTGGAATGGCTAAGCATCTTTATAGAATGGTTGTAAGTCTCCATCAAATTCTGTAGAATTTGTAAGGTTAGTAATTTCTAACCATAGAGTATAGGGTTTCATTCCTATTTAATTCAGTAGGATATTTCCATAAAAGTAAAGCCAGTCTCAATGTAAGGCACTTTAACTAACTGGGCAATGCAGTCAGTTTTGAAATACTTCGTTGTTTTCCTCTAATAATGGTTTTCTATGCAAATTTGAGGCATATAGTTAGTTGCCAGAATTTCCTTTTAGCAACTGTCTTAATTCCTAGCACCACAAGCAGGTTTGATACTTCCAAATCTATTTTAATGCTACTATGTAACATTCTTAGCACTCACATATAACCGTCTGTTAACATATAGCACAGAGATTTAGGGAATAGCAATGATGGTGCATAGAGGAATGAATTCAATAATGTCTCAAAGTCGGAGAGGGTAACAGATGCTCTGGCTCAAACACTGATCCCGTTGCAATAGATGAGGGCCAGTGAAACTCTTTCTCTGTGCATGTGTGTTCAACCATGAGGTTTTGATCAGCCCCCAAAATGTGGCTGCTGCTCCTGGCTAGCGAACAAGTGAAAAATTAAATCCCTGGGTGCCAGATATGAGCTAAACTACACTACTGGTACCCTGTTTGCCCAACAAGCTTGTTAACAATGGAGATTCTTTTGCTTAGGGGTGGAAGAGAAATCCTTTAAAGAAAGAATGCATAGGGCATTTAAAAACAAAGGGCTTTGGAGTTGTGTAAAACAAAAATAAAATAGTTATTCTGTTTTCTTAGTATCTTTATAAAGATGCAAATAATATAAACTGGTAGAAAAATCTCATCCTATCAGATCAGTTTCTAAAGGATCATGCTCTTCTTTTTCCTTCAGTTTCAATTTATGGACTAAGAGGCCCAGTCCCTTAAATTATTGTGTTCAAATGTTACTGTACCTAAAAGCTTTGGAATTGCTTCATTCCACCCTTTGTCTAAGGATATTTTCTGAACATGCTTACAAAATGTAACAGTAACAGCAGGAGTATAGGCATCATATACAATATCAGACCAATATTATGAAACTGGGGCTTCATGCAGGTACAGTTCTGGACTTCGTCATAGAGTTCAAGTGCATGACCATGGGCAGGTCACTTGGGCCCAGATCTTCAAAGATATTTAGTTTCGTACCTCTCCATCCTTTCACATCAATCTATGAAGTGGGGTTTAAGCTTTCCTATCTTAGTTCTCAAGGCTAAATGAGGATAAATCCATAAATACCTTGAAGTACTCAGATACTGACTGCAGTGATGGGGAAATATATGTAGACAGACAGTGCTATTGAAGTTAACAAGATATAGGGGAATATCAGGCTGTGTCTAAGTGTTTCCAGTAAGTAAGTTGTCAACTGCTGTGGGGAAACATTGTATATTTTTATGGACCTAAATCCAGGTCCTGGGAGAGATTTTTAAACCATTATTTTACTCTAAAAGACTTTTGTTTTATAATTATTAAAGCTACCTGTATTTTTAAGAATGACTTCAGCTACTTGAATTTAATTAACTGAAATGTCTCAGTGTCCCTCTAATGGCAGGTTCTCTGAGCTTGGTACAGCTTCTATTAAAAAGGCCACTTTACCTAAGCTCTCCCAGCTTTCACTTTTTTTCTGACTCTATTGTCATTGTTCCTTTCCCTGCATTGCAGCTTTAGGGCATAGACAGTAAACAAAGCTCAGCTTCAGTGAGTTTCAAAATCAGGCTTTGCTGAAGAGAGACAAGGACCCTAATTAACCCTTCCTGAGAAAGGGGACCACATTCAATACACTGATGCTTTACCATTGATTTCAATGAAACCAAAATTTAATGTAAAAGCCTGAGGAGAGGCTGATTCTTGTTAGGGAGTTTTCTTGACTAAGACAGTTAGGTGTGTTTGGATTTTTTTAACTCAACTCTGGTCCCAGTTAGATGATCATTAACTTTCACAAATACTGGATCAGGTCCCCAAATCATAGAAGGTATCAGAAAAAAAAAACCAGTTTGTACTCCGCTCTGCCTCTCTACTTTAGGAGACTGAAGCAAAACCCAAAATCAGGAAACTGAAATATCCCATATCAGTAAGATTAAAATGGAAATTTTGACCTGATTGGGACAATCTGGTTAAGGCTGTGGTTGTTTGTTGGTTTCAAAAACACAAGCTTCAGGGCAATTAGCATTTTCAAATGGAATAATAGACCTCTTTCCTCTTTCAGGTCTACTGTCTAAGGGCACTTACACACATGCCGGGAGCCTGCTCTGACACACTGGAAATCCTGTGCATTGGAGCAGACTTGATTAATCGAGTCCGCTGGAGCACGTAAATTGACATGCTCTAGCAACCTCATGTGCAATGTGTATCAGTGGCACAGCATACCTCCATGCTTAGAAAAGGGTGGTGGTGCATTTTGAACTAAAGCACATCAAATATACTTTAGTTCAAAGTGCACCACCACTATTTTCTCAGTGCAAAGGTGCACTGCATCACCAGGACTTATTTGCTCAGCTCTGATGGCAGTGAATGTGATAAAACCAGCTGCACCTGGAATGGCTTGTAGGATGGGTGGCTGAGGGGCCTAAGCTGGAAGAATAAGGGCCTGGGGAAGGCAAAAACTAGACCAGTGTAGGGGAAGGGAAGAGTGAAAAGAGCATCCCCAGGGCTGGAACCAGTGCCTCCATTTTCCCAGCCCTGGGGCTGTACAGAGGAAGTGGACAGAAGTTCCATGCACTGGTTTGACTTAAATCAAATGAGTGTGATACTACACAGATTCAGATTCATCTTAAACTGTGTTCTGCAATTTAGAGATCAGTTTGTATGCATGGAACTTCTGTTCAGTTATAGGTTTACACTGATTGCTCATCGCTGAGACTGGATCTGCAAGTGCAAGTTCAACATCAAGATAAGCTAAGTGTAAATTGGGACACCATTCTGAACCCAATTTAACTTCCTGAATGTCTGTCTTTAGCCAAGAGAGCCAGCTCTAGAATCACCTACCCAAAATTATACAGTAATTATACACCCTTCCTCCTGCAGTCTGAGGAAATCAATAGCTAAATATTAATACTCCATTCCCCTACCATGCAATTATCATTATTAATTTTGCGTCCAAAAACAATCCCAGTAATGAGCCAAGAACTATGTAACACTAGATAAATCAGGAACATCTACCGGCATGCTCATGTCTGATTTTCACCATTGTTTGTGTGCCCTTCCCAGTACAATGAAGAATAGGTATGGGCCAAATATGGCCCACAGGATGGATCCATTCAATCGGTGGGCCAGATCCAGCCTGCAGCTGTCTCCACAGTGCAACAAGCGCTGCACTCCTGCCCATGTCCACTGGCACGAGTCCAGTGCACAGCTTACTGTCACAACCCAGTGATTTTGGTGCCTTGGCACTATCTCCTGGCCACATGAGAGCTCCTTTGCACAGCACAGTGTTCTGCTGCAATTGAGAACCCGCGTGTAGGAGAGAGTTCCTGCCAATTTGCAGTTTCCTTTGCAGGATGCATTTCTTCTTTGCAGCACAGAAATGCACGGTGCAAAGAGTTCCTGCTATTCGAATGTAAATTTGTGCCCCGCTATTGGCCAGTGCTAAATTATTCACACGTGGCGGCTAGTAATTGGCTTGCTAGCCATTTAAAATTCCGCACGACTTCCACCCAAGTCGAAGAGCTTTGAGCACGCTGCAGAGTGCCTCTGAAGTTATCTGACTTGTGGGGGCCGATTGATAGACTGATCCCCTATTGATCTTTCTTACCGTCGCCGAGCGCAACCCCGACGTACCCCCTTCCCCGCCGGCTTCGAATTGCGGACGGATTAACTGGCTTGGGCCCCACCAGCTAGAACAACTCGTGTGGTTGTTCCGACGACCGGACCACCTGCGTCGTGATTGCAAGTGGCATGAGTAAAGTTTTTTGCAACCGATAAGTTGTGTCTGCCTCTCCATTCACAAGCCCGCCCTAACGTACGACCAATTTCTAACGCAACTCGAGTCAGCTCTGGCTGTCCGAGACACTTACCAGTGGGGCTTCTCCTGGTATGGCTGCAGCCACCCAGGTGCTGCTCAGCCACCCTTGCTTCCAGTAGTAGCCCCTCCTCCTTCTCCTGCTGCACTGCTCTGGGTGGGCAGGAAGTTTCACCCAGGCAGCTCCTGCCCCAGCTCACGGGGCTATGACTCCAGCTCCTGGCTGTCTTCCACCCCCTCTGCCTGCCTGCCATGGGTGGTCAAGCAGGTGGGAGGCCACTGGGAGCTGGAGTAGAAGTCTCATGTGCTGGGACAGTTGCTGCCTTGATGAAGCTTCCTGGCCACCTGGAGCAGTGCAGCATGAGCAGAAAGTGGAGCTGGTGCTGGAGGAGGCAAGGAGAACTGAGCAGCACCTGAGCAGCTGCAGACATACCAGAAGCAGCCCCACCAGCAAGTTTTGCATGCTGGCTGAGACCAGGCCAGCAGGTGCAGGCTGCCCTGGGTGGGAACAGGCAGGGCTCAGCCCCATGAGGAGCACTGTGGGGCAGCCATGGATTGCATCACTTGGGTGAGCTCTTCTGCATGTGGCCCCTGCCCCTCCTCCTTCCCCTCACCCCTGGCTAGCTCCCAGGAACCAATGCCCAGGCAGCTCCCCCTCCCACCCCACACATACACATGTGCACATGTCCCCCCACATCTCTACCCACCCACACACACACACACCACAGGTTAGGGGTATGCAGGAAGCAGATTGTAACCCTACCCCAGGCACTGGTCCCATGATGTCACCATTCTGTGACCCTGCCTCATGATCTCAGCCGCACCTGCCCATCCCACTCCTGAACATTGCTCCCCACCCACCTGTGGCCCCATCCGACATAGGGAGTTTTGGTGAGTTGTGGCGGGGAAGGAGCAGGGGCCCCGACCCAGCTCATGACTACTCATCAAAACTCCCTATGTGGCTCCCAGGCCCAAATAATTGCCCACCCTGATGTAGAAGGAAAGCTGGATAAAATATTGCAAGCCTTAATATATATATATATATTTTTTTTTTTTTTATATATATTTAAAATCAGAAAAACTGTTTCAATACTAATGTGCCTTATTTTAGTTCTTGTCATATTTTGTCTATGTAAATCTGTGTCTGACAAAGACCTGGAAAGTGAAATACTCTCAGCAATGTGCAGAGTGGGAGCACATACTCTTACATGTTGGGTCTTTTGTGAGCTGTAAAAAAATCTCTTAGTACAATGGAGAATTTTAGATAGTTATCTCTATCAACAGAAAAATAGGCCCCTAGAGATATGAAACAGAGGAAGGTGTGAATAAATTTATCGCAGTACATCATCTGATACAATATAACCTTGATATCTCCAAACACAATGAGAGTTAGTACTAGGGTGTCATTCCATAATTTCAAATGGATGCTTAAATGACTGGAAAAGGCAGATTTTACCCAACTACTTAAAAAACATACTTACCAGTACAGATACATTATCAGTGGATAGCTGGTCTTCTATTGCCTTGTACATGTTTTATTTATAGGCTCACCAATTTGCCAGCTAACTGTATAATCTATCTTAGAAATGTGTGCAGTTTAACAAAATTGCAGTTCTCTTGTAGTTCATTCAGCTTGTTAAAGCTCCTTGAATTGTGTGAAGGTCCTCTTATTCCATATTCATCCATTAAGACTCAGAGGATAGCATCTATCATGGTTTATTATGACAACGACTACATGCTGCTCACCTAAAAATGTGGATAGAAAATAAATATTACTCATTATTATGATTTAATTTTTTCTTCATTTTTAAGTGCTAACACCTAACATGTTTTAAAAATAAGTCATTTTAGTAATGAAAAGATGTATGATGCCCTGTCCATGGCCAGCTATTAAGATATGCTGAGGACTAAAGGCCTTCCATTGTAAAGCAGCAGAAATCACATCTCTCACAATCAGCCCCTTAGATTGATATACAGTAATTACATTTTTATTGCTCAAGAGGGATTAATCAGACCACAGTGAAAATGCACTCCTCATAATCTGCTTCAGACAGATTAGTGAAGTTCCAATACAGTGGTGAAGTATTTTCCTTCTGTGTTTGTACCAAAGAGATGATGTGAATGTGAAAACTGTGCTTAAGCACCAATAATTACAATAACTTCCATAGTCACTGGGAGCATCTATACATGTACTTTATTGTGAAGTTGACCCATTAGCTCCTCAGTAAAGCATCACCATCTACATGTGCAGTGATATTAGCCTGCAGTAAACTAATTAATTCCATCATAAGATAGTACTGACAGGCACAGGTACTATCCTATAATGGAGTTATTTAATGTGTTGTAACACATGTGCAGATGGTGACTGGGACTGGCTGAGGCACAAGGGTGCTACAGTGCAGTGCTGCTTGACAGCTAGCCCTGCACAGTAGCACCCTTGTGCCCCAACCAACACCTCCACAACACACTGAGCCAGGGTTGAGTAGCTCTGGGTTGGCAATTTAACCCCACAGACCTCCTGCCAACCAGGTCTGTGCCACCACAGCTCAACATGCTGCAGTCCCAGGTGCACTTGCAAATGCCTCACCTAGGAGCAATAAACTCTGGTGCAAACTCTGATCCATATTTTGGATCCATTCCATATGTTTTGGGCCATAGGAAGCTTTCTTCTGGTTACGAGGTTGGTGAGGCTTGGTGCTTGTTTGAAAGCTAGGATGAGTGGTTCTGGCAAGATGTCTTTAAGGATTGGGTCTTCTTCTAGTCTGCGTTGCAATTGTTTGAGGATTTTCCGTATAGGTTCCAGGGAAGGATGTTATGTCGTAACTAATGGTGTGCAATTTCTGAGGGGTTTCTTTTTATACTGCAGCAATTCTTCACGTGGTATCCAGATGGCTCTTTCAAAAGTATGATCTATCTCTCTGGAGGAGTATGGTTGTAGGGTGAAAGCCCTTTTGAGGTTTACAAGGTGACGATTATGGGTGTTCTCCTCAGTGCAAATTCAGTGGTATCGGAGGGTTTGGCTGTATATTACAGCTTTCTTGGTGTGTTTAGGGTAATTGCTGGTTCTGGGTAGATATGTATGTTGGTCTGTTGGTTTCTTGCATGTGGTAGATTGTATTTTACCATTCTGAATATTGATCATAGTGTCTAAGAACAAAATATTGGCGCTAGAGTATTCTAGAGAGAGTCTCATGGAGGGGTGATGGTAATTGAATTTATGATGAAAATCAATCAGATTCTTCAGGCTTGGCAAAGCCGCTGTTTGGAAAAAGGCAATCTATTGTATTGCAGATTCCCTTGATTTTCCTGCCTGATCTCACACAATCTGTCAGGCACTCCCTACAGGGAATTTTATTTTTCAACCATCAGCTCTGTATGCAATTAAATGGTCCTTTGTCAATATGTTCATTTTAGCTTATGTTAATGGATACAGGCTAGCTGCCATTGATTCAGAATGTCTTAGCTCAGGGTCTGATAAATTTCATGATTTTAGATTTTGCATATGCCTACAATGTTAGAGACTTTGCCATTAAAACCTACTCCACCCATTTTATTCCTGCACCACATGCAGAGATAAAAATTAAAAAAATAAAATAGCATACCTGCAATTAGAGTAGAGCTGAGCACAAAGCATGCCCAGAACTGAGCCACACACCTGGAGAGTGCTAGGCATATGTCAAACAACAGCTGCATTATTTATTTTTTCAGCACTTGTAGAAAAGGAATGAGTGGGTAGGCTCATTTCCAAATAGCAAATATAGATATTACATACATTTCTAATTGTATATATTACGTTATTAATAAAATCAAATTCTGCTTTGAGTTATACCAATGAGGTCAATGGATATATCTCTGGGAATAAGTACCATACAGAAGTGAATCATGCTGATATATGCCATAGCATCTTAGGGCTGGAAGGGACCAGAAAAGGTCATCTGCTCTAACCCCCTGCCCATCTCTATCCAAACCATCCCATACGAAAAATAATCTAAACTCTACATAACACTACTGTCAACCCTGGCACAACGCAGACCTAACACTCAAACTTGCCATAGGTAAAGCAGGGGAACCGTGGCAGCCAATGTCCTGCTTCTATGAAATGCTGTCAATATATGCTGACGAGATCTTAGTTAGACAGGCAAGCCCCCCCCCCCCCA
>NW_005842159.1:1277648-1279447 GCF_000455745.1 Alligator sinensis | reverse complement strand
GAGAAACGCCCCCCCCCCCCCCCCCCCCCCCCCAACTACAGAGCAAGGCAAAACCCCGCACAGTCCTTACCAAGCTGATTACAAGGTAAAATTCCTTCCTGACCCTAACTATAGTGATCAGTTTGACCCTGAGTGGTGGAGCAAGACCCTATAGTCAGGAATGTCCAGCTTTGGTCCCAGCAGGAGAACATACCAAATCACAGAATTTTTTCTCATAATGCATTAACATGCCAGGGAATTTAAAATTATAGTTTAAATGGTGCCCATGTTTATGTTTAAATAGTGTATGCAACTACATAATCACGTCAATCTGAAGGAAGTATGTACTTTTGGCTAGCAGGGTTTTATTATTATTATTACTAGGCTTTAAGACTAGGGACTGACATTCAAAAAGCCTGAGCCTGAATTGATTTAATCTTTGCAGGTTAGTCTAACCTGCAGATCTTGAACTGGTTTGCAAGTGGATACACATTCACTTTTCATTCTGGAAACACAGGCACGTGCCTGCAGTGGCTCGGGCCAGAACCCTGGGGGCACTATAGCAGCCCTCCTTTCCACAGGGAAGCTAAGTTGAGGGCAGGGGAGGGGCATGGGCAGATCTGGGCAGGCCTAAGTAAGACTAAGGAGGAGTTTAAACCCCAACCTTGGCCTGCAGGGTTTGGAAGGTAGGGTAAAAGGGAGTGTGGCCACACTGCTGTAATGGGGGTGGAGGAGGAGGAGGGAAGAAATCTGCCCACCCCAGCAGCTCCCTGACTGCCAGGAGCAATCCCAGAACACATGGCTGCCCAGCACCAGAGGGGAACTCTTCCTCCTCCTCCCTCTCCGTCACTGCCACGGGGCAGGGAGGGGGGCCCTAGGGGGACTCTTCCCCCTCCTTTTCCTTTCCCTGCCACAGCAGGGCAGGGAGGAGGATCTCTGTGCTGTGCTGGTGGGGGACTCCTCCTCCTCTCCTCCCCTCCATTGCCATGGGGTGGGGAGCGGGGCTCTGCGAGGCTGCCTGGCCCTGGAGTACTATTCCCTTTGCTTCTCCCCGCACACCATGGGGCAAGGAAGGATCTCTATGTGGGGCTGCCCAGAGGGGAACTCTTCAGGTGGGGTGGCTCTGTTCAGTGCTGGAGGGGTATTCTTCCCCCTCCTCCTTCTCCTCCCCTCCCCCTGCTACCATGGAGCAGGGATGTGGAGTTCTATGCAACACTGCCCAGCCGGGGCAGCTGTACAGTCTGGCCAGGCTTCAGCAGGTGCAGCTCAGGTGCAGCTCAGCAAATACAGCTCAGCCTGCTGTGCGTGGCTGGCAGCTAGCCAGGAAGCAAGATAGCTGGACTGGCTCAGAGGCATCGGTGGACCTGGAGCCCAGCAGCCACCTGCCACAGGGTGCCTCTGAACTGGCCCAGCTAGCCTGCTGCCCAGTCAGCCACTGGCCATGCGCACCAGGCCAGGCTGTGCTCACTGACTGGGCTCAGCATCCCTGTTACTGAGCTGAACCTGCCAGGGGTGGCCCTTCCCCCATGGCCCGACTTGGCCAGACCATGCAGCTGTCTTGGTTGGGGCTGAGAGTCTGGGCCACAGGGGCAAGGCCACACCTAGCATCTGCAGTTCAGTTATAGCCACTTCCCATGCCTTGGCTGGGCCAGGCCAGGAAGCATCTCAAAGACCCCCGCTCCTTCCCACCCTGTGATGGTGGGGCATGTGGGGAGGTGGAGGAGGAGGAGGAGGGAGAAGAGTACCCCCCAGCACTGAATAGAGCTCCCCCCCACCCCATAAGAGGGGGAGCAGAAGGAAGAATCTCCCTCTGGGGTTCA
>NW_005842159.1:1233457-1277617 GCF_000455745.1 Alligator sinensis | reverse complement strand
CAGCCCCACATAGAGTCACCCTCTGCACTCCACGGCAGCAGCAAAGGGGAGGAGTCCCCCTCCCCACCCTGAGGGGAGGAGGAGGAGGGGGAAGAGTCCCCCCCAGCCCAGAATAGAGCCCCATCAGGGCCCCACTAAGGTGAAGACAGCAGGGAGAAGGGTTAATTCCTCCCTCTGTCCCTTCTGCTCTGCAGCCGGGGTCTACCAGTCCCAGGGGCCACCGCCACATTTCCCCTCCTCACCCCACCCCTGCACCCTGGCAGACAGGTAGATCCCAGTTGTGGTGGGGGAGGAGGGGAAGGAGGAAAGATTTAATCCCCTCCCTGCCCACTTTGCCTTAACAAGGCCAGGCCAGCCAGTGTCTCACTATGGCCTGTCCCTGCTTGGGCTAGAGAGAAAAGGGGTGGGGCCAGTCCTTCTCTGGAGCAGAGAGCACAGCGTAGCCTAGAGAGCATTCTGGGATGCTGGAGGACTCTAGTTTAACTTAAACCAGGAAGGGATCTGAGACAGACATTGCATAAACTGGTTTAAGCCAAATCAGTTAAGTCTGATACTACAGTAGGAGCCCAAATGCTCCTACTGCTCTTATTGAAAAGATCATTAGCCAGAGTTTGAACAGCAACTCATTTCAGTAGTGATTCTCCCAGAAGGTTGCAGAATTAATGTAATCAACGTATTTAAATTTGTGTAATGGATGCATCAGAGCAAGCAGTGTCCACAAAAAACCAGCAAAATTCCTGTGGCCTGTTTATTGAAAGTTTTCTATATGCGTGAGAGAAGCAATACATTTTTACAGTTTATAATGAAATTTATAATTACATTTGTGTTATGGATAGAGATAACAGGCCTGAAACTATTGACTAAGTTTAAATCTAAACTCACAGCTGAAGTCTGTATCTCATAGAAGAGCCAAACCTAATCTTTCCTTTCTCTTTCCATTTTGGTGCAAAGCTAGTAGACTGTGAATGGTAGTGCAATATATGGTGCACTGTAATGGAAGAAGAAACTATTATAAATGCACTTTTTCTATTACTCTCCTTTCTTGGAAAGATCATAAATATTGAAAATGAATCTGCTACTAGTCATTACATTTGAAAATTATTTTGTTGCTTTGATACCTGAGTTTTTCTAGGAGAAACACAAGGTTTTTAATTTTTTTCTATTAAAAAAGCTCAGTTTCTACTTTCCTTTATACTAGTAGGAACTATGCTTGTTCTTCAAGGCAAGAATTTAGCTAACTGTCCACAGGAAAATAGAATCCATCATTTGGTAAGGAACATCATTGGAAAGTCATGTATAGAAAACGTCTGCAATTAGCAGAGTGTAATGGGGAACAGCCATTGAATTTATTGGTTAATTGATGGACCATGTCGTTTCATGTCATGTCATGTCCTGGGACAATGTCTTGTCTACGATAAAAGGGAATTTTGGTAAGTTTTAAATCACATGCAGTCAAATATTTTGCATCAGAAAAAAAAAAAAAGAAAGAAAAGAAACAGAGGCTTTGCTTCTTTCTACAACAAGCTTCTTCCAAAAGAAAAAAAAGTGGGGAGTGGGGAAATATATATGATGCCAAACTATGAATCAATTAGTACTGGCCATGCCACTGAGATTAATTAAAAAACTCTTATCACCAGATTATACTGCTTGTTTGTACCATCCTCATTTCATTAGTACTAATTGGAAATAATTACCATAGATAAAAAGTTTTAATTAATTCACACATCAAGCTCTCTTGCCATGATTCCATAGAGTTGTGTTTAGCCAAAACAACACCCATGCTATGACTTCTGAACTTGCTTTAAATATTTTTTACAACCTTCCATCCCTTCTCTTCTTATTGTGAGTCCTTATAATTCAAAAAGCCTCGTCCTCACTTCCCCTTCAGAATCAATAGATGGGGAAGATGTAACGTAGTTCTGATGTATATTATCCTTTCCAGTACTTAGTAAGTACACTGGACCAAATTTTACTCTTTCAATAGATAGGCAGTTTCACTGACTTCTCCTACTGTAAGTTTATATAGCAGCTTCAGCTGAACTATAAAAGAGAATGTACCCTGAATCAGCCACTGAATTAGTGTTTTTTGATCCTATGCTCTTATACCCTCTGCTAGCACAGCATTGTTCTTTATCTCTATTTAGAGGCTAGCCCACTTCAGCTTCAAAAGGACAAGTCATTCTTGGGAGCTACTTCTGTAGGCATAAAAATGATTGAGGAACATGACAGATCCCTTGGACAGAATTGTACAAAGTTGGTAACTTTCTCACAGCTATAATACAAAAGTTTCCTCACCCTGGAAATTCCAGATCAGCAGGATAAATGTAAAATACCAGGGATGGGCGAAACATGGCCTGCAGGCCAGATTCAGCCCACCAACTGACTAGATTTGGCCCACAGCTGCCCCTGCAATGCTCCACATGGGGTTGAGCCCTACCCACTCCCGCTAGGACAACCCACACAATGCTTCTGCCCATGCCCACCGGCCAGAGCTCTGACTATCCCACACAGCTTCTGGCAGGGCTGTTCCCAATGCTGCTCTACTCCTCTCACCTCCAGTGGGAGCCACCTGGCTGAAACTTCCCCCCTGCCTGCCCACCCAGAGTGGCACAGCAGGGGCAAAAAGCAAGAGGGGAGCCACCACTGGAGGCAAGGGGAACTGAGAAATGCCCAGCCAACTGCAGCTGCATCAGGAACAGCCCCACCGGAAACTAAGTGCATAGATTCATAGATGTTAGGGTCGGAAGGGACCTCAATAGATCATCGAGTCCGACCCCCTGCATTGGCAGGACCTGGCTCAGCAGGGCTGTTCTGCTCTCCATGCTCCAGCTGCAGCTCCTGCCCCTGCCCCTGCCCCTGCTGCACCATTCTGAGCTGGGGGGGGCAGCTTCAGCCAGGTGGCTGTTGCCTCAGCATGCAGGGCTCCAGCTCCCAGCTACCTTCCACCCACTTCGCACACCCAATGCAACAAGCAGCCACATGTGGGTGAGCAGAGTGGATGGAAGGTGGCTGCAAGCTGGAACCAGAGCCCCGCACACTGGGGGAGGAGCCCCACTGCTGAAGCCTCCCCCACCATGTGCCCACCTGCCCAGATCAGTGCAGCAGGTGCAGGAGCAGGAGGAGAAGCCACCTCTGGAGGTGAGGGGAGCAGAACAGCCCCTCCAGCCCAGGCCCTGGCCAGCACAAGCAGCTTCTAATGGGGCAGTTCCCAGTGAAGCTACAGCTGGCATGGTGCTCCTCTTCTCCCTTCACCTCCAGCACTGGCTCCTTCTCTTCCTCCTACCCCTGCAGAGGAGGAAGTTTCAGCCAGGGAGCTCCTGAAGGAGGCAAGGGGAGCAGAGCAGCACATGGCTGGCTGCAGCCACACTGGGAACAGCTCGGTCAAAAACTGCACACCAGGATCTGGGGCAAGGGCTTTGCCAGTAGCACAGTTGGGAGCGTGGTACAGGCTGCCCTGGGTGGGGCTTATCCCCATGTAGAGTGCCATAGGGGCAGCTGCAGACCACACCACTTGGCCAAGCTCTACTGCACCCCTCCCCCCACATCCCCTGCTCTCCCACCTCACCCTTGGCTGGCTCCTGGGACCTAGTACCCAGACAACCCTTCCCCTCACATGAACCCCCCCACACACCCCATATAGCCTCATACACACACCCCACAGCCCCCCACAGTGCAGAGATGTAAAGGGAGTGGATCATAGCACTGAACTGTCACCGCCCCATGACCCAGCCCCATGGTCATAACCTCACCTGCTCATTCTACTCCTGGACACTGTTTCCTGCCCACCAAAAGCCCCATAGGGAGCTTTGGTGAGGTGTTGCATGGGAGGAGGGGGTGCTGACTCATCCCTCAACAGTTCACTAAAGCTCCCTATTTGGGCCTTGGGCCCAAGTAATTGTCCACACCTGTAATATATCATGTATAGATATATAATTTTAAGTCCAATACTGCCCCTGATACATGAACTTGAGGTGCAATTCTGGGCAATTCACTGCATGAGGCTAGGATTTTCAGACTTAGTTTTTTAGCTCAAAACTTTAGTAACTTACTTTGCAATTGCCTTACTTTTGGATTGCCTTTGAAAGGAAAAGTGGGAGAGATCTAAGGCAGTGGTGTCCAACCTTTATGCCCCACGGGCCAGATGGGCAGTGCCTGATGTATCTAGGCCACAATGTGATCAATTTGTTCATGTGGGAATGGGACATGACCTGGTCCTTACCCAGAGACACAGAAGGAGGGAGCATGTAGCCAATCAGAGCTGGTATTTCAGAATATTATTCTACACTTTTGCTTTTTGTAGCACATGTTCACTGTGGACTCTATCTCTTCCTACCAAGTAGAACTTGGAGACAAAGCACATTTAATCCACAGCTGTTTCAGATTCAAGTCCTATCCATTTAGTCCTCTTGTGTGAAAGGTAACATCTGAGTCCAAATGAGAAAAGTTAACAGAAAAGCAAAATGCAATATAATCTGCTTTTGTCTGATTAAAAGCCTATCATGGGCATACAGTGTACCCTGCTTCCCACATACATGCCTTTCTAGCCATAAATTTTTATATTAATGCAGTCCGGTAATTATAATCACAATGATAAATGAGAGTATTTCCCCTGTTTATCTGCCCAGTAATTACTAACATTATTTACACTGGGAATGTTTTTAAAGCCATGCCTCCAGCCAGGTCCTTTTCATCCTATTAAATTTTCAATGGCTATGAAAAAAATTCTCTCTCTCTCTATCAGAACAACATCCTCTTATTGTTTAATCTGGTCACAAGCATCTCTATTACATTTCATAGTTATGTCCCCAAGCATTGTACATCCTGCTATGCACACCCGGCATGGCAGGATACATGATGTTTGGAATGAGGCATAAAATTCCTTCAATACCTATCACACCTCTGCAGAGCTGACCCTTGCATGATCCTGCTGTGCCCACCTGGTCTTGAGGAGGCATTTCCTAGCCACCTTGGAGCATGCGCCTAGGCTTGGCCAGGGTTTTTCTTCATATTCTCTATTCTCCATGTTCCATATTCTCTGTTGAATACCTTTGTGGCTAGTTTGCCACCTTATGTCACCACAGATTGGCTGAACATCTAGCACTATTTATGGGGCAATTAATACAATTGCATAATTGTAATGTGTCCCAGGGCCTTAGTCTCATACTGAATAATTTGAATTTTGGACCACATCAGTTTCAAACCTAGCTCTGTAATTTCAAGGCTGGCATGTGTAAACCTTCTTTGATAATTCTACAAGCTGCCAAGCTAAAACTGTCATTGCAGTTGTCAAATGTTTCATATAACTTGAATCTCATCAACCTGCTGCCATAGGATACCAGATAGCTGGAAACTAGAACAAAGCTCAGTTTTGTATATAAAAAGAGAATATTCACAAAAGGAAAAGTTAATTCTCACATAGCTTTATATGAGAGTCCTGTTTCCCCATAGTCTTAGCTTTTGTATCAAGAACAAAAACACTGTCAAAGAAGAAAGCTATCGCTGGCGAATGATTTGATTCTGATTTGTTTCTTCCTCATCTGGTGTCACCAGGGTACAGCTCAACAAAACATCATCTCCTGAAGAACAGCATGGTTCTGTTATTGGCTTCCAATGTGAGAAAATCTTAGGCACCAACACACATTCACTAGTTGTATGGTATTCTGAATTACTAAAATCCCTCCTTACTGTGCAAAGTTTTTTCAACGGCCTTGCTTCCTTCAAGTCTTGTCTGGAAAACTTCCATCTAACAACACTGTATATAGGTAAATCATGTTGAAAAAGGAGGCAGCAAGTTAAGTTAACTAAGGCTTTTCATTGAAGGCTGGCTCATGAAAAAGAATTTCTATAGGGAATAGAATATTTACATAAAGACAGAGTATACGTGATGTAGAATTTTATTTTTTTTAAGGTTCATGTGATTCCATGAAAAAATCATTTGATGGAAACTTTAAAAACACTCAGCATTGGCCTAACTTTGTTTTCACTGAACCCAGTGAAATTTTTATATTTCAAACCTTACATATGGGTTTGGATTTTCTTTACTATTAATTCATATAACTTTTTTAATTTTGTAAAAAGTGTTGCAGGAAGGCTAATGACCTGCATGCTCAAATGAATTAATAGCACCTGTGTGTGCATTTGCTGGGAAATAATTACAGAGGTTGAAAGATTCTTTAGCGAACCTACTGCTTTGATCCCATTCACTTTATAAAGAGAATTACATTTATTTACTAAGATAATTATCCTGGAAGGAATTATGAGCCAGAGCAATATCAATATTTGCATACATTCATTGGAAAAATTGTGGAGAACAAATTTTGCATCTAACCGAAGATAGATAAGTATTCCCAAACCTGATATTTTATCACATTATGCACACAGTATGCAACAGGGAAATGAAGTAGCCAAGTGTAAGGGTAAGAATTAACAGAAATCACATAAAATGCTCTTTTCCAAAATACACAATAATATTTTCTTTAATGTAAACCTTAAAAAACCTGGAAAAATGGTGTCAAAGTTCAAGTTAGCCATAGTTTTGTGTCATACAAAAAATTATTTAATGGTGCATACTTCCAACATAATCTTAACCCCACCCCTCCCCGCCCATCAAAGAAATAATAGAAAATAATAGCAATGTATTAGTAAAGAGAAAACAGACCTCCAGAACATTTGAATGGATGGTGAGCATGTTCAACCCCCTTCCCCCTCTCCACCTCCCCCAAATTCCCCATCACCACCACCAGACTTTACAGCATAACTGTTTGGAGTCAAAGATGTAGTGACCTACTTGACAAAGTTTCAAACTGGTGAACAACATATCTGTAACTTCACATGAGAAAAGGTTCTCCCGTAAGTTCATATTTGCATTGTTTTACCTTGATAACTTTAAAAAAACGCCCTGCTCCTGCATCCATCCTAAACCTTCTATTTTGATATTGCCTTGAGATGCTCTTGCTTTCAGAAATAACAAGGAAGAGTGAGAAATTATTAAAGGAAATTTATTGAGAATGACTGGCTGCTCCAGGGTACCACAGTAGGAGGCTCAGTCCTCAGAACAATTTTATATAGCACACTGAGGCTGTTTAGACTTGCAGCTTAAAACTTTCTCCTGATTCACCTGAAGCTTTGACGTAGCTTCAAAGGACCTTCTCAAAGCGTCATTGAAGAAGCAGAAGTATTTTTAAATGACACAGCTGATTTCTAAACTGAATTTAAGTATTGTCGAATAAATTATTACTGACTCTAACACTTTGGTTGTAAATTTTCCAACATCTAATTTGGTCCCAATAAATTTCCTCAAGTCCCTCCAGAGGGCTTTAACGAGAAGACTGTTATATAGTAGAAACAAGGTGGTTGGCGTGTTTGTCTGGGAGTGGGGTTTGGGGGTGGTGGAGGGTTGTTTTGTTTTTTTCCATGTGTGAGTTACTTTGCCTGGATTTTTACAATGCATTTTCAGATGAGCATTTTTTTTTTTTAGAAAAAGTACACTGAGGTGTTTCTAGTTCATGCATCCACTTAGAGCTGAACACACATTCTTCTGTCTATTCAATTAATTGTGGTTCACCAAATAAGTCTAATGTAAGCAAACCCAGTTTAAGTGGCCTGCCTTAAATTAAATTACTTGGTGTATCAAACAATTATCTGCATTCAAGAAAAAGGTACGTGTATGGACCTTTTCAAATTTCAGTACCATTCCTTCTGGGCCAGGTATAAGTCCAAAAAATTTATTGAAAATTAAACTAACTTGTTTCAGAGTATGAAGATGCTATCATTATAAATATTAACATCAGGAAAACTTGGATCAGGAAGAGGTATCCATTAACAACAAGAAAATCTCCATTTTCAATTAAGTGTATTACGATGATGCCGTTAAGTCGGCACAATAATGCAGTTAAAGAGTTTAAATGGACTTTTTAGGTCTTTGGTGATCACTGTAGGAAACTCCCAAAGCTCATCCACTTGTCTACATGGCCAAATTTGCTGAGACAACTTGGCTTACTCTTTTGCACCGAAAGTGGAGAGACTTTTTTTTTTTCATTCAGATTGAATCCAAAATGAAAACCATATAGTATATTAGTAAGGTCTGTGTTTGGATGAATAGACCACATTCTAGACCTTATACTAACTAAACTAAACTCCATTAAATTCCCTGAAGTCATGCTGAAGAAAAACTACTGAGATTAGAATCATGGACTTGCACATTTCACTTCTGAGTGGTCTGCACTGAAAAAATTCAGACCCACAAATACTGGAAAAGGAACCAATTTCATAACTAGATCTGAATGACTTATCTATGGGTAGATTTGCATCCATGCTGGTTGGTTGGAAAGTTTCCATTAGAGTAATTGACCTATATAAAATGCACTTTTGCTAAAACAAAATCTCCAGAAAATAATTTTTTATTCTGTCAAAAAAAAAATCTGTCAGGAAAACTGAAATCACGATATCTTGGGTCCTAGCCTTTAAATCTCTTATCAATGTTATTATTTCCCTAGTGCGCAGAAAGTGGATAGAAAAATAATGTATTTTGGTTCATTTGAAATAGAAATTTTGAGGATTTCTGTTCTACAAAGAAATTGAGGTTTTACATTCCACCCCAAATCAAGATGAACCTTTCTTCCCTCCCATTCTTCTGGACGTTCAGGTTTCCACATGACAAAATTTCCATTTTCTAGGCAGCTCCAACTTGCACCTATAATTTCAAATCAGCCTACTGATTTCAGTTGATACCACTCATTTCTGGAGCATTTTTTCCCTCATGTGGCCAATTCCTTAAAAAGCCACAAAAAAAAAGGTTGGGGGGGGTCAAAATCTCAAAATTTGGTTTCTGGTCAGTCAAAATATTTCATTCTGATTTTAGCTTTTTAAAATATTAAAATATCAATTTTGAAATCAATTAAAAGTTATTTTCAGAACAAGAACATCTAAACATAACATTTCCAATAACAGCAACATGAAAAAAAAATCTTATCTTAAAATAACTTCCTTTCATTGTTTTTTTTCAATAATTGCATTGAAATCAACAGATTTCCCAACAGTAATATGTTCCATCAAATAATTTTCAATGAGTTCTCTAATAGATGGGATACAATAGCAAAGGCTTCTTGCTTTATTTGAAATAACTTGAATAGTGCATGGCAGATCTGAATATGATAGGAAAGGCTTGCTGTTCTTGTTTCAACGGTTACTTGAATAGGTCTGTTTCTTGAGTAGGTGTTCTTGCTGTATTTTAAGACACAATTTATGGAATGCTACTAGAAAGTTTTCCTTGATAAAGATTGTGCCCTACTCCCACTTTCCACTATCTTAATAGCACTTGGATCAGTGCTTAATTTACTACATAATGTTTCAGAAACTTTGTTTGTATTTTCTTTCACATATTTTATTCTTTCTTTGTTTGTCTGTTTTATTCTTGTGTCTCTAGGAAAGTAAACAAAAACTCGTGTTTGATTTCCAGTGTTTTGCGTTGTTTCAAAAAAAAAAAAATCTTTGTTTTTCATGGGACCATCCATATTAATTACATTCCAGTTTGTTTTGAAAACCTAACATTGGTTCACTATCCACCCATTTCAATTTTGCCCTTGCTTTATTTATTTTTTTTAATAATATGGCAAGAAAAAAAACTTTCTTTGATGAGCTGAATCATGACTATTTTTCATTATGTTAACATTTCTTTGGAGAGGAAGGGTCACTGAGGAGTCTAATTATAGAAGCTCTAATGTAAAAGTAAGTGGAAAATGAATCGTATGTTCTTCTTGGGGTTTCAAATGTCATGTAAAATTCTCTTTATATTAATGCTAGTTGCTCTTTTGTTGGTGTTTTTTAAAGCTATTGCATTTTGTTATCTAAGCCTTGGCAGTAAAATTTTAAAACTAAAAGAGCTTTAGTTGTTAGGTTTTTTTGCTTCTTTTTTAAACATTTCTCTCTCTTCCTAGCTTGTCTATTTCAGTCTAGTTAATTCCAGCATGTCTCCAGTTTTCCTGCAGAGACAGTTTTCATTCGCCCTCACTGATTTATGATGAAGCTCTTGGTTTACAATTGCCTTAACCTTTTACCAGTCTTTTCCTCAAACTGCTGTAAAAAAGGCTTGCTTCTAAGATCTCTATGAAATTGTGTGACACACACCTCTATGGGTCTGTGTGGGACATCAATCAGAAGAGAATTTGGTTCCAGTGCATTTAAATGCTAAATGCATTTAAATGCCAAAAATCAGGCTCCAAACAAGACCCCTGGGCTGGGGGACTGAACACTGTTACCCTCTTCAGTCAAAGGCAGACCAGCAGGAATACTGAAAGACACAAGAGAAGGAGCCTTTCTCATTTCCTAATGCCCCTTCTCTATGAAGTCATTTTATGGACTTTTCTCAGACATTGAATCTGGTCCTCTGGCATCCACACTTTGACCTGTAGCTCTTGACCCAATGTCTACTACAGTCAATAGATTTTGGAGCAAGCCTTTAAATAAGCAATTCATCCACCATCGCTGTAAAATCAAGTTTTATTTTGGAAACTCAATCAGCTTCAATTAATGGGAATCTAAACAATACTATCTCCCCAAATTGTTGTTGAATTACTACTTTGAATGGAGTTCTATTACAAAAGACTGCTTTTACTTCTCTTCCTTGTACATAAATAGATGTCTGTTCTACAGCTTGTCATGTGAAACAAAATATATTGATTTTCCCCCTTTCTAACTGCGCACAGCACTGATCAATGCAATCTAAATAAAATAAAACCAGACCTCTTGACCTTTCTTCTTCCAGTAATGCAACAGTATTATAAGCAAATTATAAATCAGTGGGAATCAAAGCATGGGGTTTTTTTTTATATTTGTTGCATTTAAAATAACCATAAAATAAATTATCTACAGCAAAAGTAGAATTTTATGCTAATTTTAAATCAGAAGAAATATGCAAATTGGCATCTTTGCATTTTCTATAAAACATGGTGCTGCCCCCACTTTGCAAAGAGAATGCTAGAATTTGATAACATTTTAGAAAGTAGGGGCCTAGCAGGCTTTCAGGTGTTCTGAAAATTTGTAGCACAAACTTCAAAGCCTTTTGGCCTGCTTCCCTGACTTTATGGACAAGGAGGTTGGCAAGCTGGCTCTGAAGGAGGTGACTGAATTCCATGACTACTGAAGTACAGTGAAGGCATATAACTCAATTTAGAGATTATGGTGGTAGGCACTTTAGAAATACCATAGATGATGATTTCCTAAAGATGCCTGGCTCTAGAGGGTAGCTGCGCCCTAGGCTTGGGAGGCCTGGATCATAATGAAATGAGAATGCCGGCTGGCTTTCAAAGGCCAGGCAGCTGAAGTAGAAGGCAACTATGCTCCCAGGCTTGGAAGACCCAAAGCACAACATGATGCCAGGAAGCAAAATAAATTAAATTAGTTAGCCCACATAACCAGATTCAGTAAAAGATCTCAGGCTATGTGGTCTCAGGCTGTTGGAAAGTCAACCCTATTGATAAGCTAATCTAACTGAAGAAAAGCCAGTCAAGAAAGCAATGCACCATATTACAGCAAATTAACATGTTGCTGCGGATTTGAGCAGACTCGCACGTTGTAGGTTTGTATGAGTTTCTCATATGTCTCTTTTTTCTTTGCTTGTTTGCAGTCAGAGAGCTAACTTTGTTTGCTTATTAGTTATCTCACAGACTTTGGGCTGCAGACACAGCCAAAGCACTGCAGATGGTGTAACAAACCTAATAACACTGGCGCAATAATATATACCAGGACAGTCTTTGCCTGTCATTAACATTTGACTCCTGCAGCTTTCATGAACTTGACTTCCTATGGTACTTCAACATAGTAAATTAAAACTGAGAATGTAGTTCCTTTTTGTTGTTAATCCCACTAAGAAGTAGCCCTTACTTACATTTCCAGTAGGACTGAAATGTACTCAGTTATTATTGCTGGTGATTCTCAGCCCCAGCAGCTGTGTACTCTGGATTCTAGCAACACCCTGCAGCTGCCAGGACCAAGAGGGCCATAGCATGCCTCTCAGTGATTCTCGTCCCCCACCCCAGGGGTGCATGAGGCTAGAAGACCCCAGGGCTAGAAGATCATTGCAGGAGCAATATCCCTGCCTTGGGGCTTTCATGCACCCCTGGGGTGGGGAAATCACTGCAGTGGTGATCCTTCTGCCCCAGGGGTCCATGCAACCCCCAGGGCAGAAGGATCACTGTTGCAGCAATCCTCTTGCCCCAAGGATTTCACACAAGCCTGGGGTGGGGAGATGACCACAGCAGTGATCCTCCCACTCTGGGGGTTTCAAGCACTCCTAGGGCAGGCGGATCACCTTCATTGGGGTGCATGGGGCTCCCAGCAATGGGAGCTTGCTTCTTGTCACTGGAGTTGGGCTACCCCTGCACTGGCAGTAAGGCAAGATGGGGTCTAATGCACAATCCCACAATCGCATCGTCTGCCATGCACATGTGGCATCGCAGGAGGTGCACTTGTGTGGATTGCACATTAGCTCCCATTGTGCCTTTACCTGCATGTGTAGAGGGAGCCTATGTCACAGACTTGAATGGCAAATGCTGTACATGGTGTTTAAGAGTATGCCTTAATCTCATACTCTTACAAAAAATGAGATATTCTGAAGCCCTGCTGTGACATTACTGAACCTGTACACAACTTGCAGCCAGGAAGGTGGTGATCTCACAATATTGCATAGTTAAAATCATCACTTGAATTAATCATAACTGTAGGAGCTATTTACTTAGCATCATCTTTGGAGAATCAATGCAATGAACTTTGTAACTATGAACTGCTCTCACAAGAATCTGATAATATAAAGTGTGTGGGGAAGAGTTTCCCTTTGTGTCTTTGGCTCATTATTCCGAAAAGCTGATGAACAGATGGAGGTAAATCCTTCATTCATCCAGCAAAAAAAGGTCAACTTATGTTAGGACTGCTGGGAATTATTTTATAATAGTTTGGTAAGCATAGGAGAAGGCAGGTCCAGTACAGCTTTGGATACCTACCACACTGAAAATGCATCATAAGAGTGTAGGTTTTGCAGTTAACTTTCACTGTAGTAGCCTGCTACTGAATGAATATAAAACATAAGATGAGAAATTATGTATAATTTGATGGGAACACAAGATACTGTGCGAATTGGAATTGGAAGGTTTCATACAGATCTCCCTAAAAAAAAGTCCATTTCTGTATTGTCAAGAATAAAGGATATGTTCTGCTTAGTTAAAAAAAGGCAAAATGTTTAGTGCATCTCTTAGGGCCTAGCTGTGCCAGAAAAGTTGGCTGGTAAGTTTTTTAAAAGCACGGCGGATATTTTACAAACCCTTTGGTAAAAGCAGAGAGATTCAGACTTCACTGGAATGACTGACAGGACAGGGAGAACAATACTTACAGCAAGACTAAAGAACTGATCAAAACATTAAAATGTCTTGGTGTGTTTTGAGGATATTTGACAAACACATTTTTGCAGCCTAAGAATATGCAGAAGGCATAATTGTCAGAAAGCAACCATTTACTAAAGTGGTATAGTATGTGGGTGCAATGAACACAGCCACCACAAACACTACAGAACTACTGAACAGATGTGAATAGGAATCATTCAGGTATATCTTTTACAGGAAACATGCAATTAAAAGTTTTTTGTACTGAAGGGTATTATAAAGTAGAATCAGCAAAGAAGGGCAAGAATGAACTGAAGTGTGCTGCAACTGCAAAATGAGGAAATGCATCCAGAGATCCTCTCAGAAAGAAACAGAATTTTAAAAAAGAGATATCAAAGAGAAGCAGCTGTTCTCCATTTTGCTTCTCATCTTAATATGTAGGAAATTACTCATATCAGAGTTGGAATAATTGTGTTCACCATAAAAGGGTATGGAAAGCCATAAGGAAAAGGCAGTGTTCGTAGTGATACACACAGATTCCCAACCTGGACTCAACAGGTTCCTCATTTTGGGGATGCTTAGACTGATAGAGCTTATGACTACTGTATCTACATAGATTAAATTCTTCTCAATAAATTAAGAATTTTTTACTCCCTTTAAAGCTACAGCAGGGTTATACTTAGCTAATGATTCTATTTAGTGTAATGGGAGGTTGAACAGTGAATATTGCACCTTTCCAGGAGACTAAATTTTTCTCTCTCTCAGTTTCTGTGATCTGTTCTGATGGTCTGATCCCAGGGTTAATTGAACAAGTGAGCTTACTGGAAGCTCTAGGGGAATATTGTTTTACCAAGTGACTATTCTGTGAACTCTTGGGAGCTGGTTCATTATACTAGCTAGTAAATGTCCTCTCTGCCAGTCCACTCACTCTCCCTATGCCTTCCACTCACTCATTCATATTTTCCTCATTAGCCTCAAAAGGTAAATGTGCCTGGTGCATTATGAAGTTGACTAAGGAACTTGTTATTGATATTTTTTATTCAGTTTTTATGAAGAAGATGCTCTAGTGAAACTTAACAGTACAAAACCCTATGTAGACATAGTGGGTGCATCTACACGTGCACTTTACTGAAGAGTTGTGTGCCGGTATTAGGGCGCAGTAAATTAATTAACTCTGCCATAAGATAGAACTGCCAGGGAGAGTACTATCTTACAGTGCAGTTACTTAGTCTGCCAAAATGCATGTGTAGATGGTGACAGGGGCTGGCTGGGGCACAAGGGCGCTAAAGCGTGAGAGCTGCCAGCCACACAGCTCTGTACTTTAGCGCTCTCCTGCCCCAGTTAGCCCCTCCACTGCCCGATGCCACCACCCAGAGCCCAGGGCTGACCCCCCTGAGCCTGCTGCCACTTTGGGGATGCTCTGCCCTGGCTCAAACTACTGCTATCCCAGGTACACGTGCAAACACTGCACCCAGGAGCAGTTGACTCCAGCACAAACAGTTCCAGAATTTCTCACGTCATGCTAACTGCATGTGTAGATGCACCCAGTGTGTATTACTATATACCCTATAGACCAGGGGTTTTCAACCTTTTTTAAGGAGTGTACCTCTTCTGGGTACATTTGTTGAGGAGCGGGGGGAGGGGGGTGGTAGCCGGACATGGAGCAGGGGTGGGGGGATGGCAGTGGCCAGACCTGGAGTGGGGTGGAGAGGCTTGCACATGGCAGTGGTGGCACAGGGTGGAGGATGGCAGCAGCAGCCACCGTGTGAGAGTTTCCCCTTGCCCCCCACACTGAGTCCAGCGCACTGGGCAGTTCCTGTGCAGCCCACGGAGAAGAGCCACTACCCGCACCCCCCGGCCCTGCTCCTGGGCGGTGGTGGCACAGGGTGGTGTGTGGCAGCACTCCATCCCCACCCACCTGTGAGTACCCCCTAGCCCCTTTCCAAGTACCCCCAGGGGTACATCTACCCTAGGTTGAGAACCCTTGCTATAGATAGTCTGAGCCACTGAGATTGATTTATTTTTAAGACTATATGTTGGATCTGTATTAGACCAGAAGAAAATGTTCATTGTTGTCACGGTAGCATCTGCAAAATTTTGCCCACTGGAGTTGTTTTGGTTCATTGACAGCTTAGCTTAACCTAGCTGCTTCTACTGTATTACAGATTTCTTCTTGTGATGAATATGCCTGTCATAGTAAGGATGATGGGCCTACATACAGAAAAATGAACCCCCCAAAATGATTTTTTTTTTAGAAGGGAAAAAAAAAAAGACATTACTCTGATGAAGCTAAAGCCTGACTTTTTACTGATATCTGCTTATCATAAATCCTACTCACAACTAAACTGGTGAGTATTAGAATATAAGAAGCTATGAGAAGAACTCTACAGGGGAAAACTGCAATTTTTAAAAAACATTTCTAACTTTTCCAAATTTGCTTCATTTATTTTCAGAGCAAATACCAATATATCAAAATTCTCCCTGAAGGAAATTTTTAAAGATGTTTTGGGTCAATCAAAATATTTTATTTCTAAATCTATCTACCTACCTACCTACCTATCAGTATGGCAGCTCCAGTGGCCAGTGTTCCCTCTAAGCAGCATGGCTGCTCAGGCAGGCCTGGCATCACAGCATGAGTGCACCTTGTGGGAGCCGAGGGTGGTCTAAGGCTATGGCCAGTAGCCCGGACCATCAGGTGGGGTTTTTCCATGACAGGGTAGAGTTAGGCACGGAAGCGTATCGGTTGTACAAAGAAAGCTTTACTTACACTGCCGATGGTCACAGTGCAGGAAGGAAACTTGCTTGAGTTACAGTTGCACACAAACAAACAAACGTGAGATCTCTTCTCGCATCGAACCGAGATGAGTCGTCAATGTACGACTCCGCACGCTCAACACGGGGGATACGTCAAATTTTCCACTATGACGGGGAGTGGCTAAGAGCTGATCAGGCCCCTATATCCTCCTCCAAGACACACGCGGAGTTTGCTAGGCTCCACAGCGCGCTTAGAGTTCCCCACGAGATGGTTGTGGAGTCCTCCAACTTGGGCAGAAACTGCTCTAACCTTTTATACGGCTAGCAAACCAATCACTAGCCGCCAGGTAGGAATAATTTAGAATTGACCAATAGTGGGACACTAATTTGCATACGTGTGGCGGGAACTCTTTTGCACCCGGGATTTCTCTCTGCAGCTGAGAAATCCACCGTGCAAAGAAAGCTCCATGTGGCGGGAAAATTCCAATGTGCCGAGGCACTAAAAATCATTGGGTTATGACACACCTGTGTGGCCACACACATCACACAGCTTAGAGGGAATGCTGCCAGTGGCAATGTCATGTAACTAGTGTCAGGGGTTGGGTGACAATGGAGTGAACAAAAGCTGTTCACCTAGATCCCACCTGCAGTCTGGATGTTTAACACTCATGAAGTAGATGACTATCTCATACGCCTATGTGATGGATTGCAAATCTTAATATTTTTTGTTTTCTGAACAGTTTTAGTGAATATGTACTCTTATATCAGTATTCTTGCCTTCATTTTTTAACTTCAGACGGGGCATGTGTGTGTGCACACATGTATGAACATACATATATGTGCATGTGCACGCATGCACACACTGTATAATCAAAATTCTAAACATTCAAAAAAGTTGTTCCAAAATAAGATATTCAAACATTTCATTCTGAAAACACAGAAGCAGAAAGTTTCTAACAATCAAAGGTTCTTCCAGACAAAATTATAGAACAATCACCAGGATCACCAGCTATCCAAGTGGTTCTCAACCTTTTTAGGCTCAAGGCACACCCTTTCATTATTTGGGTTTTTTTTTTACTATGGAAAAATAACATAGCAATTTTTGTTCTGCAAAGAACTCCAGGAGACCACAACGGTCAAAATGTTTTGGAGATTATGGATTCCTATTTGAAATCTCTGGGTTTATCTTGTGAAATATGTTTGCATGTCTAACAGTATTAATATAATGCAGGACCCTTAAAAGCATCTCATGGTTCCCTGGCACTCTGGCTGAGAATCACAGAACTCAGATATACCATTTTACTGAAAGCCAGCGGAAACACAGAACTCAACAACCATCATGTCTGTGTCAATCACTTGGTTTTTCTTTGTTTTCCAATCAGTCTTAATGAATATATACCTTCAGATCAGTAATCTTAACTTCATTTTTTACTTCAAAAGATGTGTGAGCATGCATACATATGTAGCAAAACCCCCAAGTTTGTTTTTTTTGTTTGGGGGTGTTATTTAAAAATACATTCCCTCCCCTTCCCCAACCATTTCTGACTTTCTCTCTGCCCTCTCTATCCCTTCTAAGTGATTATAAGTAGTACTAGGTGAGCTAAGCTAAATTCTTGTAATAAGCCCCCTTTTTTATATATTGTACATAGTGTTCTGTTTGTATTGATTTTTATATATCCTGGTATATATATTTTTATATATCCAGGATAATATCCATATATCCAGGATGTATAAAAAATACATATATTGATTTTTTATATATCCATGTATTGATTTTTACTGTTTTATATTGTATTCCTGTCATTTATGCATTGGTTTTTTTATTGTTTCATATTAATATTGTATGGTTTAGGCCTATGTCTGTAAAGTGATGTCAAGCACATTCCTATCTTGTTCCCATCTTTTCCCCATGCCCTGTTGTATAAGTATGTTGCAATTCTGTAACCTCTCCCATGTAAATTGGTTTTCCTTGAATGCCTGAAACAAAAGAGTGAATGGATGAGTGAAACACAATGATAATAGGACCCCCTACTAAATCACCCCAATATCAAAACCAGTACCTGGACCAACAACCCAGCAATTGGAACCACCCTCAGCATTCAAGAAACAAAAGATGAGGCAACCCACCATTGTACCAAGATTGCACATGCTCAGTAAGAACACCTGGAGCCCTCTGGAGCATGGCTGACCTTGCCTGGACAGGCCCTCCCCAGAGGACATCATAGGTAGTCTGCCCCATAAAAAGGGGTAGTGAAGGAGTGCCATCTTCACCTGGACCAGATCTGTTCCATGTCACACTGCCTATCAACCCAGAGGCCCTGCTGACGACCCCTCTCTGGACCACACCTGCTGGAGAAAGACCCTGACTGGCCATCAAGGACCCCCTTCCAGCCTGGATAGTATCTGGATAGCCAGAGGTAGCTATCACCCCTACCCTCTCTTCAGTTAAGGACTTGGACTCTGTTTCTCTTCCCTACCTGGACTCCAACCCTTCCACTGAGTCTCTTTCTCCTGCTACCATTGTGTGTGTGTGTGGGAACCAAACTGTACAGTACAGTGTTCATTTAATAAAACTGTTATTTGGGCCCCTGAGTTGGGTTTTGCTTTACTACGGTTCAGCCCTGCTCCAATCTCTGCTCCTCGTCCCTCTAACTTCTGTCTCATTTCTCCCTCTCCTGCTTCTGCCTCAGCACCACCTCCAACACCTGTCCCATGCTCGTGTGGCTCCAGCCGTCCTGAGCTCCTCTTTGCCTGCAAAGCCGTTTCTTTGCCATTGTCTCATCCCCACTGCCTTTTCCCCTGATCTCTGCCACTGCTATTAGCTCATTCCCATCGCCTTTTCCCTGAATCTCTGCCACTGCTATTGCCTTATCCCCTGATCTCTGCCACTGCTATTGTCTCATTCCCACTGCCTTTTCCCCGGATCTCTGCCACTTCTATTGCCTTGTCCCCACTGCCTTCTCCCCTGATCTCCCAGCTTTCTGCCTCTGTCTCCTGGCTGTTTCCTCCTTGCCACTGGGCTTTTTCCCTTGCTTCCACCCCGGCACCAGGTGACCCCAACCCTGGGTCTACTTGACCTTAAGTAACCCCAAGGCTCAGTTCCTCAGTCAGCTTCTCTCTAGTCTACCAGTTCTAATCCTGGTTCTGGCAACTTTCACTCCTTACACTTTCTCTCTCACCTTAACCTTCCCCCAAGTACCCCAAACACACACATAAATACCATACCATCCAAGTTAGGAACTCACCTGTGTGTATATGAGCTGCACCAGTTGTGTGTGAACTGGTGAATATATATATATATATATATATATATGTCATTGTGTGCATGATATATGAATTAGTGATCCGTGTATGTGTACTGAGTGTGTGGGTATTGACAACTGATTTTTGTCTAATTTTCGGTGTGTATGAGCTTGAATTGGTAAGAGGTGTTTATGTGCCTAGGCTGGTAATTTTGGATGTGTATGTGCCCGAGTTGGTAGTGTGCATGTGCGTGTGCATGCCTGGTGGGGGTGTATGCACCTAATTGATTTGTGTGTGAGTATATGTGCAATTGTACACCACACCCTCCTGTCTAACAGCGCGATATTGAGATCCTGAGTGTTGGCCTGACCTCACAGGGCAACACATATGCCTACATACATGTGTTTCTAGAACCCACTGAGTGATCTTACAAAATGTTTCTGCTCGTCAGAAACCACAAAAGTTCCTGTCAGTGCTACACAATAGTGTTCAGCTCACAACAGGCAAGCAATCAAATCGATTTGATTTTAAGTCCTGGTTAAATGTCACAAAATTCATATTTAAAGGTCCAAAGTCAATGCAGATATAATATGAGTGCAGAAAATGTTATGATATTAGGAACATTTCTGCTACATAAAGACATTCCTAAGACCCATGCAAGACATGCAGGCAAAGGCATGATGAGATCTGATGCACAAGTCACACAATCATGCTTCCTGCTATGCCATATGTGCATGGCAGGAGGCATGATTGTGGGAAATCAAGCGTCAGATCCAAACATGTCTTATTACTGATGCAGGAAGAGGCCAATATCACAATCTTGGGCTCCCTGTGCACCAGCAAGTAACAAGCTCCTGTGGCCTGGAGTCCCATCAAGTTTCAGGGCTCCCAGCCACAGGGGTGCACCTGGCCACAAATACAATTAATGGTGTGATAAAGACTAGCCACAAAATTATTCCATGTTTTTTGTAAAGTAACTTTGTGATTTATTCCTTGTTTTATGACACTATTAATTGCTTTAAAATGTGGCCAGATTACAATTTAAGATGTGATGAATTGGCTAATCATGTCTTAAGTGTAATGTGGCAGGGGCCTAAGTTTATTGTACAAATTAGATCAAGGGTGTTAAATTTACCCCAGGCTGAATTCAGACAATTGGGACAGTGGCAGCTGCAGCAGGTCCAGGGGCAGTGGACTCCAGCCAACTTCAGAGGTTGGTAACCATGGAGTGAGTGAGAGCTGATCCTCAGATCCCACCAGCAGGCTGGATGTTTGACACCCCTGAAGTAAATAAATATCTCATATACCTATGTGAATGAATTGGAAATCTTAAAGTACTGGCCCATTTACAAAAGGAGAAAAATGTAACCATTAAGATAGCTCCAAACTCTACAGTTTCACTGCACGCTAACTTCTGTGGTGGAAATTGACTAGTTGATTCTAACGTATGTAAATTACTAAATGTTGTGTTTGCTTCTCTCCAAGTAAGTGCTAAAGACAAACCTTTTAAATAACAGCTTAAACTACTGACAAATACATTCATTAGCAATGGCATGGATATTCATCAACTTTGTCCAAGGTAATAAAAGTTAGCTGAAGGATTCAGAGCATGCTTTAGAAGTATACTTCCTCACCTCCTTCAGTACAGAAGATATAAGCTACTAAAAATATGCCTGCTACCAATAACATCCCTGTTACTTAGACATTATTTTAAGACTGGTAGATTTAATACAACTATGAATTAGTTCCCAGCTTTTGGCATCCAATATAAATTGTTAGATAGAGACTCCAGGGACTCTAAGACAAACTACCGTTAGAAGCTTTTAGGATTATTTGCACATTTTGAAATTTGCTTTTACCTTCCAACTGTATTTGAGTGAAAAAGGCTGAGTAAGACTAATTAAAGAGAAAAGCTCTTGGATGTGTGTTCGTTTCATTTTGAAGTTTCACTGCAGAGTGAGATACTTCCTAATATGTATCATTCATATTATGATGCCCTTTTGGTTTTGAAATGCTGACTGCTAATTTACTTAGGCTGATAAGAGATTGTGTCTCCATTAAGGAGTAATGCTGCAGCTAAATAGTTACTGTGGTGGGCTGATAAATCTTTAATACCTTGACTCCCCTTGTTAGAAGTCAGATGGTACCATAAAAGTATTATGCATCCAAATATAATATGCAAGCTGGATTTGCAAGGGAGAACACCCAGTACAACTTATAATAAGATTGTGTGGCATTTCAGGGGGCAGGGGTATAAGGATTTAGCTGGGATGTTGGCAGCCAGGCCTGCAGGTAGGCCACTAGGAGCAGATAAGCAAGGTGGGAGTGCAGATTACCAGGGTATCAGACCAAGGTATATGTCAGGGGGGGCTGAGAACATGGGGACCAAGTTCTAGGAGGATTGAAAGGTGAAATCCAAAAGGCATAATCTGAGAAGTGAGCCAAGAACAGAAACCAGGGGTCAGAGAGCAGGTGTCTAATTCCAGGGGAGATCCAAGGTCAAGAGTTAGGAAAAGCCAAAGCTGAGTCAGAAGCCAAGAGATGAGAAGGAGCCATAAACATGAGGATTGCCAGAATGGACTGAAATGCCTCAAGGCATGCCTGCATCTTGAGGCTGCAGGTGTGCTTAAAAGGGGTGAGCCACATTTTCAGCAGCAAATCTGGTTGCTTGCCTCTACTGAAAACTAGGGCAATATCATTACCCATGGATAACGGGAGGTGTGAAGGCTCAAGGGTTTGGCCCAGCTAGGCATAATTGATCAGAAGCCCTGATGGAAGTGGAGGTTTGGAGAGGGATATCTTTGTGGATTCTGGATTGGAGGGATTTAGTATGGACTAAAAAATGAATTTGTGGTTAAGTCACAGAAAGATATTTGTTTCTCTGTAACCTTGTTCACTATCTCTGAGCATGTCTACATGAGATGTTTAATGCACAGAAGACTAAATTCTACTGTGCATTAGCGTGTCACAGCAAAAAACATGCTAATGCAGAGTAGAATTAGCCTACCGCACATTAAGCATCACAAAAAGACCATGCACCTTTGTTACTGCACAGTAGTGCCAGCTACTGTGCACTTATGTAGTACCTCATATTAGAGGTACTAAACTTTAATGCACAGTAGCAAATGTGCATTAATGCATGTGTAGATGCCTCCACTGCATTTATGTTACCTCTCTTTAAAAACTACAGACAATAACTCTTGAGATTCAAATACTAAATTCTATAGCACAGCTGTGCAACTGGTGGCATACAGGCTGCTTGCACCCTAAGGGGTCCTGCCCAGCTCCTGCCCTAGAAAAATGTTTTGTTAAAACTTCTGGATTTTTAAAGAATATATATATTCTTTGATTTTTTTTAAAGGAAAAGAGAATCGGACATAATAATAATTTATTCTCTTACAACTTCTCTTTCTATAACCCTGCATTAGCATTTCAAAACGAGTGCATATAATCACAGGATTCTAGGTGCTATGGGTTTCAACTTTACTTAATTTATCTGACTAACTTCCAAACATTAAGTCCAGAAAAAAATTTGTATCTATGTGATCTCTGTACCTAGGTTACAGCTTGGAAATAGCTAATTTGGTAGAGGTTCTATGGAATTTTAACATTTCTTTAATATCAATAGTTTTAATATGTGATACAGCCTGCCTGAATTATGTGATAATAAGGATATAAACTACATAAATTAAATCCAGTCAAGACTTCATAAAGTTTGGGCCATGCTGTGCCTAAATTTTTAAGCAAAATTCTCCAGTGATTTCAGCAGAAAGCCCTACTTAAAGACTGAAATGACCCTCCAAAGGCAATATTGCCTAAAATAACTTCAGCTCATTAACTGTAATATTATAAACACATAAAATTCAGAGCTCCTTAAAATTCAGTGACACAAATGGGACCCCATGTTAATAAAAGAGATGTTAAATTAATGTTTTGGAACTCTTGACATTAGAAAAATTACCAATTTATAAAGCATTGTTCTAGCTTATCCTGACACCAAGCAACTGTGGATCATAGACAATTAAAGTACATTAAACTACAGAAAGTTTCTAAGAGCCTATTCTGCCTCCCATATTCAAGGTGAAATAATCCCTTACTCAGCACATCAGTACAAGTGCTCATGAAATAATGTGTTAATCAACTGTAGTAAAGATGGCAGCATCAGGCCCTTAATCACCACAAAATGCATGATACAGAAAACAAACAAAAAACCCTACAAACAGAAAATAAATTGGCCTGGACTCCCCCTTTTTTTTAAATCCAAACCATCCATTTTTCTTTGGAGTCTTCTTTTATTATGTGTGTAATTCCTCTCCTGTGTCTGCAAGAGAATTTTCTAAATAAATAATTACAAATAAATACGCTCAAGATAGCATAAATCCACTAAGGTATACCTGCTGTAAAATACAGACAGGAGCTCCTTCAGAAACTTTGATGTCTTTTGAAGACATGCCTCTTATCATTTTTTACTGTCAGCTCCAGCACAGCTCTGTTATTAGGTTGTTTTTTTTAAAAACCTTTAAGACCTGCAAAAGTTTTCAGCTTATTTAAAGTGGAATTAAGAATAGTGCCACCAATGTATCTTTTCTTTACATGGTAAAGAATTTTACTTAAACTGTATCTTGTTTATAGGAAGAATATCTCTATTATGAAAGCATCTCTCATGAATCATAAAGGCTGTCATACAGGATTGATTGGTTTCTTCAGTGACTGAATTCACTCTTTCCCAATGAATAACAGCACTCTCATCAGTAACAATAAGGGCAGGACTGGTCCAGAGAAAAATAAATTGATGGTCAATTGACATAAAGCCTCCTAACTTCATTTGACAGTTTGAGCAAATGAATGACCCGAGTTTCTTCCTTGACTGTTTTAAAGTTTCCATGAATGGTATCAGTAATAAAGGATGTGTATGGTTTGTGTACAATTAAGATAATGATAGGCGTACTCTTATGTTTAATTGAATGTACTGCACTTTATACAAATGCATGCAAACACATGGCACAGAACCATCACTAGCTGTACTAGCTAATAATTATATCCTGCAACCAATTACAGTGCTGCCAGCACCTTCTCGAGATTCTCCTTTCCCCTTCAACCTTGCAAATACATATGGGTATATGCATATGCACACTTATGAGTAAGCATAAGGGGAGTGCCTATAAATAAAGTCTGTCTCACAGGCTGAGGAATGGCAGCAGTTCCAATCCTGCAAATACCAGTCTGGAGTTAGAGGGCTAGTTGCAGGAAGCAGAAGACTTTTTCAAAGATATCAAAAAGGCTGTCAGAGAGGGCACTCCTCAAAATTCACTTCAGAGTTTGCAGTCTCAGTTACAGAGTCCCACCTAGGGGAGGTGCTTGGGACCACCACAGCCTCATCTGGTCTCTAAGAATCCTCCATGCCCCACCCCAATGTGGCTTCTAGAGCAGGGGAATCCATGGCTCCTTCCTACTCTGAGATCCTGGCCTTTTGGTCTCCACCCTCCCTAGTCCTCTGTAGGCCTGACTCAAGGAGCAAGCACCATGCTCACTCTGTTCCTGAGAGAGTGAATTTACCGCTTTGTGGGGAGACCAAGTACAACCTGAGGTTCTCAGCAGCAAACAGACAGCTCCACTTCCATAAAGATATTGAGTGGGACAAAGGCCACTGTAACAAGCAAATACTTAGAAAAGGAAGGCTTCCCTTGGGATCCCTGAGAGAGATCTCATCCACTCCTGAGCTTAGGTCTCATTACCTCAAGGACTTATTATGTGGCTCCAACTGCCCCTTACACCACTCCCATGCCTCCCAGATGTCACCAGACACTATCAAGCTGCCTCTCTTTTCCCACAAGTGGGTACTTCACTCATCCTGACTACTCTTGAGGGTGGCCCTGGGTCCCTGACCCTAAGCCTACATCTCCTGAGGCACTGGGCCCCTGGCCCTGACTCTGTCCTTCTTTGGTTTGTAGCTCCCTGATCCTGTCACTCTCTGGCTGTGGCCTTCCCACTCTTCAGTCCCTTTCCCTTGGCCCTGGCCCCACTCCTAGGCCAGTTGAAATCTCTGGGCTCCCTGGCTCCAGCAGTTTCTGACTGTGACTCCTCTTTGACTTGATTTTTGGCCCCTCTTAGGCCCTGGCCCTGTTCCTAGTCCAGTTGAGACCTCTGGGTTTGGTGGCCCTGCTCACTCCTCCTGAGATACAAGTCCCTGCCCCTGCCTCCTGCCCCTTGTGGGCTATGGGTCCCTGATTCTCCTTGCTCTCATGACCATTCAGCTGTGGTACTGCTCTTCAGCCTTGACCCCTACCTTATGGACCCTGGCTCAGCTTCCAGGCCATTTGAGACCACCTTACCTCCCCTTGTTTCAAATCTTAACTCAGCGGTCTCCTTACCCCATCTTAGGTGTTGCTCAGCAGCTCCTCTCTGTGGTTCTCAACATTAGCCTGCCTCATTAACTCAGGCCCTGGGATTTTATGCTTCTATCCCAGCCCCCTTCTGATCAGGTGCTCTCTAATTGGCCCCTGACACATCTGCAGGCTGCTTCTCATGCATTCTCTTAAAGTAGCAGGAGCACCAAACCTCTTGCTACAGCCATCAAACCAAATCTATCCCTACTTTAAAGGGTTAAGCAATTCCTATGTCCCCAGTCTAGCCCACACAACCCAGAGTGCTCCCAAAGAATGCTCCACTATTCTTATCCCAGTTTTTTCCAGCTCTTGAACTCCCAGGCTCCTCTGCTGGGTCTTCTTTCTTAGACTCCCAGCCACAGCCAGACACCCTCCTTGTTCATGCTCCCTTTATACATGCTCATCTCCTTCAGCTGTCTCCAGCTTCCTGGGGTTTATACATAATTTCCACCTTAGTTAAAGTGTTAACAAAGCTATTCAAGTCTCTGAAGATGAATGTCTTCTGCCACTTAGGATATAGGGATAAAAGTTGTATTTTGGAAACACTCCCTTACTTAGAACACTACAAAAGTGGGAACTGGAAGATGGTCCCTCAGTTAGGGACGCTGGATAGAAAGACAAAGAGTCTGCTCAGGTTGCCTCCTGTTCCATAAATAAAGTTTATTGTTTAGTTCTTCTCATTCATATATATTACAGTGTATTGAACCCATCTTACCCAACATCTGTATTGATTCGGCACTAGTGGGGCTTTTTTGGTGCTTTAATAGGTGACTGAATCAGCTATTAAATAAAAGCGCCAAAAAGCCTGGCTGAAGTGCCCAATCTATACAGACACTACATAGCCAAATCAAAGTAAAACACTGCTTCTTCTGGTAAAGCAAATTTTGGTTTTTTGATTTTTAGGTTTTTTAACATCTGTAAGCAGCCATCAAGCAGACATCATCATTTCTTACCATTCTTCATAGCCAATACTATTTCTTTTCAAGTCTGCTCCAGATCACCCTGCCTCAGATAGTCATTTGAAAAAACCTGGATCTGCTTTTCTCTTATAGCTGTATACATATATTCTCTCAATGGACCCCAGGTTAATAGGTGAAACCTGCTCACCTTCCGTTTTTCAAAGAAATGCATCGTTTTTTGTGTTTGATGTGTGTTATTCATTCTTTTCCCTAAAGGGTTTGTTCCCTAACCTTGTTTATGAAAATCACATTTATTAATCAAAAAGATTTTGAAGAATTTGCTGCATCTCGGAAGTCCAAACATACAGAGCTCTGACATTAGTTGAATCAGGTGAGTTGTGTACAACTATCTACTTTCTGCACAACAAACCCCGCCAATTCATTCATTTAGATTTTCAGGTATTGAAAGATTTGTTTAAGTAGTCACAGGACTGTGGTACAAAAAAAAAGGGCCAGGATCAACAAGATGTTGCAATACTGTCCTTCTTTGGATTGCTACTTAATTTTAAAAGTTGATATTTGCTTTTCAGTCAAGCCAACAAACACCTTCAGAGAAATGGTGTGTCTGAGAATCCTTTAGTAAGGACACTGGTTTGGTACAGACACTGGTAGAGGTGCTTGAAAGGAAGAAGAGATGGTCCTGACATGTGGGAGAGAGGGGTATTAGATGGCAGGAATCTCTTTTGTGTGTCTCTGATAAAACAGTAGGGATACAAAATGAAAAGTAGGAAACATTTAACTATAAAGCCACAAACAGCAGGTGACAGGTATGGCATGAAATATTTTACAGGCTTTTTTTTTGCTTTTTTTTTTTAAGGTCACTGGAATAACTATGCCCCTTTAAAAGCTTACAAAGGTCACTTTAGGTAAGAATGTGTTTCCTTTACTACTTCTTACAGTAAAACAAGTTGGATACAGCGTCACCTTTCACTTTTGCATTTCTGGACTCTTTTTGATTCATGTCACCATGCTCACATTTTAAAATGTAGTATTTTTTACTGAATGTAGATTAACCTTGGGCATCAAGTCCAGGGTAAATCAATGTAACCCTGTTAGTATATGTCAAAAGCAATGATGGAAACATGAAAAAGGCTCAGTAATAATACAGTTCTATTTGAAAGGCAAAAGTTAGCACTGAGACAATCCACTGCAGGTATTTCTTTAAAAATATTTTATAATACATAGGAAAAACATCTAGAAAAACAGTTAGTAGTCTAGCAGAAAATTAAAGAATGTTTTTATTCATTATTCAGCTAATGGCTATGGATGCCAACTAAAAGAGCCATAACATCCCAAACTAGAAAATACAGTTTGCAAATCTGCTGCCAAATACTACTCTTCTAGTCAAGAGTAGATGATGTTTAATTAATATCTGAAATAATAAAATAAATTTTTAGATATAAGAGTGTCAAAATCCCAGGCAACCATCTGTAATACAAATGGCCAGATCCACACAGAATACTGGACTTGCCAAGAAAAGGAGATGTGGGTTCAGAATCCAAATGAATTACTTGAAAATAGGAAACCAGGTACGGACCAAATTTAAGTCATCCGAACCCCTAGTCTTCCTACATTCAGATTTTTGATGAAAAATTATTACCTTCTTGCTTGGGCATTAATGCCCACTTCCACAAGCTAAGGGCATGAAACAAATGCTTCAGTAACCTACCACTGGAATTGTTATAACTGGAAATTACAGTTCACAATTAGAGGCAGTCCTGGGACTTGCGACCCAATCGATTCCTGAAAACTGCGTCTTAAGTCAAAATGTTGTAACTCGGAACTAATTTTCTCATAAAAAACAATGTTATAAATGGGGGATTGGTTCCTGAACCAAGGCCCGATACCCTATTTTCACCAAAAATACCCCAGCATTTTGTACTCGATCAATTATAGATTAGTGATATAGCTACATTAATGTATTTATATTGTAAACAGCAATCATATTGATTTGGAAGGACTTCTTTGAGGTGACTTTGCTGGACTTTTTGAAGGGCTCTTGTTTGGACTTTTTGAAGGGTTCTTGGCTGGAGTCTTCTTGGGAGTCTTGGCTGCAGGCTTTTCTGGAGTCTTGGCTGCTTTCCTAAAAGAAAGTGTCCAAGGAAGTTTGAACAGATGTTTTTCAGGAAGATGGGTGACACAGTGAACTTGTTCGCCGGCGTGACATCACATCGGATCAAGTGTTGTAAACTTGAAACTGACGTCAGAAAGTTGAAGCAGGGTGTCAATTTATAAACATTATAAGTGCAAAATGTTGTAACTCAAAATGTTGTAAGTCAAGGACTGCCTGTATATATTATATACACACACTATATGTAAATATTTCTTCTTTAAAAAGAAAATGTCTTCCTTTCTCCCCTGGTTCTTGTTCTCCTCCATCCTATTGTTTCTTTTTCTTTGTTTTTTTCCTTAGCCCATTTTGACTTCCATCTTGATACTGTCTACTGAGCCTAAAGTACCCTAAATCTAATGCTCCAGAAAGGTACTTGTGCTTTAAGTTTGCTGTATTAAGCCAATATTCTGGGTAGTTATTTAGAATTGTGTGATGCATAACAACAGGTACAGGATGCAAGCTGGGTATTTACACGAAGTCCCGGAGGACTGGAAAAGGGCCAATGTGGTCCCCATTTTCAAGAAGGGGAGGAAGGAGGACCCGGGCAACTATAGGCCAGTCAGTCTCACCTCCATCCTTGGCAAAGTCTTTGAAAAAATTATCAAGGCTCACATTTGCGAGAGCCCGGCAGGACAAATTATGCTGAGGGGAAACCAGCACGGGTTCGTAGCAGTCAGATCGTGCCTGACTAATCTAGTCTCTTTTTATGACCAGGTTACAAAATGCCTGGAAGCAGGAGTAGGGGTTGATGTCATATACTTAGACTTCAGGAAGGCATTTGATACGGTATCCCACCCCATACTGGTGAACAAGTTAAGAGGCTGTGACTTGGATGACTACACAGTCCTGTGGGTGGCAAATTGGCTGGAGGGTTGCACCCAGAGAGTCGTGGTGGATGGGTTGGTTTCGACCTGGAAGGGTGTGGGCAGTGGGGTCCTGCAGGGCTTGGTCCTTGGACCGATACGCTTTAATGTCTTCATCAGCGACTTGGACGAGGGAGTCAAGTGTACTCTCTCCAAGTTTGCGGATGACACAAAGCTATGGGGAGAAGTGGACACGCCGGAGGGCAGGGACCAGCTGCAAGCAGACCTGGACAGGTTGGACAAGTGGGCAGAAAACAACAGAATGTAGTTCTACAAGGAGAAATGCAAAGTGTTGCACCTAGGGAGGAAAAATGTCCAGCACACCTACTGCCTAGGGAATCTTGGCAGTAGGTATGCTGGGTGGCACGGAAGTGGAAAGGGATCTTGGAGTCCATTTGGACTCCAAGATGAACATGAGTTGTCAGTGCAACGAAGCCATCAGAAAAGCTAATGGCACTTTATCGTGCATCAGCAGGTGCATGACAAACAGATCCAAAGAGGTGATACTTCCTCTCTATCGGGCGCTGGTCAGACCACAGTTGGAGTACTGCATGCAATTCTGGGCGCCGCACTTCAAGAATGATGTGGATAACCTGGAGAGGGTCCAGAGAAGGGCCACTCATATGGTTATGGGCCTGCAGAGGAGAGACTAGAGAACCTGGACCTCTTCAGCCTCCGCAAGAGAAGGTTGAGAGGTGACCTTTGTGGCTGCCTATAAGTTCATCATGGGGACACAGAAGGGAATTGGTGAGGTTTTATTCACCAAGGCGCCCCCAGGGGTTACAAGAAATAATGGCCACAAGCTAGCAGAGAGCAGATTTAGACTAGACATTAGGAAGAACTTCTTCACAGTTCGAGTGGCCAAGGTCTGGAACAGGATCCCAAGGGAGGTGGTGCTCTCCCCTACCCTGGGGGTCTTCGAGAGGAGGTTAGATAAGCATCTAGCTGGGGTCATCTAGACCCAGGGCTCTTTCCTGCCTATGCAGGGGGTCGGACTCGATGATCTATTGAGGTCCCTTTCGACACTAACATCTATGAATCTATGAAAACCATATACAGCTTCTGTAATCCAAGACTTGTTTTACACAGCCTTTATACCACTTTGTCCTTTACATGTGTGCACTGCCTTCTTCAGGACATTTACCCAATCACCAAGGTAAATAAGTATAAACCTTGCCCAACTTGGCTAGGTACAGATACTCAAAAAGCCTGAGGCGAATTGAACTAAGCTACACAATTTTCTGTAAACTGTATAGTTTAGATTGGTAGCAAACACAACACACATTTGGTCTTTGGTGGGGAGTGGTGGAGGAAGGAGGAATTTTACATTGGGTTCCACCATTTCTCAACCAGTCTATGTGTGCAGACTGTCTGTTCTGTTATGTATATAGACCAGTTTTGTGTGCCAAACTTCTGCTCTGTTACAGGTATAAAGCAGTTTCTGGTCACTTATACCGGTAAAAGTGTAATGTCTGGACCTGGTCCTCATGTCTGCCTGCTTCTGAAAGTCCTAAAAAAACCCATTGCTCATTACTGTCTATTACAGAAATTGTATCAGTGTCTGAAGGAGCAGCTGCATCATATTGATGAAAAAATCTCCACTTATACCTAAGAATGTCAGTTATTCAATAGTCTCAGTATTCGGACTTAAGCTCTGCCAAAACCTTTACTTATAAAATGAAACTGACAGAATTTGGCAATTTACCAGTTCCACAATGAAGGCAACCACTAAAGGCCATTTTTTGCTGATACAGTTCAAGAGTTTTGAGCATAATTAAAAAGCACATAGTGCCAGAAAAACTTCACAAAGTTTAAAGGGACTTTGCCAGGTCAAACTTACATAAACATACAGGGCGGGGTTTAATGAAAAAAATTGTATGCATTTCATCCCTCCATCTATATATTTATTTATGAGCAATTATATAAAGTGCTCATTCGGTATGAAATCATAATGAATATTCAAGTGTATATATTTTTAAATCCGAATAAAAAACCTACTTATAAAGAACCCAAAGAAATAAATAAATACCCACCATTTCTGTGAAGTGTTTGCAACCTACACTTACACACAAAAAACCTGAATGTGAATCAACTAAGAATAAAACTCCAATGGGAATAAGGCTGTGTGGTGCATTTGTAAATCTTAGTGCTTACCTGAACACTGAAACAGCCAAATTCTTTAAAAATATGGCTTTTGCCTCTATCTGTAAAATGGGGGTGCAGAACTGAGGTATAGTGGCACTGCTTAGATCTAAAGGTACACTGTGGGTGCATCTAGTGAGTCATGTTAATGAGCATTAGCCTAATTTAATTTGCATTACAGGTGCACTTCTACACGTGCGTGCTTTTAATGTGCAAATGCAGGTATCAAACTTAAGTGCGATTAGTTAAAGCACTTTAACAAATGTGTCTATATTGCTGGGTCTGCCCAGCCACTGGGGGCACATAGCAGGGCTGCAGGGACTTGGCACAAACTTTAGTGCCAAGTTCCTTCATATGTAGACACCTGCCATAAATCGTTTAATGCACATTAGCTTAATGCACATTACATTTAGTCAGGTAAATGCAGGTGTAACACCCAGTAAATACAAAAATCTTAATGATACTTTGGTACAGGGAATTATACAAATCTGGGGGGAAATAATGAGGACTACTATAGTGCAGGCACATTTCTAAGGAAATGGTGTGTGCACCAAGTTGGCTCCACAGCTAAAACTCACCAAGAGAAACCTCCTCTGCCCCTATCCAACAGTCAACTATTCAGACTGGATACTAAGCCCTGTCATTGTCCCAACTGCCTTATTTATAGTACCCTTCCCCTATCATGATGACACATAGGTTTCAAGTGTGAGCTACTTTGGTCGCACAAATTATGGGACATTTAAATAGGCTGACCAGTGACCACATTAAATTCTCCCAGAATGGACCTTATACTGCATTTGCAGTCTGAACACGCTTAGAAGTTCAAACAGGTGTATTACAAGTCATCTAAACAGTCTGTTAACTTATTTTTATAGTCTCCTCCTCTTCTGAAAAGCAGGTACCTATTTTGGTAATACATCACAAACATCTTGTGTAAGGAGTTTAATTGTTGATTTTAAAAACAGTAGTAATGAAAAATTGCTTTTACTACATATTATTAGCAAAGGATTTACAGTCTCAAGGTTTCTGAAGGGATGAACACAAAATAATTATGGAATTCATCATGGTTAATGTGTGCTATTGGTAAATAAAACATTTGATTGATTAATTAAAATGGCTACCTCTAGTAAAACAATGGAAGAATTTAACATATTAGAATTCATAAAACTGTACATTTGAATCTTTTACAGTGTTCCTTTTAAACATCTCTGCATCCATGCTGGAGCAACAGCACAGAACAGGTAGAAGGAACCCCTGTTAGCTACCAGTTTTATTCCTGAACAAAATGCCAGTTCTTGAGCATTGGATGACATGAGTCACAGCTATGCACTCTCAAAGTACATTGTGTATAAAGCCTTCTCTCCACTGCCCCTGCCATTCAGTGTCATGCCTTTCTCTTTCCTCTTTCACAGAGTTGAAAGGGATCTCTAGAATCACCTAGACCAGTGTCTCAACCTTTTTTGTACCAGGACCCATTTGTAAACATTGATAGCAAATCCAGACCCAGTACCTCTCACTTCTGACCCGCTGTGCCCTGACTAAGGACCCCAGTGTGTGGGGTGGGGGCAGGGTATGTGTGGGGAATAGGGGCCCCAAGCAGCCCCTTGCAGACTGGAACTCTGACAGCCTGCAAGGGAAAAGCCACAGCTTTCCACATTTTTCTCCTTTAAAGGAGATTCCATTTTTAAAGTTTGTTGATCCATTTTTAAAGCCTGTTCACAACCCTTTAATATATTCTTGTGACCCACTTTTGGATTGCAACCTATGGGTTGAGAAATGTTGACCTAGGCAACCCCCAGGATTCACTATTCATAAGGGAGTGAACTTTCTTTTCAAGTCTCTTTATTTAAGGAGCAGTGTTGAAACTCTTATCCTGTTGTTTCTCTATTGACTACCCTTCTTGAGGAAAGCTGAAATTGCAAGATGCATCTGAGATAGAAGTACTGGCAAAAGTTTATACCCCATCAGCAGGGCTAAGTACAGGCAGTTAGGGAGGTTAAACAGGGTTAAAAAATGACCACCCAATTTAAATTTAGCTTGTCCCGGTGCTGACCCTCCACTTAGAGACCTGGTTTCAGTGACTGGCAATCAGTCTAAACTTGTAGCAGTAGAGAAGTTCCGTGCACAAAAACTGGTCTCAAAATTGTAGAACCCAGTTTAAGACAAACCTGGATCTATGTAGTATTGGACATATTTGATTTAGGTCAAACAAGAGCACAGAACTTCTGTCTACTTCCCATGTGCAGCCCCAGGGTTTAGAAAACCCGGCCGTTGGCCCCAGCCCTGGGGCTGCTCTTTTCACTCCCCCTGCACTGGTCTATTTTTGCCACTCCCCCTCCACCAGCCATCCCTTTCAACCCCCATCTTAAAAGCCACTCTGGGTGCAACTGCTTTTATCAGCATTCAAATAAGTCCCAGTAGGGACAGAGGGGGAAGGGATGTGGGAGTAGGTTCACTGGTGGGCCCCACCCCACCCATGGGTTGTACCTGCCCCCCACCCCACCCATGGGTTGTGCCTGCCCCTGTACCCCACCTGCAGGTCATGCCTGCTCCCACCTCACTCATAGATGCATCTGCCCCCCTACTCCACCTACAGGTTGCTCCTGCCTCCCCTACTCCACCCACAGGTCACACCTCCCCCCACCCCACCCACAGGGTGAGCCTGCCCACCTACCCCACCCATGGGTTGCCCCTCCCTCCATTCCCCAGCAGACTCCTAATCCCCTCCAGCCTGCTGGATGCCCAACTCCATGGCTAGCCCCCTCATCCTGACTTACCTGACATTGGGCATCCATTTTTAATTGATTTAACCTCCCCTTAACATTCCCAAATGTCTGTACTTAGCCTTAGTGTTATAGCCATTTTGGGTTGGCTGTTAGGTTCAGACAATCACAAAGGGAGAGTCATAATCTGTTTTAAAAAGGTCTTAGTCATTCTACCAAACATTCAGCTTCCCCACTACTTTTCAGGGACTGAAAATCAGCAGCAATACCACAAACCTTCATGATGTCTAGGAAAAGTGTACTAACTGTATTCTACTAGTCAGATATCATATGGTTTGGAATGCCATGGCAGGTGGACATCACCTCAGTAATGTTTTTTTTGGCTCTGTGTATCTACTAAAGTAGTCAGCCACATGACAGTAAACTGCATGATTTATCTGAAATGTATAAGGTTGTATTTTCTGCCAAGGGCAATCAAGCAGGACTGAAAGGATTTATGGCTCTGCACAGCTAAGCCTCTCTTTGGCATACTTGCCAACCTTCCACCAGATCTTGCAACTGCTTGTTAAGCCCTGGCCATCACACAGATTATGTGGTTCTCTCTCTCTCCCTGAATTTAACATCCTCTCATAACCCTCATATATCTAGTCAGAATCTCCTGTGAAAGGGAATGGCCAGTCTGTTGTTCTTCATCAACAATCCTTATAAAGCTGCAAATTGCACCTGTCGAGTTTTTGATGACCTTAAATTAGGACCACCTCCTCAGTTTGCCAAAATGTCCTATTTATGATTTATTTAGATGATAAACTATGTTCCTTTTTCAGTTTATTCTATATGGCAGGACCTTAGAAAATAAAATTATAATAGCAGTCTGAATCACTACCTCAGGCAGAAAAAAACAGTGGGAGTGAATATTCAGGATTTTCCCTCTTGGGCCACATCCCGACGAGCGTGGCCATGCAGTATGTGGCGCTACAGACACATCTGTGGTGCTACATACTACACATCCAGGTGTTCTCTGTGCTGGGGGGGTGGGGGGCAAAGGAGGAAGTTGACCTCTGGATATCCAGGTGTTAAACAATCCTGGAGGGAAAAAAAGCAGAGTGGCACATGTGGGGGCAGCGCACACTGCTCAAAAGCAGAGCCAAGCCATCTGGAGCCACACTTCAGCTGTTAGCCAGGCTCCAAGTGGAAAGATTGCTGCTGCTCCTGCAGCCCTGGGAGGCCCCCAGGACCCTAGGCAGAGCTGCTGGCCCCATCCTCCCTTAAGCCACCTGAAGTAACTTGCCACACACCAGAGTGCACATGGCAGAGGCATTTCCCAAGGACTAGTTGTGGCACAAGGTGCACGACTGCCAGTTGTCCCTAGGGAACCAAATATCCATGCTCATGTGGACGTGGCATTGGAGTTTCTTCCAAATTGCTCTATCATAGAGAGGTGCTCCCCAAGGAAGGGAACTAGGAGCCAGAACCCCAAGTCCTATAAATACCAAGAATGAAGAGAGATTGACTTAAGGAGAAAAGGTATACATGCTAGCAAATTCTTGTTTTCATTAGCAAAACCAGAAACAGAATGGCACAGAGGAGCTTTCATCTTAGGGCCCCAAAGCACTTTATAGGCACTAATTCATTAAGCCCAGCAGCAGCTCAAACAGATATACTGATAGAATACAGATATATTGGCTAAGCACAGACAGTCAAAAAGACCGAGGCTGAATTGATTAAATCTTCACAGGTTAGTTTAAACTGTGTAGATTAAATGATAAGCAAGTGAATAGACATTCACTTTTGATTCCAGAAATGCAGCCACATGCCTGCAGTGGCCCAGGCCAGAAACTGAGGGTTGCAGACAGCTAGGGCCAAAACTAGTCCACCCACCCTGTGAAACGGGGTTTGCAGGGGAAGTGCAAAGCATCCTAGGATGCTGGAGGACTGTGAATTAACTTGAATCTGGAGGGTATCTGGGACAGAAATTCAATAAACAGATTTAACCTAAATCAGCTAAGTCTGATACTACATCCATCTAGGTTTATCTTAAACCAGTTTTAGCCATTTTGAAAGTGGCTTATGTGCACTGAACTTCTGTTGTGCTACAGATTTGAACTGGTTTTCAATCACTTATACCAGTTTATGGGTAACTTCTGTCCCTAGCCCCTAATTGTCTCAAGGCCAGAAAGTGAGTCCTTGGAACAGCAAGGAACAATGCATTGTTATGTTAGAGCCATTGCCAATTTACAATATTAAAAGAATAATTAATTATATTCTTTGACTTCGTGTTAGAGATTAGGATGGTGGCCATCTGAGTCAGTTATATTAGACATTAGGGCTGTGTGAAACAGCGCTGTTTCATTTCAACTTCCATTTCACCTTTTTGAAGGGACGGTGTTTTGTTTCATCATTTCATTTCATTTCAAAACACTGTTCCATTTTGTTTCATCGAAACTGTTTTGCTATGTTTCAATGTTTCGCTCATAGGCTATAATGGGGAATCATGAAAATGCCTAAACAATTGTCATTTTCTACCTGATTTAGATGAAAATTTGAGGGCTGGTAGACCCTTCAGGGGGCATGAAGCCTGTCATGTTTCAAGGAGATTGGTGCAGAGGTTTCTAGGAAACTGAATCGCAAACAGTTGAAAGGAAAAAAAATCACTTGCTGGCAGCAGTGGTAGCCTCCTGTCATCCTGCGCACAGATCTGGGGCCCACACCCCTGGGAGGGCTTTGGGGCTGTGCCAGAATCTTCCCAGGGGTGCAGGCCCCCCGAACTGTGCACAGGATGACAGGAGGCTGCTGCTGCTAGCTGGGACCAGCATTGAAGCCAAGCAAGCCTGGCTTCGAAACTTGAAACGTTTCAAAACTTTCGAAATGTTTTGAGTGCCTTTGTTTCATTTCAAATCTGTTTCAAAGCCTTTTGTTTCTTTTCAGTTTCACTGTTTTTTAGCTCAAAATATGTTGAAACACATCTGAAACAAAACACTCAATGAAATTTCACATAGCCCTATTAGACATAGATCATCTACCTGTAAGTCAATTATTGTTACTCTCTGTTCTTATGAGTCAACTGAGAATTTTATTAAAATATAAAAAGAAACATTTTCAGAAAAAGCTGATATTTAATGTTAAAATTCAAAATGTGGTTAAGTTAATGTCAACGGGCAACTAAACTGATTTTTCTTGCAAGACATGTCAAAGAACATGAATTCCACACTGCAGTTCTTCTAGACACAAGATTTATGATCTATCACCAGAAAAGTAACTGGAGCGCCATTAAAAAAAGTGATAATCACTTATCATAAGCATGAGTCATGACTTTTCTAGTTGGTGCTAGCAAAATGGGTTATTTTTATAATCCTAAACAAAAGATCTAAATGTACAGATTTCATTCATATACAAATATAGTTTATGGACCATTTACTAATACTGCATGTTCTCTTATCCTTTAAACTATAAAAAGTAAATTGTTGGTTATGATTCACTGGCCATTCCAATGCAAATTCTGCCCTTTAAACATGGCATGATTAATTTAATAGTTCATTTAGGCTGCATGAAATTAAATGGCAGAAAAAAAAAACAAATGGTTCAATTTCAATAGAATTTAACGTTGTTTTTAAAACACAGAGTTGATATAAACAAGTCAGAAGTATATCTTCAAAAGCATTTTCAGTAGTAATTACCATATGTTGCTATTAAAATTGACTCTTAATTCTTAGCTAATTACAATAATATATAATATATCAAAGGAAACAATAACACTGTTCCATTTATACAATAATATCTTTCTACCCTTATGTTGTGATTCTTAAGTGAGTAGGATTTTGACATTCATTAGAAAGGTTAGTGAGAAGTATGGAGATGAGGCAAATGTAAATATAGCAAAAAATTAGCACAGGGGAAAATAAAAACAAATACACAAGTGAACTTGAATAGTCAAACACTTTGTTGAAATACCTGCCAATTTCTCATCTCTAGTTGTTTTGATATTATTTGGGGAATATAGGAGATGATTGTTTATCTAAAGTAAAAAGGTAAACTAACAATATTTTGTCTGTTCATTTACAGTTCAATGGAATTTATTTTCACAAATCTTAATTCCTGTGTCTGTTTAGAATCAAAGTGATTGATGCCAGCTGTATTAATTGACAGCATTTAAGTTGCTGAATAGAACTGAGATTGAAGCTACAGTGCAGCAGCCGAAAACCAAATTCATCAGTCCTTGCTGAGAACCAAAATAGGGCCTCACAGCCTTCATATTTATCAGCCCTTTGAGGATAAATGATTTGTCATCCCTGACCTTTGGGATGGGGTATAATATGATTCCTAGGTTGCTGAATGGTTTCAGCTTCCACATATTATTCCTATGGTGGCCACAGTAATTATTTATATTAAAATGTACTGTTGGAAAAAACATTAAATATATTTTCAGCTGTGCTCAAATGCAATTTAACTGCTGGAAGTGAGGAGGAGGCACTTCTGTGAAAATACTATTCTTCATATGACTTCATTTTGATTTTCATTTCAGTTCACACATGTGTCCACCTGAGAGTTCATTCTGCGATGTAAAGGATCTCATTTTCAAAAAGTGACCTCTACTGATGTGTACACACTTTTTTCTGAATATTGGCAGCAGAGACAGGTAACACATTATCCCAAGATTCTTGAGTCAAAGACAAATAATTTTGAATAACTAAAACCCCAGGCAAACTAAAGCAGAAGAAATGCTGCAGGATGAATATTAAAACCATTTGTTTCATTGCAACTGGAAGAGAATATTAAAATTACAAATGGAAAATGGCTAGCAAGTAAGCCAGTGTATAGCCATACCATCTGCAGTGCAATCATATGTCATAGACACCTCCAGAGAATCAGTCCTGAAGGAGGAACTGCAGCCACTTCAACAAAGCCAAGGAAAATACTCTTCTCTATTTCCTGTGTAGCAGAAAGCCCCCTTTGTACATTTCCCTTCTGGACATGGATGTAACCTCCCTGCACACTCCCCTCTACCCCCCACCCTTTTTGTGCATTTATTTTCCTTCTCAGTATTAGCAGAGACCTAATGCACTCATTGCATGGGTGTAGCAAGACTCAGAGCAAGCCGGAAAGCTGAAGTGGCTTTCTGTAGGAGAAACCTAGAAACTACATCTACGTATCAATTAAGCTCAGTGTCACTAAATAAAACAAAAGCACTAAAATATCCACTGCAAAGACTGTAAATATATCCTGTGCTAACCTAACACACTTATTATCCCCAGTAGCCTTTGATCCTTATTACCTCACATTGCATTTTTATATATTTCTTACAGTGCATTTTCATATTAAATCTCTCTCGTCTTTACCATGGCATTTTGTATTTTATATTTTATATTTTTAAACTCTTAAGGAATGTACTCCCTGTAGAACAAAGATACACCCTGGGCCATTGTTAAAACTGCATTGAAATTATAATTGTAAAGTGATAAAATCTGTGGAGTGAATGTGAGGAAATGATGATCATCAGTAGACAATAGCCTAGCCAAAGGAATTCCTTTTTAAGCTAATCAAGCTAAAGAACTGATCTTGGAACTGAGCACTCACCCTATGGACTATTCCTGTAACCCATGACAATACAGTCAGTAAGTCAAGGGTGGACTCCTGAAACTTCAGGTACCAGCAGGCAGAGACCCCAGTGACTAACAGCTGTCAGGTACTACTCAAGACCCACATGAGACAGTGACCTCTGGATTGGGTAGCTAAGATGATGCTGGGGGATCATACAAGCCTTCCAGAAAGGGATAAAAGGCAGTGAAGTGTGACCCTCAGTGGCACCCTCTCATCCAGCACCTGACCTACCAAGACAGAAGGACAAGCAGGCGACCCCCTTCTGGAGATGACATCACCTTGAAGGAAGTTGACCATCAACAGCAGACTCCAGGGCCTTGCATAGGTAGATATACTGACACCAATGCTCCCACAATCATTACAGCACCTACTGTACACTATACTACATTGGTTTGAATGAGTGAGTGCATGTGTGTGTGTGTGTGTATGTGCTAAGGTGACCAGTACCATCCATAACTCAAAGTTTGCATTTATAATTTTATTGGTAACTTCACATCCCATCCAATAAACTAGAATTTATTATGACCCCGTGAATTGGTCCTTGGTACCCAACACCTGAAGGCTATGTACAAACACTCAAAAAGCCCAAGGTGGAATCAATTTAAGTTACATTATTTTCTGTAAGTGGTGTAGTTTAAATCAGTAGTAAACACAACACACATTTACCCATTGGGGACAGGAGAGAGAGAGGAACATCTTATACCAGGTTCCACCATTTTTAAACGAGTCTATGCATACCGAAATTCTGTTCTATTATGGATATAGATCAGTTTTGTATGCCAAATTTCTATTCTGTTATGGGTTTAGACCAACTTATGGATCACTGAGTATCCTGATTCTTTCTGTTTAAAAATTGCAAATTCTCTGATAAAAATCTGTACATGCTCTGAATAAAAACCCCCAAAGCCACATTTTTCCATGATTAAAATGAAACTCCACTATATATATATAGGTATCAGTTGAACACAATGTTTTATTGATATATTTACAAATTTAAAGCAATTTGGAAGTCTACTGATGCCTCAATAACTATAATAAAATACATTCTAAATACATATACATTTTGGCATTTGATTTTGAGTTTTTTATCATGGAAAATCAGAGCTCCCCCTGCCCCCTTCACTTACCAGAATGTGGCTGCAGCTGTGGCTGTCCCCTTCCTGGCCCTCCACCACTTTGTAATGCTAAACAGCCCTGATATGCCCATACCCTGCCCATGGCATTGCCTCTCACTCCCAAACCTCAGCCCCCCAGCACTGCTGGTGCCCTTTATTCCCCACCCCAATCTCCCTGGCCCTGATGTTCCCCCTCACTCCTGATCCACAGCCCCCTGGTCTACTGGGGCCCTTCACTCCAGATCCACAGTCCCCCATCTACCCAAGCCCTGCTGGAGGGAGCCCCCAGCTACCAGGGCTGGACATATACAAGTCCATTGGGCTGAACATGATGCACTCAAGGATGCTGAGAGAGTTAGATGATGTTATTGCAGAATCACTGGCCATGATCTTTAAAAACGCATAAATTGATATATTGTAAGGCTGGAAGGGACCTCGGAAGATCATCAGATCCAGCCCCCTGCACCAGGCAAGAAAGACAGCTGGGGTTAGGTGACCCCCTCTTGAAGATTTCCAGGGTAGGCAATTGCACCACCTCTGGCAGGAGCTTATTCCACAGTCTGGACACCTTGACTGTGAAGAAGATTTTCATAATGTTGAACTTGAATTGATCTTCCAGGAGCTTGTGGCCATTATTCCTGGTTTTCCCCTTGGGTAAACAGATGTTCACTGAGCCTTTGATGTACTACCCTGATGTAGTGGTAAGCTGCTACCACGTCCCCTTTCAGCCTTCTCTTTTTCAGGCTGAAGAGTCTCAGGTCCTTCAGCCTTTCCTCATATGGCTTGTTGTGCAAATCTCTAATCATACAGGAAGCCTCCTCTGGAGTCTCAAGCTTTAGCATATCCCTGTTAAAGTGTGGTGCCCAGAACTGGATGCAGTAATCCAGTTGGGGGCCTCACTAATGCTGAGTAGAGCGGAAGAATCACTTCTTTGATTTTGCTGGAGATGCACCTATTGATGCATGCCAGAGTATTATTTGTCATGTTGGCAACAGCGTTGCGCTACCAGCTCATATTCATACAGTGGTTTATTATTACCCCCAACTCCCTTTTGTTCATGGTGCTGCTCAGTTTGGCACCATCAAGTCTGTAGGTATGTAGGGGGTTGTTCAACCCCAAGTGGATCACTTTACATTTCTTAATGTTAAACTTCATCTGGTTCCAACTTGCCCAACTTGACAGCCTGTCTAGATCCACCTGTATCTGTAGTCCATCTTCAAGCATGACCACACTACCCCATAACTTGGTGTTGTCTGCAAACTTGGCCAGTGAGCTCTTCACCCCGACATGCAAATCACTGATGTTGAAAAGTACTGAACAAGCACCTAGCCCTGTGGGACACCACTGGCCACTTCTCACCAGGTGATGGTGATCAGGAAAGGTCCTGGATGCCTGGAACAGGGAAAATATAGTATCCATATTTAAGAAAGGGAACAAGGAGCATCCAGAGAACTACAGACTGGTCAATCTCACCTCAGTCCCTGAAAAAATGGACCAGATCCTCCAGGAATCCATGTCTAAGCACTTGGAGGAGAAGAAGGTGATGAGGAACAGTCAGTATGGATTTACAGGGCGCGTCCACACATGCAAGTATGTGCACTTGCAGCAGCACAAATAGAAGCAGTGCAAATTTGAGCCGGGCCTTTTTGCCTCAGCGCACATGCTCGGACATGGACTTTGTTGTGGAGCAAATTGTGCCACTTGGGAAAAAATAACCCTGCCTGCCTCCTCCTGGATCTTCAGCCAGGGGGAGCTAGAGCCCGGGGCCAGCACCTGTGCTGTCCCCAGCAATATAAAAAGCTGCCCTGTCCTGGCCTCTGCAGTATAAAAAGCCACCCTGGCAAGTATCTCAGGGCTACTAGCTCTCAGGAGCTTCTGGGGCCCAGTCAATTGATACCTGGGGACACTACCTCTTGTGCCAGCTGGACTGCTGAAGCAGCCCTGAGAGTTCCCTGCACCCTCTACCCACTGCAGCAGTCTGGCAGTGGGGGCTGCTGCCTGCCTGTCACCTGCTGTGCATCTGCCAGACCTGGATGGAGACTGCACAGCCAGTAGAGGCATCTGCCCCTCTGGGCCAGCTGCCCGTGGACTGCGGTTGCAGGGTTGGCTTCTGTGCGGCACTACTGCCATGTGTGCCCCCCTGCCCAGCCATCTGGGCAGCTATCACCCAGAAAATGTTCCAGGTGTGGTGGCCCGCTTTGAACTGTCAAAGCATGTCCTCCTGGCCCCATTTGGCCAGGAGGTCAGTCACCTTCAGCTGGGTCCAAGGTGCCAGCTCTGAGCAGGCAGGGTCCTGCCACTGGCCTTCCTAGCAGGAATTATGGTGTTCTCTATTGGAAAACTGAAAAATCCCTGATAAAAAAAATTCCAAAGTCACTCCGCAAAATACCCCCAAATCCATGTTCCTCCACAAGTAAAACAAAAAACCACTATAAAAAGAGAGAGAGAGTGAGACAGAGACAGCGATCAGTTGGACAATGTTTTATTGATATATCTACAGTGTTAAAGCAAGTCTCTTATCATAATAATAAAGTGAACTGTAAATACATGTTTCATGAATACATATTTTGCTGCCCTCCCACAGGGCTATGGCCCCCACACAAGGGGTTTGGCCTCCCAACAGGAGATTCAGCCCCTACACAGGGGGTACGGCCCCCACGTAAGAGGTTCAGCCCTCCAACAGGGGAATCAGTCCCTACACAAGAGGTTCAGCCCTGACACAAGGGCTATGGCCCCACCAACAGAGGATTTAGCCCCCACACAAGGGGTATGGCCCCTCAACAGAGGCCAAGGGGCTCCCATAGGTAGCCACCCCCCCTGCAAGGCCCACATGCCCCACCACAGCCCCCTGATTGCTGCCTCACCCCGCCCCATCCCCTACCACCTGCTGCCGCCCC